>NC_141675.1:118505171-119052671 GCF_028749965.1 Puma concolor
TACATTTGTATTTTTTTTTAATTAAACTTGTCAATATCAAGCATTCCATTCTGCTCTTTAGAATTATTTGAAGGCTCAGACACCTTTCCGTTTCCAACATAAATTTGTATTTCAAGCCTTTCACCAATCTGGTGTGCTGCACCCAATCTGGCCCATCTGCCCAGACACACTTGTCAAACTAGCACTTTTACCAGGATGGCCCCCTGATTGTCCCAGCAGCCAAGCTTTCTCAAATCTATCGACATGGCCAGAAATGGGTCTTGCTTGCGTGACCACCAAACTTGTGCTTTCTATTTTAAAAATATGTATGTTTGAGTTAAACTTCATTAAGGAAGTAGTTTTATAAGTAGAAGTAGATACTTATCATTCTAGTCTCTAAAGTCTTATTACGCTGTGGTCCATGAACCAGTGTTGTCCAAATCATCTGAAACCTGGTTAGAAACGCAGAATCTCAGCCCCACACTAGACCTACAGACTCAGAGTCTGCATTTTATTTTATTTTTTTTTTTTTTAAATTTTTTTTTTCAACGTTTATTTATTTTTGGGACAGAGAGAGACAGAGCATGAACGGGGGAGAGGCAGAGAGAGAGGGAGACACAGAACCGGAAACAGGCTCCAGGCTCTGAGCCATCAGCCCAGAGCCTGACGCGGGGCTCGAACTCACAGACCGCGAGATCGTGACCTGGCCGAAGTCGGACGCTCAACCGACTGCGCCACCCAGGCGCCCCCAGAGTCTGCATTTTAAACGTCTCCAGGTAGTCCATATGCAAATTAACATTTAAGAAGCCCTATTCTGTACTGCCAAAAATAGAAACAAACACAAGCAACTCCAACACAAGCAAGCAAGCAAACAATTAGTAGCTAGAAATGAGGGAAGGGAAAGGAAGAAAAAAGTAAATGTCAAACCAACTGCATTCCTTCTAAGTTAGGGGTTTAATAGAAAACAGGGAGAGCCTGTGTGGCTCAGGCAGTTGAGCATTCAACTTTGGCTCAGGTCATGATCTTTCAGTCTGTGGGTTCGAGCCCTGTGTCGGGCTCTGTGCTGACAGTTCAGAGCCCAGAGCCTGCTTTGGGTTCTGTGTTTCCCTCTCTGCCCCTCCCCTTCTTGTACTCTGTCTGTCTCTCTAAAATAAATAAACATTAGGAAAGTTTTTTTTAATAATAAAAAAAAAGAAAACACATTGGTTTTACCTAAAATCTGGGCTGTATTCATTTAAGTACATATATACTTGAGAGGTATTCATACAATATAGAAAGTATTTCAACATATGATGATATGCTCCAAATATTATAATTAGTTAAGAGTTTGTTCTGATAGACATTGTTAGTCTTTTGTACCATAAATAATTTACTAATGTCACAAAATGCAAGAAATGGCAGGTAAATATTTTGTCCAATAAAATGACACTAAAATAGTTATTCTTTAGGGGACACCTGTGTCAATAAACTTAACCTATTCATCTTAGTGCAAGTCATTAAGAAACAGCTTCTTAAGGTTGCTCTAAGGGAACTGACTATCCAGATAAATCCCGGAAAAGCATGCTGGGGGGGGGGGGGTACCTGAGTTCAGATACAAAGGTAAACAAGACCTTGACCTAACTCAAGGGGCACACAAAAAAAGTGCTCAGTGTCACTTGTTAGGAGGATCACTAGAGCACAGAGGAGGCAGCATTTGCCTAGGGAGTTCAGGGGTTAGGAAAAAAGTTAAAGAACAAAATGAAGAACCTGCTAGAAAGGCTTTGGAGGAGCTTCCAAGGCAGACAGAGGGGTTCTGGTGTTGACTACAGTCATTCTAAAGGGTCTATCTAATTTAAAGAGAAACTGAGACAAGGAAGTCTTGTGGCCCTGCAGAGCACACCAAAGCCTAGGTGACTTTGATGATCACCTCTTTCCACATGGGCATTTCTGCCTACTATTGGTTATAAAGGTAAAGTCCATAGATATGGACTACCCTACCCTCAAAAGGGTAGTCCATCCTACCCTCAAAGGGCTGGCCCTTTAAGAATAAATTAGCCTATACACACTGTGTGTTAGCCAATTTGACAATAAATTCTATTAAAAGAATAAATAAATTAGCAATTCCAGTGGAATCTGAAAGAACTTTGCATGAAGTCCCATGGAGGAAGAGTGAATCTTTGCTAGACCTTGGAGGACTCGAGGGAACCCAGAAGGAAGTGAGCTTAGAGGTGAAAGCAGAGTGTTGAGGACACCCCGTGGTTGAAAAGAGAGAGAAAGAGAGAGATGTTTGGGGCAGGTTCTAATTAAGACAGCAGAAAGAAGTGGTCACTTATTGGTTAATGTCATCAAGAGGATGTGGTCCCCAAACCCCAGATCCAGAAAGTGCCAGTTCTGCAATAATTTTTACATTCAGAGAAAGTATATTTACCTTCAGGTAAATTGCCTTTAAAATAAGTGCAGGCATGCCAAATATGTGTTCCATATTTAAAACTTTTGTCTCATGATATTTCCTTTTTTCCCTCGAGTTTACTTTTAATTCTCAGATGCCACGTTCCCAAATGTTTTCCCAGATAGCACCATGTTTGTTTTTTAAATGTTTTTAATGTTTGTTTATTTTTCAGAGAGACAAAGACAGAGAGTGAGTGGGGGAAGGGCAGAAGAGAGGGAGACACAGAATCTGAAGAAGGCTCAGGCTCTGAGCTGTCAGGACAGAGCCTGACACAGGGCATGAACCCATGAAACATGAGATCATGACCTGAGTTCAAGTCAGACACTTAACTGGCTGAACCACCCAGGCGCCCCTGCAGATTATTTTTCTTAATTTTTTCTTTCCTCCTTGAAAAAAAAAAAAGAAAGAAAGAAAAGAAAAGAAAAGAAAAGAAAAGAAAAGAAAAGAAAAGAAAAGAAAGAAAAAGGGAAAGGAAAGGAAAGGAAAGGAAAGGAAAGGAAAGGAAAGGAAAGGAAAGGAAAGGAAAGGAAAGGAAAGGAAAGGAAAGGAAAGGAAAGGAAAGGAAAGGAAAGAAGGAATTATATGATTATGTGTTCTCATATATTTCTTTTCTTAGGTAAATTCAATCGTTAGAAATATGATTGGGGGGTGGTGCATGGGTGGTTCGGTCGGTTAAGTGTCCGACTTCAGCTCAGGTCATGATCTCATGGTTCATGAGTTCGAGCACCACATCCGGCTCTGAGCCTGGAACCTGCTTTGGATTCTGTGTCTCCCTCTCTCTTTGCCTCTCCCCCGCTTGCACTCTGTCTCTCTCTGTCTCTCAAAAATAAATAAACATTATTTAAAAAAAAAAAAAAAAAGAAAGAAGTATGGGGGGGGGGGAAGATGTGTACCAAATAAGATTTCTTTTAGTGTTTAATGAATTGTTTTCATTTAGAATCAACCTAATATGATAGAAAGGATATTACAGAAGCATAGATACTTAGCCATGGAGAAAGCCAGTGATGAGGGCCACTGTGCTTGTGCTTTAAAACAAAGTCCAGAGCCTGGAACATAAACCTTTTGTAGGAACAAATTTAGATTCAGTGGTATGTATGTGGGGGTGGCTGTATATGTGTGTGCGTCCATGTTAGGGCAGTGGAACCCCACCAGTGGAATCTAGCCATATTGTAATATCTGAAGAAGGATAAAACCAGATGAAAAGATGATTGATATACCTAAAATAGTGTCTTGATCAAATAACCTCCCTTGAGGTGATCAAAATCATCTAGTGTAATGCTTAAATTCAGTGTTAGCTTCATTCTACTTTTCTCTTTCATTCTACTAAAACGTCTTCAACACCTAACCCCACATAGAAAACTTGAAGAAATTTAAAAATCTTTGGCCTAAGCCATCCAGCCCTAACATCCAGCCGTCTGTATATACCTATAACATTCCAACAAAACTATAAAATTCAGGCAAAGTGAAATGTTCTGTTGTTCAGGGATGGAAATGATAATTCTAGGTGAAAACTTTTCCTATCTTCAAACCTTACACTGCCTTAAGAGGCCATTTTCATTCATTAAAATTTTAGCTTCAATGTTACATCCTTTACGAAACCTTTCTCTTCTCTAAAGACACTACTAGTCCGCTGCTGTTAACTGGATGAGTGACCTTGGTAATAGACTTAATTCCTCTGGATCTCCATCTCTTCATTACAAATGTAAAAGTGGTTGGCCTAGATCTATGAATTTCTAACTTTAATTACTCACATGCTCCCTAAAATAATCTTTTAAAACCTATACACTGACTCATATATTTTTAGTTGGCATTATAATGTTTCCTCGTGAATGTAAATAATTGGAAATGATGTAATTTCCAGCATATTGTAAATACTGACATTTGAAAATAAAGCTGTTATACCACTCTTTTAAATACACCCAATGGAAAAAATTTAAAAAAGGGCGGGGGGCACCTGGGTGGTTCAGTCGGTTAAGCATCTGACTTCAGCTCAGGTCATGATCTCATAGTCCATGAGTTCGAGTCCCATGTTAGGCTCTGTGCTGACAGCTTGGAGCCTGGAGCCTGCTTTGGATTCTGTGTCTCCCTCTCTCTGACCCTTCCCCAGCTCTCTCTCTCTCTCTCTCTCAAAAATAAATAAACATTAAAATAAGTTTTTTAAATACACCCAATGGAACCTAAATACTATAGTGATTTGATACTCACTATCATGTAAAAGTAAACAACTGACAATTTATTAGGTCTTCCTTAATTGTGAATGACAACGGAGAACTGAAAGCCACTTGATCTGACATAGAATTCGATACACACCCATTTTCACATTTTCAACACGAAGTCTTGAATTCCCATTTAATACTTACATCCAAAGAACAATGTGCCTTAATAAGATTCCAGAATCAACACTAGAAGAATACTTTTCTTTAGAAAAGAATTCAAAGAGCAACTGTGAAAAGGTAAGTGTGAAGAGAACTTGAGAATTTGGGCTTAAACACAAATTCTCACACAAGTCAATATCAGTACGTATGAAACTGAGTATGTGAAAACTAATTTCCTTAAAACCATATGCACATGACCCTCTTGGCTATTCTCTGTGAATACTCATGTACCTCAGTTTGGAAATTAATGTAAGTACTTACATCCTTCCTTGTGTGTATTTATAGAGTACTCAGGTGTTGCATCCTACACAGTACTTTGCCTAATGCCTTGAATTTAGTACTCAACTAATATATATTTATCTAAAATTCATAATTTGTAACACCAAATTTAGGCTATATGATAGTGTATCTAATTATACATTCACAAAATCTGTATTTAAATGAACATGGCTTTGTTATTATGTTTTTCAATATTTATTCCCAAACATGTTAAACTGTCTGATAAGAGTACTATAGTACAATGAGCTCATGGATATACTATATTTATTAACACCAGGAAATTAATCTACCAAAACTACATTCGCAGGCTTACCATTTGCACTTTCTATAACTTTCTTCCAATGAACACTATATCTCAGTCATGTTTTCATCTTCCATATTTTTCTTTCTTTATAGATTTCTGTGTATCACTTAACCACACATTACCAATTATACTTACCCTGTCCATGAATATCCACCAAAGGGTGAAAACTGTTTCCAGCAGAAACTTTTTTTTTAAGTGAATCTAAGCAGGCATTTTATCTGGGGACCATGTGTCTAACAAAGCAGGCATTTCTAACTAAGTATACCAAAGTCGGTGTTACAGCAAATTTACTTTGCAATGTTATCACATATGCCAAACATAATATTGAACTACCAACAAAATGACTGTTATGCACAATACACTATAATTAACCTTGTAAATTCACTGTATTTACAGCCTTAACATGTATGTACTTTGGTGAAAGGAACCACAGTGCTGAAAGCAAATGTGAAATTTGCTAAATAAATTTTTAGAAGCTTAAGTCATTTGACCTTTCCAGTTTAAACAACCTAATATAGGAGTTAGTCATTCTTGGATATGGGACATTACAAACAAACTGCCCAAAATAATAGTCATCATGTTCTGGGATATCCTTACTCTGAATTATTACAATAAATTTCCCTGAAGAGTTTAAATGAATAAAATAATAATACTCAGTCTCCTGAAATCACAGGTAAAGCTATGAATCAATCATCCCTCCAGTATCTGAGAACACACAAATAGGACTTACAAGTTGTTCCTGGAAGGGTACATAGCACTTGACGAATTTTGCTCCAAGTTCCAGGGTTTAAATTTATATCATGACTTATAAGATGTTTTCTTTAGCATACTGAATACTGACTTAAATATTCAATCTTCAGTGATATATAAGTTCCTTACTTCAATTTAATATTTATTCAAGAAACACACAGGAAATAAATTATGATTGATAAATGAGAAATCAGACCTGGAAGTGATCCCTTGGGCTTCTATCTTCAATACCTAAGCAAGACTACCTCCGAAGTCTGAGGTGAATTTCCAGAATTTCCAAGGGAGCAACTATTACTTATTTATCAAAGGCAATTTGAAACAATTCACTTAGAAAATGATTGAGCATTTAGTAGCCACGATTAGGATCTCAACGTGAGAACTTCTATTTAAAAAAATAGTAGAACTGAAAACACTTAGGAATAGTAGTAATTTAGAAGTACTACATATATGAATACACATACTATTTATAACAGATACCAATTACATATTTGACTATTTGACTGAAGATTTACATATAAAATACGAGTACCGAGTATCAGGTCTTCATGGAATTCTCTTTTTAAACATTTTTATGTCTTTCTCTCTCTCTGCCTTATCATTTGTCCTCTGCTTTCTTACTGTTAAAAAAAGAGAGAACAGGCCCCAAATGCAGTCACTCATGCTAAACCCCATGTCAGCACACCAAGACTTAATCTCTAATCTAATCGAAATTTCAAATGTCTCCCAGGAATGTAATCTTAAACCAGTAAATCTAGAATTTTCTGGTCAGCAGTAGGGAGGTAATCTGCCTACAGACCCCTTCTGTCCCCCAAAGGAAGGTGACCTTGCTTGAAACAATACACTCTTTTCCTTGTCTCACCCCCTTTCTGCCTATAAAAGTCTTCCATTTTGCACAGCTCTTTAGAGCACCTCTCTAGTTGCCAGAGGAGATGCTGCTCAATGCATGAATCATTGAATAAAGCCAATTTGATCTTCAAATTGCTCAGGTGAATTTTGTTTTATAACACTACCTATACATACACACATTACCACATTTATTCCCACACCTCCCTCTCTTACAAGCTTACACAATGGAATGCATCTGAGGGATTTAAGTGTGATTAAAGTCTCAGTAATCATGCTTGAGCTTCAAACTTTATGATATTTGCAAAGTAGCTAATTATTTGGCACTGAATAAGAACTGGTGTTCTACACGATAAAGAAAAAAACACTGTCACAGGAATGTAATTCAGAATGTATAAATAATTCAGATGGTATAACATGCCTTGTTTTAAAAGAAACAACCCTGAACCATGTTAGACAGACCATCAAAACCAATTACAGAACCAAGTAAAGTTATTTGATTCTGAAAAACTATCCAATCATGGATTGGTCTAAGTTCTAAATATATAAGAAATGGAGATCTCTATTTTGAGCACAGAAATATTGTAGAAGACAAACTGTGTACTGTTCAGTTAAATTTTATTTTGTTTGTTTTGGCCTTTTCTTTAATATATAGCAAACTCTGGCTCTCTGGATTCCTGGAACTTGGAGAAAAGCAAACAAACAAACAAAAATCTTTCTGGATAGCTAACTTTTCCCTGTAACTAAGGCTTTATCCTTGTTATAAAAGCTAACACTCACTAAGTACTTACTCTGTGCCAGAGTCTGTGTTGAATACTTCATATCATCCTCCTAACCATACTACCAAGGAAATGCTTTCGTTATCTCTTGTCATCTCCAATTTACATGTGAGGAAATGGACCCAGATTAGCTAAATCCTTTGCCCATAGTCACATAGTGAATACGAGGTAGAACCAAGATAAAATCCAGACCTTCTGATTTATACCATTTATACCAATAAAAGCATTGATACTCCTAATCATTGTCTTCTGTGAAAGAGACACTGTAAAATGTATAACCAATTAATTCGTTACCAGAGTGGAGAGAATATAATTTAAACATTTATTGATACTTCAAGGTCACAACCATGAATATTTCTACTTGCTCTATAGACTTTGCACTCCTGAGATCCACTCAGATTTACTCAGCCGTGGAAGGCTGTGGCCTGCTGTGGTCCCAGGAAGAAGTAACTTGACCACGTGTGTATATTATCATAGTCCTTCTGGCTCTTGTCCTATTCCCAGGCTGTCAGTTGTGATGTTTACTATATTTATGATCTTTTCCCCTTTTTCAACGTTTGGATTTTCATCTGCTATTGGCTTTGAAACTGAATTACTCAGCAAGTTATAACTATGTGTCTAAAGTAAGGTAGATTCTGATTGGGGCCTCAGTGTTGTAAGAATAAAGAACAGTACTACACAAAATTGTGTCAAACCTACAAGACCTATTTTGCCATCCTGTTTAACAGTGAGCAAGGGTATTTTCTTTAAAATTAATTGGGGGAAAAATGTATCTTAGAAAATATCCTAGGCTGTCATGGTCTAATTTTATGAACTTCCATCTGTTTAAAGAAGATGATATATTGGGGCACCTGGGTGGCTCAGTTGGTTGAGCATCCGACTTCGGCTCAGGTCATGATCTCATGGTTTGTGGGTCCGATACCCTCACTGGGCTCTGTGCTGGCAGTTCAGAGCCTGGAGCCTGCTTCGGATTCTGTGTCTCCCTCTCTTTCTGTCCCTCCCTCGCTTATGATCTGTTTCTCTCTCGCGCTCTCTCTCTCTCTCTCAATAAAGACAAAAATTTAAAAACAACAAAAAAATAAAGATGATAATATTAAACTAAAAGAAATATAGAAATAAGTGAGTGATTGAGATGTATAAAATCTTACAGTTGGTAGAACATGTAAAAGTTCCATCTAGTTTGCTTTCAAATCCAGTGTAGTTTGAGAAAACTGTTTGAATATACCAAAAGCTTCAGAGGAAGTATAAAGGGTACTCAGAGATTCATAGGATATATTTCCCGAGTTTCTCAGACATAGAATCTACTAGATTATAAAGACATTTTTTCTTATCATTACAATCATCTAAGCAGCAACATATAATCATGTCCCCATAACTGAGTAGCAAATGAGTAACAGCAAATAAAATGTAATTACTAAGTTACAGCCCTTCAAATCTTTACATCTTAAGATAGTTATTCCACAGGATGGATCATTTCAGCTGTGGATAATTTAACAATTTTCAAATGCCTTTTCATCCTTTACTTGTATTTTTTTATTAAAATTTTTTTTTCAACGTTTATTTATTTTTGGGACAGAGAGAGACAGAGCATGAACGGGGGAGGGGCAGAGAGAGAGGGAGACACAGAATCGGAAACAGGCTCCAGGCTCTGAGCCATCAGCCCAGAGCCTGACGCGGGGCTCGAACTCACGGACCGCGAGATCGTGACCTGGCTGAAGTCGGACGCTTAACCGACTGCGCCACCCAGGCGCCCCATCCTTTACTTGTATTTTTAAAAAGAAATCCATTGCCTTTTCAGCTTATTTATTTATTTTTATTTTGCTTTAAATTGGGAAAGTAATGCCACAAATCACAGAAATCTTTTTATTGTGCATGAGAAATTGGATTTCATTTTCATTGTCTACTTTCAATATTTTAAAGAGTATTTAGACTGTCTGGATTTTATAAGTGTGGCTGTATCCTTAATATAAACTAATGGCTATTTCTAGTACACTTCCTTCTTCAGAAATTAAGGCAATTACTTTCCTGTCACTTCTTCTCTGGAGCCTTTCTTCTAAAAAAAAAACCGAAAAAACAAAAAGGAAGTTAAAAAATATTTAACGATAAACTGGTGTGAGGCAAACAAAGTGTTAACTAATATAGCAGAATTTGTGTTATCATTTTATTGTTAAATTACGTATTTCAAGTCATCTGCCTTGAAAGTGACAAAACTTTGTCTAGTCAGCCAATATGGTTGACCAGCCAAATATTTACATTATGTCTCTGTTTTATAAAGCTTATTTATGGAAAACGATTTGTGCAGGAAGGAGTGATTTATTTTCTAAAATAAAAAAGGTGAGGGTATAACAAATACCTAGGTATGTGTGTTCCTATATCTGTGATACGTGCCTTCATTCAAGAAAGTTACCCACGTTTTACTATTGCTTCATTTTTCCCTGTTATATAATGATATAATACATAATTTAATAAAGAAGCAAAAATATTAGTAAGAAAAGGAGCCGTGAATATTCACACAAAAATATGTATTTATTAAACACAGACTTTGAACTAGGCTCAGAAAAGATTCATATAAGAGCAAAAAGCACAGCTGCTAATTTTAGAAAGGTTACAATCTACAATTAATAACAAAGTTTTTTATTCGCCTAAAAACTTAGTATCCATATTTTAGTATCAGATTTGTTATCAACATTTTATTGCTATATTTTTTTTATTGCTATATTTTTTATTCTCTCATAACTCCCTTAAAAATATTCTAGATCTAGGTCTATACACACAAATGTATATACACACATATAGTATTATATAAAATAAATGATTTAATGATTTTAACAAGATTCAAGCGTATAAAATCAAGCAACCCCTTCATCTTATGCTAAGGAATCTTATTGGATTTAGATGTGTATCAAGTCATGTAAAACAAATATAATCCCACAACTGTGCCGAGTAAATCTCAGGTTTACAACTGGACTAAGCTAGTACAGAAACTATCCTCTATGAATAGAGCTGACAATTCCTCTGCAGTGCTGACCCTTGTCTGGAGTTTACAGCATGAGCTTGGCTACTCGCCAATATGAACAATGTTTAAATTTTTTTATGGCAGCTCAATGAGCTTTCAAACGTTCATCTGCT
Organism: Puma concolor; assembly: GCF_028749965.1. Lineage (NCBI taxonomy): Eukaryota > Metazoa > Chordata > Mammalia > Carnivora > Felidae > Puma > Puma concolor. Next base: position 118,516,038 of record NC_141675.1, read on the forward strand.
TTCCTTACTGTGCTTAATAAAAGGCAAGCCAATGTATTTTCTCATTTCCTTTTCATCACTAATAAGAGCAACCATCAACGTTATGAAGGATATAGTCTGCTTTTACTTCTAGCTTTCTTTCCCCAGTAGCTTTGCACTGAAGCATTAATGGAACGCTATTATCCTACCCATCACCATTACAACAGATTTGGATATAAAGCAGCATATATCGTGTCACTAAAACATAACAACTAGGTACAGTAAAAGCCCTTGGGAATTATTTATGTACTTGAACATCAACATTTTAAAGGAGTTTTACTGTATTAATGAAATAGTTACTTTATGTAAGCCTTTATAGTCTAGAAAGTTTAAAAGATTAAGACATTCCTGAGAGCAACACAAAACTTTGTAATCAATGACACCAATAACATTTTCAAAGAAAGTTTCACATATGATCCTTATATAAAACAACCTGATTAATAGTAGGAATACTATTAATATTAATAGTAGGAATACTATAGGAATAGTAGGAATACTATTAATATTAACAGTAGGAATCAATTAATAGTAGGAATCATGTACATTTTAAGCCATATCTATTTACCTAAAAGATTTATTATTTAAATTTTTAAAGTTAGGCATTCTATATTTATTAACTTATTTTGTGTGCTGCTTCATTCTAAAAGCAATTAAAAAGAAATATAAGAATGTATGCAGCAGCCCAACATCATCTACAGTTCAGTATGATATTCTAATCCATACTTCACTCATTTTAATTTCTTTTAGAAAGATGTTTAAGTACATTTATAAGGACACATACTATAGTGACTAAACATGTATATATGCTAAGTATACAGTGCTAACGTATGTGTATACATGGATATATATACACTATGTATCCATATATGCATCTATATGTGCCTATAATATATGTACATGTCACATATGTCTATAGGCACAAACACCACATATATAAATATAGCTGCATATATATTTACGTGTATGCGTGTACACACACATACACACACACGCACACACACACACACACACACACATGTATCTCCGTGTTTATGAGATTTGAAAACATCCAGTATGTGTAGCAGATATGTCAGCCATCTCCAAAATTCATTTCCAATCTGCCACTTGGAGATCTGTCAAACTAATAATGAAGCATATTGTGCAAACATACACACTGGGCACATAGCGAGTGTTTTCTGAGTCCTGGTTCCCCACTCGCCATCATCTCCCATCAATCATGTCCTAAGAAACAGCAGGGGCAATGGAAATAGAAGCAGAGGTAATTAGAGGTGTGACTCAGTTCCACATACACGGAAAATAAAGGCCACAGATACCCTGTTAAAACATTTTTACATTATAGTCTTACTCAATTCTATATTGAGAAAAAGAAGAAAGGATTATGTTAATGAATATGAAGTTCTTGCCTCTTTAAGTAACTAATGCCAATCTTTTTTCTCAACTCTGAAAACCAAATTTTCTAGGGGTGCCTGGACGGCGCGGTTGGTTAAGGGTCCAACTCTTGATCTCAGCGTAGGCTGTGAGTTCCTGAGATTAAGACCCACATCAGGCTCTGTCCTGACCTAAGCCTGCTTGGGATTCTCCCTCCCTCTCTCTCTCTCTCTCTCTCTCTCTCTCTCTCTCTCTCTCTCTGCCCCCCCTCGTCTCTCACACACACTCTCTCTCCCTCTCTCTCTCTCTCAAAATAAATAAAATGAAAAAAATAAAATAAAAAACAAATTCTCTAGCCACATCCTTGGTTGCAAGAATTTGTTTATTTACACATTATTGTGACTTGTAAAAGTATCGGCAAAAGAAAAATGTTAGCTTATTATATTATGAGAAGGACTGGGTTTCAGAATTAGATCTCAGTTTATAACCTGGCATTGTGACACAGGGCAAATTAGTAAATTATCTTAGCCCTACCCTGGTAAATATGGCTAATAATATTTACTCTGTAAGGCTTTTGTTGAGGATCAAATGGTATATTAATCACTGAGTACATACTTGGCAATCAATAAATGGCAATTCAAATGTATTTACCTCTTATCCTTGAGACAGGATATGTACAATTCAGGATGCAGCAGATTACTATTAAATATTTTTTTAAAAGATGAAGAAAAGAACACAAAGGGAATATACAGGGAAAAAATAAAATTGTGAAACAAGTGTTGGTGAGGATGTGGAGAAAAAGGAACCCTTTTGCCCTAGTGGTGGAAATGCAAACTGGTGCAGCCACCATGGAAAAGACTATGGAGGTTCTTCAAAAAGCTAAAAATAGAACTACCCTATGATACCAAATACCCTTTGGGTATTCACCCAAAGAATGTGAAAACACGAATTCAAAAAATATATGCAGCCCTGTGTTTATTGCAGCATTATTTACAAGGGCCAAACTGAGGAAGCAGCCCAAGTGTCCATCGACAGATGAATGAAGAAGTGATATACATATTGTATATACGATATGGAATATTATTCAACCATAAAAAATAATGAAAGCTTGCCATTTGCAACAACATGGATGAAGCTAGGTATATTATGCTAAGTGAAATAAGTTAGTTAGAGAAAGACACATACAATATGATTTCATTCACATGGGGAAATCAAGAAACAAAACGAGCAAAGGGGAAAAAAGAGACGCAAACCAAGAGACACACTCTTGACTATAGAGAACTGATGTTTACCAGAGGAGAGATGCTTGGGAGACTGGGTGAAATAGGTGATGGGGATTAAGGAGTGCACCTGTCATGATGAGCACTGGGTGTTGTATAGGAAGTGTTGAATCACTATATTGTACACCTGAAACTAATATTACACTGTATGTCAAATATACTGGAATTTAAAATTAAAACAAAACAAAACAAAACAAACCTGCCCTCTGTTCCGCAGTCAAATTCCTAAACATCCTTTTTTTTATTTTATTCTTGCCTAAACAGATTTCTCCTTTCACATGAAACAAAATGTGAGTTTAATATCAAAAAAGAATGTTGCCGGGGCATAACTATTTGTAGGATGTAGGAAGACATAACTCTTGTGCTCTCTTATAGAGAATGCACACAAGATACCATGATCGTGGCATGAATCAATTTCCAAAAGTGAAAACAAGGCAGTAGCCTGAGGAACACAGCACTTCTGGCATGGGAGCCAGAAAGAAATGTTTGTGATGGGTCTCAGATATCTCTGAGGAAACAGAACGGAAAGTATTGCATAGCATCCTCAAAAGCATCCTTACAGTAACTACAACCCTGAGTCTCACAGGTTATTTCTACAAACACAGGCTAGGCTGGTGGGCCTCTGGTTCCTTACTCCCCCTGGCCCTCTTCACTAGGAAGGCCCAGGGAACACTAGTCACACGCAAGTGCTCTCCACTCAAATTCCGTTCTCATTTCTTACCAGCTACAACCTCTAATCTCCTCCCATGGGAAATGAGGGCAAGACAGCACCTTCCTCAGAGGCAGTTGAGAGGATTAAATAAAGCACTAGGCTCAGATATTCGCCAGAGGACAGAAACAGCTGATATTGAGGTGCTGCTCTCGTATCAAAGAGGAACAGTCCTAGAACTAGAACCAAGGAACTTTTTATACCAAGACTATTAATACAATATGTGCACTAAATAACCGCACCTACCTGTCATCTTTGCATTAGTAACACATTACAGAAAAAAGAGAACCAAATGTCAGATTTGAGGTCACGTCAGCACGTCAGAGTAGCCTAAAAGGGGACTAATTCCATAGCAGCTGTCTGAACCCTTTGCTCAAGGAAACACCCTCAATCTCCGAATGCTTTGTCTTTGATATCTCTTTTACTACTCTGTTCACATTCTCAGTTCGTGCACTACCAAATTCCAGCCACTGAACGTCAGTCACTTTTTCCAGCTCTGTGCAAGTAACTAACATTCTTCCACTGGTTTTAAATGTCCACCTTCATGTGAATATTCCCGAAGTCGTTATTCTTTCTCTCACATAAAGGATCTTAGCTTTGTTTTTCTTTGCAGAACTATCACTTTCTAATGATCTAAGTAGTTAGTAGGATTTCATATGCCTTTAGTAGGATTTCATATGCCTTTAACAGTTTTATAAATTTGTAAATAAATTCCAAGTGAATCCCAGGAAGGATAAGGCCCGAGGTACCATCATGAGATGCTTGGGCCTGGGTTCCAATTTAGGCTCTACTAATATGTAATTTGACCTTTTTCCTATTTAGGCTCTGCTAACATGTAATTTGACCTTTTAGCCTTAACTTATATTTATGTAAAAGAGGGGTTATTCTAGACCAGGGTCTCTCAACCTTGACATGGTTTGCTTGGATAATTTATTGTTATAGAGGCTTCCCTGTGCATTATACGATATTTAGCAGAAACTCTGGCCTCTAAACAATAGATGCCAGTAGCAATCCCCTCCCCAAGCTGTGACAACCAAAAATACCTTCTTCAGACATTTTCAAATGTTCTTTAGAGGCAAAATCACCTGGGGGAAGAAATCAGTCTACACTTTGAAACTCTATGGGTGGCACACAGAAAGAATCTGCATTAGCATTTGATTCCTTGATGTCTCCACTAAAATCTAACTTTCTTGAGGGCAGGGACATTTTCTGTTGTGTTTTGTGTGATATTTCCAGTGGATACTTGGTATAGTAGGTATTCTTTAAGCTTTGTTTGATGAAAATGGATAATGATGGAATATTTAACTCCATAGAGATTGAATCCTGTCCATTTATTACCGCTTAGCACCACATTGTTATGAATCTCTAAGCAATATTCATCTTTCATCCTTACTCCATTTCTTTTCCCTTATGAACCTATGGATATTGTGCTTGCTTCCTTTTAGCATAAATTCAGTTCAGGTACTCTTTAGAATCCAAGATGTTTGGGAGCAAGAAATGTATTGTCCTTCCCCCCAAGTTCAGCACATTAATCAATTCAATTCTGGATGCCATAAAACCTTTACACATGTTGACTGATAGACTGAAATATTCCACCTTCAATATAGCAGCATGAGATAGACAGCAAATGGATCCAAATCTCTGAAATATACATTTTCTTCTCTAATAACTACCAGAGAAGTAAAAAGGTTCCTTTCCAACCATTTATATATACAGATTCTATTCTGAGTTTCACAAAACTTTACATGCTCTTTATGCATTAATTCAAGAATGGTATTCTCTCATCCCATAGCATATGCTTTCTCTTTTCTTGTTGAAAGTGAGTCTTCATGTCAAAAAGCAGCAGCTGTTCTCAATTACAGCATCCACTTTTAACCTTTTGTGGCTTTGTAGCTGACCACTGAACAGAGAATTCAGGAATATTTTACATGGAGGGTCTTTCACTATTAGAAGCCATCCTTACTTCTTATTTTAATTGTGTTTTTTATCATACAAAAAGCCTGCGACCGCTCATACAGTGGGTATGATTTTCACGATCTCGACTCACCCTTGGAATCTCCGGGTCTCCTCTCACAGAACAAATCTTTGGCTAGAAGTCCACACTGTGGTAGTGTTTCTAAAGGACAATCAAACACATCTCAGAGGACTATCGGGATAATGGTAAATAACATGACCAAAGTTTATATTACTTTTTTTCTCCTCTCATGGATTCTGATCCCTAAAAGAGACATCCATAAGTGATTACAGTTATCTGCCAACAGGATGTTTTGTCCACTTTCTGGACGATGAGAAGCTACAAGAACAGAGCATACATGCAGTCTCTCTAGTCATATGATTCTTTCCAAATGGCTCTTCTTACTTTAGGAGCACTTTCATCAAATATTATCAAAACTTAAACTTCTCTCCCCAATTGCTTTCTATTAAAGTTTACTGCCAGCTGTCAGAGCTGTAATGTAAACCCTTATTAGCTCTTATAAGTTCTACTCTGGAACTAATAAGGGATTGTCAAAACTCCAAACAGACAGAAGTGGGGGGAGAAATCACAGGAAAGAAGGTGGAAAGTGCACAACGAATCTCTACTTGCAAAGCAAACGTTGTGAAACTATTACCGATGCCTTTCACAGAATCTATGTATCTCAAGAGGGAGAAAAAGATCTACTTCTCAGTTTATTTTGCATAAGGTTGGATTTCCCTTCCTTTGATAGGAGCTGACTAAAAATAATGAAACAATATGGAAAAGTTAATGAAATATCAATTATCTCTTTTTAGAATCATAACATGTATTCTGAAAAACAATTATATCGCATTCAAATTTTACAATCTAGAAGCTTTGATAATATCTGAATAGCTAGAAAGAAAAGCAGGTTGAAAAATTAAAGATGGATATTCTTGACAAAAGCTATAGATTATGTATCAGCTTTAAAGTATTTGTTTTATATAAGGGCATGCAGGAAATCAGAACTGAGGAAGACTGTCTATATAAACCCCAAAGTAGTCTAAGTTAAAGAACTGAAATTTCAAGACTTCCTTCAAACTTAACTACTTGATTGTAAATTATGATGCCAGATCCATGAGCTATTTGACAAGGTGATATTTATTAAGCTGCCAAATAACTATAATTTTCATATGTTCAAAATATCTAATATCCCATCTCTCACAGAGAAATGGGCTTAGATGTGTCTTTTCCTTTGAAAATTCTAATCACTTTTCAGAGGGGTTTACATTTACTAGATACTTAGTGTTATACAAAACAATGTTCTGATCTTCCTTTGAAAATGAGACTGAAAATGCAATGACAGAAACAACTTCTTTCAAGTAAAATTAGAGCTATTTTACTCTCTGCAACTTAAATTATTTTTCCCCATGTCTTAAGTTCCCATAGTAAATACTGTATTGGGAAGCTCAATCCATATTTTTCCACAGATAGGCTCCCAAACAATTTCAGTGGGAAAATTATTTGTGTGGCCCAAAGAGTATCTATTTGGCATATAGGTGTTGCCTAAATTATTATTTCCACCTTTGAGACACTGGACCAGGAAAAGTATCTGAAAGTTCACAGATTTTAGCATACTTAAAAAAAAAATCGTAAAAGCTAATACCCTACAGCTATTTGACAAGGGATGATGTGAACTAGGTTAAAACCTTGGGAAAATATCTTCATACTGACCTGCAAAATGGACTTCCAGGTCAAGACAAAAATTCTGTCTAAAAAGTAAAAGACCTACTTACAGAAGAAATGTCTTACTATTTTTTCCTCTTTGAATAATGGGGTTGGCAAGATTATACAACTAAAGTTAACCCATACAAGGTAAAGTAATTCATATTTTACTAACACACTGTAATTCTCATTTAGTTGTAAACCTGTGTGATAATGTTACCAACATTTATAAAACCGCCCATGTTTTTTGTCTTTTATGGTGATTCGTTGCTGATCATCTAACTTGTACTTATTAATTAGGAGGTATTTCAATAGTTACACATGAATTCATTCTACTCCTTAAGTTTAACAACAGTCATATCTCTCCTAAATATGTTTGTAATTAAATTGTCTCTGACTGCTCAAAATAATCTGATTTGTACTTTGTACAGAACAAAGAACTCACATTTCTTTTTAGTATCTTAAATATGCAAATCCACGGCTTAAATTTATACTGTTTGTTTTTATACAGACTCAAAAATGAACTACAATACTTAAATAACTCACAAGCCAAATACACTCCCTTAGTTTTCCTCTCTTTTTCGTATTTTAAAAAACGTTTTACTTAATTACTGTTTAGATAGTACATTGACATAATTTGATTGAAGGTTTCCAGTAATATCATATAGTAATTCATGTAAGCATATTTGGCATTTACTTCATACAATTTATACTGTTTTCTTCACTGCCTTTTTTACTATTTGGGTGATTCTTAAATGTATATAATAAATATTTAAAATAAATCAAAGAGATATAGTTAGTTGTATACAGAGTCAAGTAAAATGGTTGGACAAATATTTTTGCTTACTTGATTATTTTTTTTGACTCGTGATTTCTTCAAGGCAAGAGTATTATTTATTGTTATAACCTCCCCAATTACCTAAGCTAGTCTTTTATACGGTGAATATTAGGATGTAACACAGTGAAATACTTCTGGGCTTAACATTTTTAAAATGTGGAATTTTTATTTTATTTTGCTATTGTTTGTTTCCTAAACTATATTATCTTAAATCAGTTAAAATCTAAAAGCCTTTCTGGGTCTACAATTAATAAAAATGTCCATCTCTAATTTTAAGGCTGCTTTTGAATAATCAGCAAAAAAAAAAAACATTCTAGAAAGAATTAGAGAGTGAGTCAAACACTAGATGGGAAAAATCAAGAGTGACTGATGTTCAGAAGAAGAGAAATAAAAGCTAACAACATGAGAATAGAGGAAATAACACCTGTGAGTAAATAGGCTAGAAGCTTAGTGAAACTTAAAATGAAGTCTCCTCGGAATAGGAAAACCCTATTTGGAAGAAGGTAGACAACCAATGAATAAATAATGAATAGGCAGATATATAAATTCATTAAAGACTTTTTCTCTCCCGCCAGATGTCTCTAAGGCCTAAGGTTTAAGGTAAGAGAGAGGCTGTTTGAACGGATGGGTTTGTCACATCTGTTTTAACACAGATGAAACAAGAAAGTAAGAAAGATCACACATTCCAATGATGCCGATGACTAATCATAGCAAGGATGTTCATATACCTTTAACCCACCGCTAGGCACTCTACAATGGGCCAAGTATATATTCATTGGTAATTCTAAAGGGTAGGTATTATCATTCCCCTTTTATGGATGAAGAAACTGAGGCTCAAATTGTTTAGCTGCACACTTGATAAGCAGCATTCTGGGGCTCTTGATCCAAGCACTCAAACATTTGTCAGTGACAAGAGTATTTTGCTAAATAAAACAATTAAATTCAAACTGAAGTTTGAGGCAAACTTGGAGGGTTTTTCTGCATCGTGTTAATGCTACCATAACTTACTATATAAATTGATGAGAAGACACAGAAACTTGTATAAATCAAGGGTTTTATAGCCATTATAAAGCTGTCACAATGTATCTGTTTAATCCACTTGAAAGTTATTTACATTATTACTTATTAGTGGCATATTTCTTTTATTAAAATAAATTCACTGGTTTGAAGAGTCATGGGTATGCAACTGCTAAGAGCAAAGTGGTGATAGAGGGTTGTCATTTTAAACTCAGGGAAAACAAGTAAATTTTTCATAATTCAAGGTAAGAAACCTGGTAATTTCAGTGCAGTAATTAAAGGAGGAGGCATCTAAGTACTAGGTGTGTAAAACAAAAACCATTTCAGCATTTTCCTAAATGCTGAAAATTTTCCTAAATGCAAAAAAAAATTGCTTTATTATAGGTATGTGAGGCAATTGATTTTCATAAGTCAGAAAAACAATATTCATCGTAAATTCATAAAAGAGAAAGGTATTCTCTCAACTACCATATAAAATATTACCTTATCTCATCTGTTCATTAATTAGTTTAATGATAGTCAGGTGGATCTAGTCTTAGCTTGTTGCAACTGTGTGCGACCTAAACGTCAAATGTGCTCATTTCGAATTAGATGAAAGTTGTGTCTGAAAGACCTAGTAGATTCAAAGACAGCATAAAGTATGTTCTCTCCAGAGCTTACTTTCTAAGCATGCACAGTTGGAATGGTTCATTCAGTAAGTATTCTTTCAATAAGTATCTCACGGAGAATTATACTCTGCTAGTTCAAGGCATGATGCTCCTCAAAAAAGAACAAGACGTGGCCCCTTCCCTCAAAGAACTTTCAGTCTAAAAACAACTGGAAAGAAATGCTTCTGAATTCATTAAAATGTAGGCACTCATTGCAGTTCCAGAAGGTGCAAACAGACTCAGTAGTAAGTGCTAAGAAACCTCAACAGAGATTTTCAATTTTCTCTACCTCCTCTGTCAGAGTAAGCAGAATCTCCAAACCATTTTGCTATTGAAAGCCTGACAGGTTCTTTAAAACTTTCTGAATTGACAGAGAAATGAATGGAGAGTAAGAACTGATATCATAAGTCCTAAGTGAAACAAACATAACTATGGACAATCATCAAAAAGTCTAGATGTCTTCATACATCATATCAAACACACTTTTCTATTAAGCTGCTAATGTACAAAAACAAGGAATAAAGTTTGCATTCCACAATGAATGCACAGAGATAAAACACAGAGCAACAGATTCTTCGGTGACATTAATAAGGTATTTGGTACATTAAATCTAAACAAAGTTTGTAGGAGCAGGAATATTTATAGTAACCTCCTGGTGTCTGCCTCAAATGTAATTAATTGACTATATAAAAAGCCATTAGCATTCTCATTTTTTTCTCTCCAAACTAAATCAAAGCAGATAGCATAATTTATTATCCAGGATTAAAAGAAATAATAATAAAGTTCACAAGGTTTCTTGGCATTCATGCAAAATTTCTTCACATCTCCAATCCTTTTTTTTTTTTTAACATTTATTCATTTTTGAGAGACAGAGAGAGAAACAATGTGAGCGGGGGAGGGGCAGAGAGAGCAGAAGACACAGAATTTGAAGCAAGCTCCAGGCTCTGAGCTATCAGCACAGAGCCCGATGCAGGACTGGAACCCACGAACCATGAGATCCTGACCTGAGCCGAAGTTGGACGCTTAACCGACTGAGCCACGCCAGTGCCCCTTTCACATCTCCAATCTTAAAAAGTTAAAAGAATTATGGTGGGATGTAAGAAGTAAAAATGATTTCTCCAGTGAAAGAAATCAAGTTTATTTTGATTGTCAGTGATTGAAAGCCCAAATAGTAGATGATTTAGGTTTGTAATTTTAATTTTTAATGTTATCATCTTAAAAGAGCTTTATTGACATCCTATAAAAACAACTCAACCTGCAATTTGACCACATCCAGCAAGTTTACCCAGGTAGCAGAAACATGGCCCAAATGCTTAAGCCACAAACAGTAAATTAAAAGAGATACCAGGATTTCCTCCTCTATCATTAAATTGAGAGAGAACTTATTTAAACTAAAGCCGTATTTTAAAATTATGTATTAGAGAAACTAGCAGAAAACCAAGTCTAATACATGATTTCTTACTTTTCTTACTAATCAGTACATTACTTTTTATCAGATGAAGCATGTGTGGGTTTTTTTTGTTTGTTTTTTTTATGCGGAGTTCTATTTTACCAAATTTATCACAAGCACTCTCTACCCTCCTGAAACTGCCTTTTTCTGTATTTCCAGTTTGCATGGCATGCAATTCCTGAATGACTCTTTAGTTACCAATATCTCTTTCATTCCTCTCTTATTTTCTTCCTCTAACCAGTCCTTGAAAGAGAACGGTGTACCACTTTCTATTCTTAGCTTTCCCGTGTTCATTTTTGGCACAGAAAAGGAAGAGCAGCAACATGAAGCATCTAATTGTAGAAAATTTTAATTTCCTATCACTTATATCCTCCCACACCAATACCTCCTTCCTCATTAACACTAATAACTTATTTTTAGTTTAAACTATTATTAACTTAGCTCTGTTTAATAATTCAGTTAAAAAATCTATGTTTTTTAAGAGCAAAGACCTAATATTTTAAACATATACTCTCTCTCTCTCTCTCTCTCTCTCTCTCTCTCTCTCTCTCACACACACACACACACACACACACACACACATACACAATACACATAGATTTTTGATCTATGAATCAAACTAATTTAGCAGAGATAATGTTTATCTTTGTTTTCCTAGTGTCTGGCACAGACTTTAGTACATATTACAAAACTCGGTCATTGTTGAATAATTGAATAAATGGTGAAAAGATATTTTCCACTATTTTTCTCATTTCAGGAAAAATATACTGTTGTGAAAAGTATATACAAGAAAAGTGTAATGCAATGGTTAGGGTTCTTGTCTTGTACAAAGATAACTCTGGTTTTAATTCAGATAACATCTGAAACTGATGGATGAGCTTTTTGACAATAAAATGTTTTTATCAATACATTTTTCCTATTTTCAAATGGACATTGCCCTATTTTCAGTATGCTTAACCAAACTTCAACTGTTCCAATTATCCATTTATACTGGAATAAATGGTTCAGAATATTTCATTACTAAGGTCAGAAAATGATCTGGTTATGAAATTTAGATCTTCTATAAAGCCTTCCTGTGGAACAAACGCAGAACACAAAACTCTAATGGGAGAGATTTCTACATATTTTGAGATTTTGAGATAATGGTTCAATAAACAAATTATAAACTTTACCTTCTAGAATATGTAAGCTCCGTAAGGTAGTTAGCCTCTTCTTCTTACTCCAAAAGTTTCCAATCCCAACAGTGATGATCCAAATCTCTCAATAAAGACTTCTCATTATTAATGAATAAATTCCACTATTAATATTGAAATACTCAAAATTAATCTCTCCTTCCCCTACATTGCCAAAGTTCCTTGTACTCTTGGTAGAAGACTGATTGGTCTGTCTTGCATTAAAATTATTCATTTATGTATTTGTCTTTCATAGTAGATGGTGAGTTCCTGCAAGGTACATACAATTCATCTATGTTTCCCCGTGTCTGGCACATTATTACTTTGTACTAATGGATGGTCAAAAACACGTATTGAATTAAATTTGGTAGACTTTTTTTGTATATCTAAGATGCTTGGTGATCTATATATCCAGATTTTATTAGATATCACCCAGGCTAAGCTTAGTCCTCCCAAAATATGACATTTTGGCTATTTGGCTAGTAACTCTTCCAAACAATCTAGAAACAGAAAGATGTGGGAAATGAACTGAAATAGATAAACCATAAATTAACAGATTCTTAGTTACTTTATGCCAACTCACTGCGGTCCTCCTCCTCCTTCAATTTACAGTACTCTTAACTCCTGTAGAATCTGTGTCTTCATGGGGTTTCTTGGTCTCTGTCACCACTGGACTAAACCACAGGGAAGCTGTGTGGATTGAGTTTGAAACTGCAACCTTGAATGAGACGGCCTGGTTTCAGATCTCATCCAGCACTTATTAAATACACGAAGGCAAGATATTTAACCTGTGAATGCTTTGTTCTCATTTTTTTGAATGGAGATAATAATAATATGTACCTATAGGTTATTTGGGGGATAAATAAAGACAGCTCATGGATATGAGTTGGCATATAAGCACACTGTCTAGCATCTGGTAAATAATGAATGAATGTTGAAAAAATGTTTTTGAGTTCTGATACAGTGCTTTGAATGAATTTGGCATCCATTAAATATTCCTTTAAATAAAGTGAAGGACTCTTGTTTTCTTTTGTGTTAGGCAACTGAAATTCCATGGTCGCTGATCGCTGTGTTAGAAAATTATCCTGAGATTTTTAAAATCTAGCTGTATATGTATTCCAAGTAGTGGGTATGTCAAGCTATTGTCCCATCCTTTTTTTTTTTAAAGAGTGACACAATATTTTTTTTGGAAAAAAACAAAATGAAAGTGATCACATGAAATATACGAAGTTTGTCTAGCTATCTTTTTATCTGTTTCCTTTCTGGGGATTACCATTCTTCTGTGTGCCTGAATATAAGCAGTGCTGATAGAATGTTGACCTGTGAGAGTCACAGCAAGCTATTTGGATCAGTCCTCAAGCTTTACTACAAAGTCAACCAAAAAAAAAATTAAAAATTAAAAGAAAGGAAACCGTAACAGGCACAGGAAACACCAGCACTGTCATTGACAACAGCAGCAAAATTACAGGCTTTGCACCAGATACGGAACCAATTGGTAGAATACTGGATTTTTTAAGATGTAGTACAGTAATGGCCAAACTAATATATTTAAATAAACATTTGCTAAATATGTAAATCAGAACAAAGTAGATTACCTTGATGCATTGTTTAATAACCTGAATACACAAATATGTTGCGATTAAAAAAGAAAGGAAGCCAAAACTCACCTGTAATCATTAGCAAACGTCAAGATATGACCCTAGGACCACACTCCACCTGTAAATTACATCACTAAAAAATCATCCCCCCCTTTAAATTACAATCACATCTCACTTCATGGGCCATCTCTAATTCTATTGTAATTATTTTTACTGATTTATCTTCATGATCTTTGTCTTGAAAAAATGTGCTATTAATGCATATGTATCTTATTCTGAAACTAGTATTTTCAAATGCTGAGAAAGTCTGTGATGACATAGCATTACTATATCGAAAAGATGCTGTTGATATCCTTCAACATAATAAACTACAAGAATCAAAGATATAGAACTTTGACATAAATGTTACCTCTAGGTGTAATCTTGACATAGAATGCAATTTAATAGCATAGTAGTTACTTTAAAAAAGTAGTTCAGTAAATTAAAATGAGGTTAAAATAGCAATTTTGAATTCATTGTGAATTTTTTTTTAATTCTTTTTAATGTTTATTTTTGAGAGAGACAAAGACAGAATGCAAGTCGGTTAGGGGCAGAGAGAGAGGGAGACACAGAATCCGAAGCAGGCTCCAGGCTCTGAGCTGTCAGCACAGAGTCCAACGTGGGACTCGAACTCACGAGCTGTGAGATCTTGACCTGAGCTGAAGTCGGACACTCAACCGACTGAGCCACCCAGACACCCCTCATTGTAGATTTTCTAAATACAACTTAATTTGACTTTTTTAGGTGCTACTAGTTTGTCCTCAAGACAGCATGTAATGTAAGTTAATTATTTGTATGCTTTATTTATTTGTATTAATACTTTTATATGATTCTATTTACCTCATTGATACTTATTTTTCAATTCCTTGTAACTTTCAATATGATTATAAAAACACGAAAATTATTTTAAATCCAAAAATCTAATGATTAGGTTTCTTGCTCAATGTCATATTTTATGAGATAGTTCTGCATAAATTGATGCATGTTGATTTCTCTGAGAAGGAGACACATCTATTCCTGTGCTGGTGTGGATATCAGAGACTGGTTCAGTAGAGACCAAATTAGAAAGAATGGACAATTTTTTTTAATTCCTCCTGAGCTAGGCCTTTATTATTTTATTTAAAATAATTCTCACCAATATCATATATCACAAAGAATACCACAGTGACAAAATATGATTCAAAGTGGATTATAAAGGCTGTTGAGACTTCTCTCCACTCATGTATATAAGCAAGTAGTAACTACTATGTTGTGTCGATTTTAGAACTTTCAAAACCATGCTTGGTAACAATATTTCTGTTGGTGCTTGTCAAGGATCTAAACAACATGGAAAAGTATGAGACTACAGTATAGCCTTTGCTCTCACTACTTTTATTTTTCTTCTATAGACCTAGTCTATAGTCAAAAGCAAAGTGATATGTTCTGTTCACATTGTTAGAAAGGTTAATTTCTGTATAAAGTATATTCATTTCTTCCGCATGTTTGAGATTTAGAATGGCTACAAATTCAATTCATGTGCAGAGTATAACAGCAAACAAAGGTATTAAAAGACTAGGTTCCAAGGACTAAGTAAGTATTTAAGTTCTCCTATGTATTTATACATGTTTTAATAATAATGTCAGTGTGTTCTTAAACACTAAACTTTGCCTAATGCTAAATTAACAAATCTTTGGATTAAATGGAAATTTTCATCTGATATGTCATATCTTATGTGAAAAAAAGGCTATCTTTTAATTTTACTTCTATGAAAATAGAGTTTTAATAAAAATCAATTTGATGGCAGAGCTCAGGTTCTTTGCTACTATATGAAGACTCGAATATGCATTGCAATTGCACATTGCATTGCAGGTACATTGCATTGCACCTAAGCATTGGTACAGATATTTTCCTGGGCAGTCTAAAGGGCCAAATCATGAAGCAGAGATTTCTTTTAAAATTACCCCTCAATACATCAAACGCTATGGTATCCACCCTGGATTTTTAAATAAAATAATCTCTATTAAAGCACTAACACATTGTAAGTGAACGTGTATTTGATGAACAGATACCACTGGAGAATACATTTTATAACAATGAAGTATGTACCACTATGAGGCAGAAAAGCGAACAATGTAGTATCTTATTCTGTTAGAATTAGACTACCTGACTGCCAATGATGTTTCTTCCCTCTGCATAAAAGAGACAGTTTTGGGTTTGTTTGTTTGTTTGGTTGGTTGGTTTGTTTTTCCAGTTGATCTGGAGTTATATTACCGCGGTCATTAAACAGCAGAGAACACTTAAAAATAGCATATGTAACACCTCCAGTGTGGTTCAGGCCAGCACCACATAGTCAAACACGTGAATATCTCTATAACAAACTGTGGATCAACACATCAAGTGAGATAAATTTGGTCTATAAATAGACTCTGTTCAGTTTGAGGCATGTTGTTTGAGGCATGTTTTACTGCCAAGTGAGTTCAGGCTGCGTTCATTTCTTTCTATGACTCAATGATAATAAACCCACAGGTGATTAATACAACTCAAAGGAAAATAGAGAAGACTCTTACCTTGGCACATAAAACCTCTTTCTTCATAGCCAGCATTGCACGAGCACTTGCCAATGGGTACAAGCCATTCACCTTCTGTACTGCAGTACATCCTGGGAGGATCTTCCTCCTTAGAATTGTTAACACAAGAACCTCTAACCTCCACCAGGGATTGGGAATCCATGGGTACTGTGTCTGGAAACATGGCCAGATTCTTCACCGTGAATGGGCACTTTTTGAAGTACACTCTCACAGACACCAAGGCGACACAAGCACCAACATCTTGAAATGCCAAGTAAAATCCCTTTTTGTTGACAGGACCTACTTCTCTAATTTCAGTGTTGAGTTTAAGAATACGGTCTCCGAGATCCATTTGGGTGAAACTTTCATCAGCTGCAATAGTGTCAATCTTTGTAAACTGGTGTTCTCGAAATTTGACCCCATGATCATCATCAGACTCCATGTAGTACAAGTTGAAAGTCTCTTTGCAAGTTCCCAAAACCAGTGGAATGCTATTGCAATCCCGTAGAGTGAACTTGAGCTCCACATAGATCTTCTGAGCTGAGTTCCTGGGGACCCAGTTTGTCCTCAGCCAATTATTTTGACTGTGATCCATGACATTGCACACCTGGTAAGTCCTGATGGGTGTGTAATGTTCATCAACACCACTGATCTCTTCCCACTGAAGAATCAAAGGAGAAAAAAATGAGAAATAATGAAATAAGCATAATGAATAATAATGCATACAAGATCAGGGTGTTAATGGCATCTCAGAAAATACAAAATATTTAAAGAGAAACTTCAGTGTTACTCATTAAAGATCATGTTATGGAACAACTCCATAACTTTCTTATTTGTAAGTTTATTATTTGCAAGTTTCTATATTCATCGACACTAAGTAATTTAAAATTTTGACTAACACATTTGGATTGTATTGTGGTTTGTCAAATAGTCAGGAAAAAATTGCCTGGCAATTGATTAAAACCAGTCAAAGATTCCAGTATCAAAAACCTCAAATCAATTATGTCAAATAACACTATGAAATGGTTTTATTGTACATATATTTTTAATGTGTTTTTTTTTTTGGTTTGTTATTTAAAAAGAGAATGAAAAATACCACTGCCTACAACAAATTTTTATTCATCTTTTTCCAATTTGGTCCAGAATTTTGTAAAATCAGTATCTAGGCATAACAAGGTGAATCTGGATGATGTCATGACCACTTATCTCCATGCATGACATTTTTTAAATATAACCATTTCAAGGAATAGATGTTGGGTGAACCATGAAAGAAAATCTGAAGTAAAAATACAAACATGCCTCCCCCTGCCAACAAAATAAAAAACTAATAGTTATACACGGAAAGCAGAAGATGTAAATGTAGCAAACATTTCAATTCTTAATACGTTTTACTCCCATTGAATTTTACACAAGCAAGAAATAGGTGGCTATTTGGGTTTTCACTGTTATAGCAGTTAAGGTTATCCTAACATAACACGTATTCACTGTAAAAACACTTAAATAGTTTCAGGACTTTGTAGGACAGTGAAGCACTGCTTTCTGTTATCCTTGCGACAGATTTGGGGAAGCTTTTTTTTTTTTTTTCCAACGTTTATTTATTTTTGGGACAGAGAGAGACAGAGCATGAACGGGGGAGGGTCAGAGAGAGGGAGACACAGAATCGGAAACAGGCTCCAGGCTCCGAGCCGTCAGCCCAGAGCCCGACGCGGGGCTCGAACTCACGGACCGCGAGATCGTGACCTGGCTGAAGTCGGACGCTTAACCGACTGCGCCACCCAGGCGCCCCTGGGGAAGCTTTTAAGTTAGCATCACGTTGTGGTACTTACGGTTCTGCAACTATTATACAATCTGTTTCTAACTATTACACCTGTGTCTACACTTTCTTTTTGCCATGCCCAATTTTGTCTCGTGCTACAGGAAAATACATCTTTTGCCATGTCATACTTGAATTCAAAGCCTTCTCTGGCTGACCATTATTTATAAATAACTTCACACTCTTTAGTTTGATACTGGCATTCTTCCAAAAACTGATCCCAAAATACATTGATATTTTTCTAAAAGTTTGAATTGAGACTAGTGAATTACATGTGTCACTTATACACATACTATGCTCTCGTCACTGTAAACCTTTTTACTGTTTTGTCAAAAGCCATGTTAGATTTTCTCTTGTTTATGGTATAACCCCAACCTGACTGTGCTGTTTTCTCCTTGATGCCTTCCATAATCCTGTCATTCTTAAGAAACATTCTGTGCTATATAATCTTTATTAAATACCTAATGCATTTACAAATTTAATACAGTACGCATGCTAAGATTAGTTTTGGTTTCCTATGCATTCGCTACGCTTTGGACCTGTTCATATACTTCATAATATGCAGGACACAACTTCATATTTTGAGAGATGTATAAAAATTATTATATTCTTATAATATATGAAGGAAATCACTCAAAGGAGTGCAAACATAAAGTCGTATTAGAGAATATATTTTAATTTTATAAATAAACAAAATTCTCATGAAACTCATTATAAATGCGTTCCACTTTTTTTCCTCCACTGAGGGAGTTAATTGTTTTCATCATGAATGACAAGTTTTCAATACTTAAACGGACAGCATTTAAGATGTACAAACACTTTTGTAATTATAAATCTTAAAAACACATAATAGTTCCAATCCACAAATTCCAGTCACAAAATTAGATACAATATTAATTTATTGAATTGATGGTAACCACAAGCAAGAAACACAACATTTATTTGGTCTTTGAAACATGTTAAGAAAAAAAAATAAATTATTTACATTAGGATGTTTGAATTATCAAATCCAATATGTAGACCTCACTAATGTAGTAAACAGGTTAAAAACTTCTTACTCTCCCCTGTTCTTCTACCAACCTAAAAACAAAATAAAAGCAAATAGCAAAAACCACTCTTCATGTTAATAACTTTGATTCCAGAGTTTGGAATACAAGAGAAGTGCTCATTATCCAGAAGCAAAATGGGCTTGACCCCACTGTCACACCAAAGTCCATGAAAGGAACAAATTTAGAATGTTTTAGAAAACTCTATAACGAATATACAAGCTATATTTATATATTAATATAAGAAAAGAAACACCCTCACTGTACTTTAAATAATCATCAATATACCATTTTCAAACATCCACTCTATGACTGTATTATACAGGAAGTGTTTAAGAAAAAAGGTGTACCTAAGCATCTAAGTTCTGAGGATTGTACTCTGAATTGCCTGTAAGAGTAAAGTCACAGTTAAAGCAAAATTCATATATATGTTTAATATCAGAAAAATAAAAAAAGTGAACAGAGTTGGAACTCCAAAAAACTCTGATGTTAAAAGTCAGCACTATGTGTAATCTTGTCTATTATTGTTACCGTGGTTCTACGATGACACTGTAAAGAACTATGACATTGTACAGAACTAGCAAAAACTCCAGAGAGAGTTTCTCTCAAAACTTGAGAGAAAATTAGATCATGGATATCATTATTTAAAAATAAATCAAGTGACTTAAAATTTTTAGATCAAGGGTTTTTTTTTTGTTTTGTTTTGTTTTGTTTTTGTTTTGTTTTGTTTTCTTATCAGAATAGATAGGAGTGTGTACTTCAACCGATGAATCAGTTGCAAATTAATCCTGCTATGGACAGTATTTTACTAAACATCAAACAGAGGTTAAGATTAGAGATTTTCACAATTTGAAGTAAAATATGATTTTAATTATAGAGATATCCCCGTAGTTTAACATTTTTCCTCTCAATGCTAATTTGGCAGGCTATCACAAGTCCTTGAATGCTGAGGTATAAATTGCAAGAAGGTAATACAAACAGCACCAGCATGCTTTGCACATAAAAGGCTGCATAGAGCAATTATCACTTCATTAATTTATAATCAAGACCAAATTGCCTGTAAGTGATGGTGGCTTGCCCTCTCAGTCCACTGGCAAAAAGAGCAAGTCCCAAACCCTGGCATTTGCTGAGGACTAAAGACAGTAGAAATAAAATCCCTAAATGAGCACTTTTCTCAATAGCAGCAGCAATAACAGAAATCACTAATTAAAGCTGTGATTGTAATGTTTACACTTCATAAACTTGAAGAATGCTCATGTTTAACCTTTCTTCCTATTCCAAGAACTAAAGTATAATGTTCATAATTTATTAGAAATACTATATTGCCATAGTCATTGTCGCAAGGAAAACCTGGGAAAATAAAATGGGTGCCATATAGAACTAACTGGTGACATACAGAATTGCGCGGTACAAAGAAAAGATCTTTCCCTTCATTTTCCTGATTAAAACAAACAAAAAACTCTGCAAGGGGTTTTCAGCAGTAACGTCTTCAGCAGAAGGGAATACAGAACTAGAAAGAATTCAATTTTTTTTCTAATGGTCAAATTCTCCAAAATCAACAATTTTGATATTTAGTCTCTTTCCCAGATTTTTACCCTGAGATTTTATTATTAGACCACAAAGGCCAGAGCTGAGTTCCTTGTGGTTTTATTTTTATTTTTCCAAATTATTTTGACTATTAGAAAATCATGTATCCAGACATCATCTCCCTAAAAAAGTCATTCTGAAACCTATTCCCAGGGTATAAACACGGTGAGCCTCCCCATTATCAAAACATAGAGTAGGATACAAAGGAGATTATTTATATTTTTCTGGATATAACAGTTCCTTGTCACTGAGTGAAACATATATTTTGGGAGGAAAACATATATTTTTAATAATTTATCAGTATTTAACCTAATAACTATCATTCTGATAAGTCTCAATGATAGTAATTAAGGATTTATACTCATTGATATTAATTACTCTCTTGGACACATTTTTAGCTACTTGCCAATAGGAAGTAAGGAAGAAAATGTTTACATTTTCTAAGAGAGGAGAACTTGCAATATGTTTAGTGCATAGGCTGACATAATTTGGGAAACATTTAAAAAGTAAGAAAAAGAACTTTCATGATTTACCTGATAAGATTTAAAACCAGTTTCTTAGAAATTTGCAGATGACAATAAAAAAAATGATCACCGATAGTCTTAGTTTACAATATTACATTTGCATTTCAATGGTTAATAAGAAACACATTATTCTGCACTTTACTAAGTGCTAATGATGACTAATCTTGCACTCAAAAATTGCATTAGATATTAAGTTGATTCATGCTATTCTTTCTCCACTCATATTTCTTGATCCCATGTTTATTCCCCCTGTACACATGCATAGCCATTTCAAAATTCAGTGTTCATCCTAGAAATACTTGAACATTTACCATGCATCAGCATTTTACACGTGGAAATGCATAATCACTTACAGTAAGAACGTCACTGTCAATTGTCAGGCACAGCTATATCTATAAAAATCATATCTCCATTTATTAATAAATAGTTTTTAGCCCATTCTGGTCTGAAGAGCATGCACACAGATACCTATTTCTAATACCATTCTATAACAAGATAGAGTAAGATAAAAGAGTTGAAACAAGTAAGGAATAGAATTGTTTGGTTTTTAATTTGTCTCGCTGTTGATGTTGATTTTTGGTCAAATCAGAGAATTACCTTTGTAACCAGGGAATGAAAAGAGAGATGGGGACCTGATGTTGAAAACAAACATCAGATAACAAGGTATGGGTTAGAGTCTAAGAATAGAAATGCCCCAAAAGGGCAGGCCTGGGATGGTATGACTGGTAATCTTAATAATAATGACTATTATCCACTCCCCTACCCACCCTTAACTCCTAAGTATTCTACAAAAATTTGATAATCATCAAATTAGAATTGCCTTACTTAAGGGGGGAACAACATCCTAGTTAGGGTAAAGCACACCAAAAAAAGGTAAAAACTAGGAAAGGAGTGAAAGGCCAGACAATAATAATAAGGAAAGCCAACAAAAGATTTCAGAGAGTGAGACAAAGAGTGAGGATGACGTGAGAGCCCTGTTTGGAATTCTCAGGAATACTGAACGTGCCATGGTACTTTCTGTAGCTACAGTAAGCCGCAGACTGTTAAAGACGGTGTCTTCGGGTGTGGGGCTCCGGGGGTCTGCTATCCGTACCTACCTTGGAGCCTCTGTCTTTACTTTAGCCACTCCCTCACACACAAATGGTTCCATCTTCATGCTCAGTGTTTCTCCGTTCCTTAAACCTCTAGACTGAGACAAGAACTAGAGTGGCCACGGATTCACCATCTTGATTTGAGTCGTTTTCCTCCCTGGTGGGGTTCAGTGGTACACTGTGCTGAGACCTCAGGGCTGTTGCCACAGCTTTGCACCTGTGGACAAGTGTGCCATATTTCTGACCACACAGTCTGTCTAATTCCCTACATCGATGGTTCTTATTTCTGGTAACATTAGCCAGGGAGCCTTTTAAGAATACTGCTTCAGGGTTTCTGTCCAAGCTAATTATTTGTTTTTAAATTGTCCAGGCAATTCTAATGTATCCCTAAGGTTGAGAACCAATGTTATACATCCTTTGCCAACAGGATTATTAACCTCGGATGTCTACTTGACTTGGCTGCATACTCCAATACCAGCTTCCAAGATTTATGAATCTCCTCAGAAACTCTGTCTAAAGTTTCTAGATAGCACTGCCCCGTCTCTGTAGAATGGACTTTTGCTCAGCCCTCATCCCATCTGTTTTACGATTTTAGATTTGCCAAGTCCCAGACATGCCTTAAAGAAGCTCACCTGAATAACCTCATCTTCTACCTCCCACAAAGACTGGTAAGATTCTATTCTAACGAGCAAAGTAAATCTAATCATAGTGTTCTATTTCACATCTGGTGGTAAATGCAAAGCGTCTGCATTACAAAAAGATGTAAACAGTGTGTGTGGAAGGGTTACCTTCAAGCACATAGTACTCCTGGTATGAATGCAAGAGAACGGTTTTAGACACCTTACTCTTTTCACAGTTTGCTATAGTTTGGTAGTTTCCCACTGTGATTTTCTGTGGTGATTTGTGATGTCTTAAGATGCCTCTCTAACAGTAGTTTTATTAAATTCTAGGTGCATTTGTTAAATATTTCTATGTAAAGCTTAGATTAGAAGCCAGGGATAGTAAAAAAATAAGTGACATGTGACTTTTGGTCTCCAGAAATTGATGCCAGAGTGAGAGGCATATGTGTCACATAAGGCAGATGACAATACACTTGCTCTTCGAGGTACTTCAAGGACTGGGGAAAGAAAGGATTTCTGCTGGAAGGAAAGTTGTGGGAAAACATTAAGGAAGAAGAGACAGAAGGGTAATAAAGATAGCGCTTCTACAGGTGGAAATATGGGGGCATACACATACTAAGTGTGAGCAAATACAAAGATATGTGAGGACAGAACCTGTTTAATGAATTGGAATCCAGTTTGGCTAGAACACAGGGAGCTGAGCAGTAGGTCTGGGGGCAGTCACTTAGAACAGAAAGGCCTGGGTGCTTGGGTGGTTCAGTCAGTTAAGTGTCTGAGTTCAGTCCAGGTCAGGACCTCACGGTTAGTGAATTGGAGCCCCACATTAGGCTCTCTGCTGTCAGGGCAGAGCCTGCTTTGGATCCTCTGTCCCCTTGCTCTCTGCCCACTACCCACTCACGCTCATTTTTTCTCTCTCTCTCTCATAAATAAACATTAAAAAAATGAGCTTGGATGGCTCAGTCGGTTAAGTGTCTGACATTGGCTCATGAACTCAGGTCATGATCTCGCGGTCCGTGAATTTGAGCCCTGAGTCCAGCACTGTGCTGACAACTAGGAACCTGGAGCCTACTTCGGATTCTGTGTCTCCCTCTCTCTCTGCTCCTCCGCCGCTCACACTCTGTCTCTCAAAATGAATAAATGTTAATTTTTTTTTTTAAAGAAAGGAAATGAACAGAAAGACCTGGGCCAATTTGGAAATATCAATTGGCATGCCTCGACTTCATTTGCCACAGTGGGAAACCACTGAAAATAGGCACAGGGTTAGCTCGGGACTGGGAGTCGATTCTCCAAAGAAAAGAAGAGGGCTTAGGAAAAACCGCTGCAAAGATCCAGAAGAGATGTTGTAAGAAGATAACCTCTGTTGAATGAACGTACACTGAATATTTCCCAAAAGATTATAGAAGGATGTACGTTTTTCTTATGAATGTAACCAGGATACACCCACAAGTGCAGAGAGTAACAGAGCTCATTATACTAGAACTTTTTGACTACTAAAATATATATTTCAGAAAGACTCCTGTTTGTACTGAAAGACTGAAAGCATCGCCAGAAAAAATATCAAAGTGCATGCACATATATAAGTGCATTTTGTTTAAGTTTTCTCTTAATGAAACAGTGCTCTCATTAAATTCGACATATGTCCTTTTAAGAACATTTCATTTATATTTATTGAGTAACTACTGTGTGCCAAGCTCTAGTTCAATAATGTAGTAACAAAAGAGATAAACAGGGTACCTGAACTTAAGGAACATATTGTCTTTGTGTTATATCCATCGTTATATCAACTTTTATTTTATAAAGACATATTCACTTATTTTTTTATTCATTATTCGTTCTCCTCTACATAGTCTCTGGTTCGGCTCATCTTTCCCCTCCCATACATCTAGCACGGTGCCTAAAATCAAGTAGCCAATTTACTAAATTTACTAAAATTCAATATCACGCAATGTGCCAAATATTAAAGTTACATAACTAACAAAGCACAGAAGTATGCTTTCGGGTGAATAATGAATTGAATTTTAAAAATCAATATTTTGTATAATTATGTCTCAAAGAGTGGCCCTACTGAGTAAATATAAAACCGATTCTATGTTTCTAAGCATTTTTGTAATAAAAAAAATTCACAGGAAGTAAATTGCTAGGAACTATGTGTCAATAAATTTATAATAAAGATTTTTAGAATAGATGGTGACAGGGGCGCTTGGGTGGCGCAGTCGGTTAAGCGTCCGACTTCAGCCAGGTCACGATCTCGCCGTCTGTGAGTTCGAGCCCCGCGTCGGGCTCTGGGCGGATGGCTCAGAGCCTGGAGCCTGTTTCCGATTCTGTGTCTCCCTCTCTCTCTGCCCCTCCCCTGTTCATGCTCTGTCTCTCTCTGTCCCCCAAAAAATAAATAAACGTTGAAAAAAAATTTAAAAAAAAAAAAAAAGAATAGATGGTGACAGAAATTTGGAAGATGAAGAAAAAGAATCTTAAAGTCTGGGAGATGGTGGAAAAACTTTCAAAAATGAATCAAAATGCTTGAAGATCTACCAGAAAAGTGAATTTCTAGTCAGAGGGACCGATTTGCAATAGATGTGATCAATGTACCAAAATATAAAAAATACCATGTGGAAATTTATACAAATTCCCATTGTCAAACGTTTTCAATTTGAATTTATTTTTTCTGCAAGGGAATGAATATCAATATCAAAGGAAATATAGGAAAAGTCCAATTTGCATTATAGCGTTTTGATTTTTAATGGTGAAATATTTCTATTTATAATGGAAAACACATAATTGCAAATATGGTATTCTTAGAACTATAACCATATAGTACATACCATTATCTAAAAATTATCTCAGCAAAAAGGAGGTTGATGTGGTTAAAAAACAATTTAAGAAACCATTTATCTATCCTTAAAAGTTGGAAAAATTGTTTATATTTATCAGTGATTTTCTCATTCTGTGTTCTTATTCACATATAGCCAAATGACTTTACTTTTTATAGAATAAATTTCCTTGAAAATTAGGGAGTAGGACATTGAAACTATCATGTTTCCAATTCTTGGGAAAATGTTCAATATGAAATTGTCCAATAAAAAGGTAATTTTAGAATTCAGAATAACTGCTTGGAAATAATGGGGGGAAATTCCATGCACATTGGTTTCACTTGTCTAGACTGAAAACTGTGCTAAGATGGACATTTACAGAATTATTACAAATGGCCAACTACTTAGAAATTAATGCATAGCAGTGACAGCAGTACATTTCATATCAGTTGTGAGATTCATGTAATTTCCTGCTATGATAATGGGTCACAGCCACAGTAATTCATAGCAATTTACGATATACCTGTGGAGCACTCACAGTGACGGAAATGAAATTAACTCATGTCACTGTGGAACATATGCTAAGTTTTATAGATCTTCAGATAACTAAGTTTATTTTTAACACAATAAGTGTGATTCTTGAGAGCAATTCCCTGAAATGTAAGCTGCTTTACAGCAAGCATTTTAAAGCTGCAGATTTCTTCTGCAGTTCTTTTCACAAGGGTGGCAAATTTATTTCACAGGAATATTTTTAATCCTTTATCCATTGATATCCTGGGGAGCCCAGATTAAGGGTCTAAACTCTAGAGACAAAGGGCTAGGATTTGAAACCTAGCTCTGCTACTTAATAGGAAAATCAGCCGATTTCCTTTTTTTCCTTAAGTTTATTTATTTGAGAGAGGAGAGAGGCAGAGGGAGAGAAAGAGGCAGAGGGAGAGATAATCCCAAGCAGCCTCCATGCTATCAGTGGAGAGCCCCACTCCTGGGGCTCGATCCCACAACCTGTGAGATCATGACCTGAGCCAAGATCAAGAGTTGGATGCTCAACTGACTGAGCCACCCAGGTGCCCCTACTGACCCTGATTTAATTCACACATCTGTAAAATGGGAAAAAAATAATAGTAAACTCTGGAGATGTGACCAACAGTAGATTATCTATTTAAAATAGGTATAATCTTGCGCCGCACTGGGAAGCAGTAAACAAATATTATTTATTACTTTGCTAAAGCTGAGTTAACTGCAAATGTCATCAGAATACACAGATTTTTTCCATATAAAATAATAGGAATATGTTTCAAATTCAAGCTTTCCTTGTTTCCTATTTTTTTTAACTCATCCAGGATTTATTTATTTACTTAAGGTCACCACAAATTGTGACAAGTGTATTTTGTTTTACTGTCCTGAAATTCAATAAATATAATAAATAACAAAACTTAACAATACTGAACCAATTCATGTTTTATTATAAATGAATCTGCTGTCTTTTATCTTTGAGAAGTTTGCTATTCTAGGTGCAGTACATTTCTGCCAATAATATTCCACAATGTGCCAGGTACCATATATAGTTCTTTAATTTTATTAGACATTCCACTTCAATTCCTTTCATTATTCTTTTTTTAAAATAAAAGGTATATAATCTATCTGTATAACATGCTAACACTCATATTCTATAATTTAATAAAATGAAAATATATATTATTCTTACTATGGTTTTACTCCATACTGGTCAATGTGTGGTGTCGATTATCTCATATCAGCATGGAAATAATAATATTTTCTTTCATATAGGATTATTCAGTTGCTTAATAGATGATATTGATAGTTAATAAGTGCTTACATAGTTCTTACCATTAACTAGGTAAAAAAATATTTATCAAGCCCTTACATACTATAAAATTATTTTCTGGTACTCTCATTATGATAAGGATGCAGAAGTGAGGGTTTCCTGCCCTTGAAAACCTTACATTATAAAAGCAGATATATGTGTCTACAAGTCTTAACATTAGACAGTCATTCATTTGTTCAACAGAAATCCATTGCAGGCCATGTGCTCTTCTACTCCCTGGGGACCTCCTCCCCTTCATGAAAAAAATAATAAGAATGCCACCAGTGTTTTCATAGAGCTTATGTTGTACTGAGAGAAAACAAAGAGTAAGCACACACACACACACACACACACACACACACACACACACAGAGGCATACACACGATAGGTATGATGGTGATAATCATTACAAAGAAAAACAAAGATAAAAACAGGTTAAGAGGAGTGAATACCACAAATGGGTTGATTAAAATGATATTTTAGATAGGGTAACCAGGCATAAGGTCTCATGTCTGCAGCCACCTGAATGGAGTGAGAAGCCAGGCCAAGAGAATATCCACTGATAAAGTAGCTCAGGCTGAGAGAACAGAAAGTCCGTTGGCTAGGAGACTGAGGATGGTGTTATAATCCAGGCATAGCACAGAAGCCAATAGGGCTGAAACAGAGTGACCCAGGCATTAAGTGGTAAAATACTAAATCAGAGAGATTGTTGAATATAAAAGCATTTAGGTCATTGTTGACCACGTGACGGAATTTGGATTTTATTCTCAGAAAAAATCAGAAGTCAGTAAAGGGTGTGGCCAGAAGAGTGACATGATCTGATTCATGTATTAAAAAGGTTAAGAGCTGCTGTGTAGGAAATAAACTTTAAGGAGAAGTGGTCTAAGTGGTGAGATCATTAGGAGGTTATCATAATAGCTTAGGTGACAGAGGACAGAATGTTATCAATAAGACAGAGAAAGAATAGATCAAGTTCTGGAAATATTTTGGTAGTACAGCCAAAGGATTTGATGATACATTGGGTGTGGGACATTAGAGAAGGGTGGAGAATGTCATATATCCATCAAAGAATGGCAATGACCAGTGTGAGGCCAGAGAAAGAGAAGAACAGCTAAGAGATGGCATTTAGCAAGAAATTTAAACATAAGTGGAATTTTTGATGAGTAAAAATAGGTAAAGATGGAGAAAAGAGGAAAAGGAACACAATCCAGGCACAGGAAGAAATATGGAAAAATGCATAAAAACACAAAAGTACTAACTCAGTTTGGTTATCATGAAGCAGATAAAATGAAAGAGGAAGCTTCCTTGATTAATTCAACATGTTTTTACTAAACACCTGTTATACACTAGGGATTCTATTAGGTGCTGGAATTATATCAACAACCAAAATGTCTGAAATATCTCTCCGTGGGGAGCTTACATATTAGTGGAAAAGACAGACCAAAAAAAAAAAAAAAAAAAAGATAAGTTAAATTTACATTTTCTTGTATACTGGTATGTTTTAAGAAGAAGCAATAAAAGACAAGGAGAGGAGACAGTTGTGTATGTTGGGAGGAAGAGAAGATTTTAAAACAAATGACCCAGGGGCACCTGGGTGGCTCAGTTGGTTAAGCATCCAGCTCTGGGTTTCAGCTCAAGTCATGATCTCATGGTTTCATGAGTTTGAGCCCCGTGTTGGGTTCTGAGCTGACAGTGTGGAGCCCGCTTGGTATTCTCTCTCTCTCCCTCTCTCTCTGCCCCTCTCTCACTCATGGGTGGGCTCACAAGCATGCTCTCTCTCTCTCTCTCAAAATAGATAAACTTTAAAAAAATATTAAAAAAAACCCCAAAGGACCCAGAAAGACCTCACCAAAAATGTTAATTAAACACCTGAAAGGATGGGCTCCTGGCAAAGGAAGACTTCACTGAGTAGGTGATATTTTAGTAAAGAATTATGGATGCATCAGGAAAGAGCATTCAAGGCAAAGGAAAAAGAAGTAGAAGGCCCCGAGGAGTGTATCTGGAATAAAAAGCCACAAGGAGTAAGGTGTATGTGGTTCCTCAGAAGAGGGAGGAAAAGAATATAGCACGGGAAGACTGGGGAAGTTGGAAGAGTTAGGGTCCAATCCAGGATCTGAGTAAAGGATCAACAAGACTCGTATTTCATAGCCTCAATCTGGCAGCTCTACAGAGAATACTAGAAAACTGGAGAAGTGGGAGATGATCATCATGGTTTGGAATGTAACTAATTCATCATTCAAGAGATTCCAATAAAGATCAGATTTAGGGACATAACTTTGACAAGAGTACAGTAAAACCTTGGTTTGCGAGCATAATTCGTTCCGGAAACATGCTTGTAATCCAAAGCACTTGTATATCAAAAAAATTTCCCCATAAGAAATAATGAAAACTCAGATGATTCATTCCACACCCCAAAAATATTCATATAAAAATGATTACAACACTGTAACATAATACAAAACAACCAAGAAAATACAAAATACAAATATAAGGAAAAATAAAAAAAGTAACCTGCACTTACCTTTGAAAATCTTATAGCTGGTGTGAGGGTGACAAGAAAGAGGAGGGTTGTTTTGTAGGACGACTTTCATTATCATTAACGGATGTTGACTACAGTACAGTATTAATAAACTCTTGTCATATATTGCATTTAATGTAACTGGCAATAAGGTACCAGAGGAGAGGGTTTATTATCTCCAGGCATTCTGACCTAGAATGAAGCGAAGAATTCCTAACCTCACTCTTATATGGAAAAGCAAAGGACCATCTATAGGTGCCCTGAAGTGACAAAAAAATACACTAGTGCCCGTTGTGGGCATCTTCCAATGTTCTGAAAAATCAGGGACTTCAGTCAAACACTGTGGCCTGAGACCGAGCATCTGAGCATGGGAGACAGATGATCACCCACAATTCTGCAGAGAGAGAGGAGAGACAGAGAAGAACCATTGGCTCAGTTGTGATCATGTGATGCTCGGCATCATGTACTACTCATATTGCAAGACACTGCTCCTTTATGTTTGCTTGTCTTGCGGAACACTTGCAGAACAAGTTACTCACAATCCAAGGTTTTACTGAATTTGGGACTGATTGGAGGAATGGAGGGCCATGAATTCCAAAGTTACTGTGGTTAGTTAAGAGAGGGTGGTTTGGCTGTTTTGCTCATTATTGATTCCCAGCACCTAACATAGCTCCACATAATCCATTCACTAAATGAGCAAATGAATGGGTTAATTTTTTGAAAGAGAGTAATATTTCAGGAGTAGTACCATGACTTGGCAATTAATGGATTTTTGGCTTGAGAAAATTAAAGCCCTGAAAATGACTCTGAGGTTTTAAAGCTAACATTTGATAATCATATTGACCATTTTATGACGATGTTACTAGTAATGGGCTTTCTCAGAAATGCATTATTTTATCCCTTCAAAAGCCCTGCACTCCAAGTGCTATTATCAAGTAATTCTGGAGTTAAGACAAAGAAAAGGTCAGTAAGAGATTCAGCCACTTGCCCCAAATTGGACAGCTGGTAAATGGCAGAGCCTAGACTCAAACTCAGAACACTTCCATTACAAAGCCTTTCCTATTTTCCACTAATCTGTGTTGATGACTTGGAGATAATGCCATTAGCAGAGAGAGGCAGCAATACAGGTAGAAAAAGTTATAGGAAGAAGGGGAGAAGTTTTGTTTAATATAAGCTAAGTCTGACATGTCAACATGAAACACAAAGATTTTTTTTCAAAAGTTAGAAAGGTCATCTAGAAGTCATGGGAGAAAAAAGGGTGGAAGAGTAGAAATTCAGATTTTGAAGTTTCATAATTAAAGCTTTGGAATTGGTTATGATGATTAAAAAAGAAAAAAAGGAATTTTAGAAACCGTATGAAATGCTTATGTTTAGAGGTTAGGAAGAGAAAGATGAGCTGATGAAAGAGATGAAACTTTTACAAAAACTGCTCTTTCAAATCATCTATATTAAAATCATCTACCACATCAAAAAAGGTCTTCAAGTATGGTAAATACTGCTGGAAAAGGAGCATTTATAGAGATGGGATTAGAATAGGGAGAAAACAAGGCAGAGATAGCTAACTGACTAACAAGCCAGGAGGGAATTTTAAGAATTTTTTAATTTAATATGAAGAATAGAGTAAAAAGTATAAGGTCTGAGAAGAATAAACCAGTAAACAGAAGGATATTGCTGACTTGGTGACTAATAAAAATGTTTTTGTTCGTTTGTTTTTAGGTAGCAGAGGTGTTTCCAAAACTTTATGGAATGAAGGCGGTTACAGCAGAGAAGTTGCTGAGGCAGCAACTGTAACTTTTGAAAAAGCATTTTATTGTTGAACAGAAAAGATCAGTGCATTCCATGGATACAGGGCTTGGAATAGTGCATTTACCACATAAAGAGACCTTGAGGCTTTCTTTACAAGAAAAGAAATTGATATCTGGAGACAAAAATGTCTAATGTCACAATGCTAATAAGGGTCCAACCTAGGCCAACCAAGATTCAGGTCTTATGCTCAGTCCTATATGAGTGCCAATACACCAGACTACCTCTACAAGACAGAAAGGACTGATTTTAACGTCAGTTTTGGAGAACTCTGATCCACTAGTAATCTATAGAAATTTTGACTGTAAATTCCCCCCGGTTACTGGCAAAGATTAATGGGTTTGAAACAAATGCAGGAACATGGTATTACTATATGTTTAGATGAAGTCTGGTTGCGTTATTTTATAGTACGTTTTAACATGTTTTGAAATATTAGTATTTTTTAAAGAAAAGCTAATTTCTGGAAGAATACTTGAGAATAGACTTACCTCTATTTCAATTGTGACTTAAAGGTAATTGTAAACAGAATAATTGTGGTAAATATTCCACTATCAAAACTATCATATGATCATAGATGTTCTACAATATATAGTGTATAGTGTTTCACAGCCCAAAGTGGATGTTATTAGGAGTAAAAACAATGAAATAACATGGGATGTTAAATAGACACATGCTCAGGATTAAAAAAAGTGTAATACATGAGATGTTCATAAAATTTTAGGGATGAATGAAAATCTTAACACTTTGAGCACGGAGAAATGGTCCAGTATTATTTGCCTAATGTTTATATAGTATGTAAATATACTGGAAGAAACTTACAAAACTAAATGGTGTATATTCAGAACATTCTCTTGTGTAATAAAAATTTTCAAAGAAAAAGGAATTGATCTAAATAAAAATGATTGAGAATTTTTTTCTAATGACAAATTAAATTGTGTAAAATAGGTTTACCAAATTGTAACAACTATCCCCACAGTGATGCCAAGACCATTACCAGTTGGGGAAATAGTTAATAATTATCAACAGGGCAATTTTGAACTTAAAAAAAAATTAAATCCAAAAATCATAGCCAACTACTTAAGTTACAGAGTTCTTGTTTGCTCTGTGTACAGTTTGACCAATTGTTTGTGGTATCTCAAATGTTCCCATATCTTATAAATGGCCCACATAAAGAAAAGGTATTCAACAGAATTTATTCTGTGGTTTCAATATTCTATTAACATAAACTACAGTGTTATACCATTATACCTCTATTTGCTATCCAAACTAATTTTTGTTCAACTTTCTACAAAATATTTCAGAGAATATCCACAGATAAATTCAAAGTTCAGGTAGAAATGATAGATGTGCCAAGATATACTTATTTGAAAATGCTTTTCTAAATTCTGCTTCTAATGTTACAACTGATGATCAGCTCTGATCTCCTGGTCAAATTAGGCTAAAGCTGATATATTTTAAAACAATTGTTTGTGCTGGATTAGCAGCAGGATGGCTCCCAATATTATTTTCCTAATATTACATGCCTCCAGAAGACTTCAACATCCAGAGCTATTTGGCACCTAAAATGGTAACATGTTTCAATTTGTTTGCATTATGACCCCCTTCAAAATATAGAACCCAAGTCAATTCTTGGTAATGAAATCGGATTATAGCACTATACCGAAGAAAGCTAGTACACCTGATATACGTACACCTGAAAGAAAATGTTCTGGTGTGATGCCCTAGTCAACTTTGTATTCTTGTTACTGGAGAGCTAATTCCTAAATCCCACAATGATTTAGGTTGTTATAAATACCATTTAGTATTTATTTTACTAAGTTTTACACATATATTATTATATGTGATATATACTATTTTACAATATATGGTGTTGATTTTATACAGTGTATTTTACCCTTGTTCATATTCATTATCATAGTTTACTGCTTTAAAGCTTTAGCCTTGTTATTTTGAAGAGAATTAACTCTTTATTCCTATAACTCTGAATCCAAGAAGGCCAAGAGTACAATATTTTTAATATCAACGGTCATCCAACAGTATTATAGGTGTCAAATGTAAGTTAATGAACACTGCACGGTGTATTGTGGTTTCTAGAACAGATGTCTAGGAATTCCTTTTTCCCCACGCTTGACTAGTCCCCAACACAATCATGCCCTGAATACTTTTTATTGAGCAGATATATTTTCTGAGTTCTTGATATTTGTAATTTAATATTATCCCCCTAACTAATCTCAGGGGTAAAGAGTATTAATATCTTCTTCCCATCGATGAGGACACTAAGCTTCCAAAAGATTACAGATCTTGCTGACACACTTTAGGAAGGACAGAGAGGAGGTGTGAACTCGCAATCGAGCTCAGATTGCACTCTTAATCACACTTCTCTGTTGATTGGGTTTTGCTTATCCTACTTTTTTTTCTGGTTTTTATTATTATTATTTGAGGGGGAGTGCAGTTACAAAAGACACTCTATGCCACAGTTCCATAAATAGGAAATCAAAATTCCTGTTTTCCCTGCTCTGCTGCTTCCTAGTGCCTACTAGCTACTCTTTGATCTTCAAGCCCCAGTTCATATGGCACCTTGTCAGTGAAGAATTTTCCCTCTCTAAGACGGAGTCACTTGTTCCTTAGCTATGCACTTGCATTACCTCCTAAATAGTTCTACTCTTGCATATATTACCTCCTACTGCACTGATTTGCTTCAACATTTTTCTCCAAAGAGGTTACATTTTCCCTGAAGGTAAATTTATATGATCTTTAAGAGTACAAATTCTCTGTGTAGCTGAGAGAATCCAGCAGAGTGTTTGAAAATTCATGTATTTGCAAGCGCAGATCATATGAAAGTATAAAGCTAGCTAAGCATAACCAGGACTCAGAACTGTGGTAAGCGAGAAAGTACATTGGTGGCCTGAAGAAATTCCACTTTAATTTTTCATAAACACTCCTGTCTCCTAATCTATAATAATACCTAGCAGGGTTCATCCAATAATATTGGATGAGCAAATAATACTTGCTCAACTAATGAAAGAACATTATATTTTAAATAGTTCCAATAAAAAAGAACAAAATGAAATGGGTAAGCATTTAACCATATGTTATAGGCTGAATTGTGTCCCACCCACCACCAAATCCATAGTGTTGAAATTCTAACCCTAAGACCTTCAGATGTAACCATATTTGGAGATAGGTCCTATAAACAGATGATAACATTAAGATCATTAGGGCAGTCCTAATCCAACATGACTGGGGTCTTTATAAGAAAAGGAAATTTGGACACAGACACATACAGAGGAAAGACTATGGGAACACAGAGCAAGAAGACAGCTATCTATAAGCCAAGGAGAGAGGCCTGGTACAGATTCTTCCCTTGTGTCCCTTGAAGGCACCAACTCTGCCAACACCTTGATCTTGGACTTCTAGCCAGTAAGAAAATAAATTTCTATTGTTTATGCCACCCAGTCTGTGATACTTTGTTATGGAAGCCCTAGTAAAGAATATACCATGTAGTCACATTTCTGAAAAATTGAAAAGTATAATTTTTCAAGTAAAAGTTGTTTTGGGTACCCAGTTAATTGGTTGATTTATTATATTGTTCTCCAAAATTTCTCGGTTAATGTTTTCATTAGATATGTCTCTTTCATTGAAGAGAGTTAGAAAAAGAAATGAAACCTCTTTTATTATAATCATGTCAGTCCAAAAAAAAAATTAACATTTTTATTTACCAGCTTCTTCTAGAAGGGGCCAAAGTTAAGGTAAATGTGACCTGATTTCAATGAGATATATAAAATATAAAAAAAGGAGCAGATACACCCTTTAGGTTAAGGAGTCATGAAACAGTTAAGTAGTAAAACCCTGAGCTGCTACAGATGGAGGATGTTTAATAGTTTGCACAGGAAGTAGTTTAGAGGCCAAGTTTCTGCACAATGAGAGACCTGTTTTCAGCTAAGACCTAATGTTGAAATTATGCTTCCAAATAAAAGTAGCCGAGTTGAAAATTTGTTTTCCATTATTACATTTGGGTGGAAAATAGCATGGCTACCGCACAATGGAAGGCATATATAAATAATAAATTACAGAACACACTAGGCAAAATTAATGTCTTCTTATGAATTCCATTATTATAAATAGAGTACCTAAAGTGATTTCTTTTTAAGAGTAGCTGGTATAAAAAAATATTGCAAATGAAAGGAAGTGTTCTTTTTTGAAATAAAAGTAACTGAGTCAGGTCAATGAACAACTCACTATAACATCATCTGAAACCAGGACTTTGCAAGAAGAGAAAAGTCAAAAGAGAGCTAGGTCTTTTAGTATAGTTTTCAATACTATTCTTGGAATTAAGGACTGGACATTATACCAATGCAATGAAAGTCTGGACATTAATATCAGAATCCCACTTTGTATCAGATAAACTTATGGTATACTTCCAACTTGATGATGTAAGAAGCCTTCTTGTTTGGTCATATCCATACTCAAGACATACTCAAATTTATTCCCTTCAGAAATTTTTAACATCTTCTAAACAGATTGTAATCTATTGAACTACTACACTCCAGGCAACACCAAATGAAGAAAAGGTTTCTAGAGGAGGAAGACAAATTAATGATAAGCTTTGTCAAATGCTCCTAGTAGATAAGAAAGATGAGGGTTGAAAACTGAGCCACTGCATTTGGCAACATGGATATCACTGGTGTGCCTATTATAGAATGAGACTTCAACTGGCTTATGCCTTTCTAAATTGTTTCCTCAACAACATTTATTAAAGAAATATTATGTGTTGGCACTAAAGCAGTAACCAAAAAATAATGAAATCCATTTATCTTCATAATACAAATTATTAAATCAGAAAATAAATAAAAACAAAATACCCATTAAAACCCTATATGCTTTCAGATTGCTTGTTTTCATTTAGGATATAATAATTACATAATTTAAAACATTTAAAATTGTCAAACAAAACAGAATGAGGTGCTTAGAATTTTTGTGTGTGGGTTAATTAATATATATTAGATTTGTTTTCCAACAACTCAAGAGAGTTGCTATACTGCATTCCTCAACCCAATTCTTTAAGTGATGCCACAGAGCTATGTCATGGTCAATTATCTCAGATAAGTGCCTATAGTGACAAGACATTTGCTTAATTTAGACTTTTCATACACAGGCAAATGCACACAAACAAGATACATCAATAAATATTTTCTTTGATATTTACCAATTAATTCTAGGAATACATAATCAAAACAAGGTGATATCTTTTAGAATTATAGTGACATTACAAATCTAAATTCATCATTTAATTTAAAATTAATGAACATTTATTTCTTATATACTTTATTCATAAATGTTCACGTCACTTTACTAACATCTATCTTCGTATCTTATTTGATGCAATAATATTTTGTATATACATTTCTAAAACACTAATTTGATATAATAACATGGTAAAGGACTTTTAAAAAGTAATTCAAAAATGGTAAGGTATGCACATGAAAATAAAAATTAAAGTCTGTAGTACCCCAAAAGAATACATTCACCATATGAAGTGAGAATTTAAACAGTACACTGTTGTTAAGTTCAATATAATTTCACGATTAATATAAATCTGAATAAAGAATTTTAATTTCATTAGAAAAGGAAAATAAAGCAGCATTTTGTATGGCATAACTCAGAGCTCTACAAAAATGGACACATAGAAAATTAAAGATTAAAAACATAGCTCAGGTAACAAAAAATTCAATAAATTCAACAAACAGGTGCATACTGTATCATTTCCTTGGTTTAACAAGTCTTTGAAATGTTATCTTTCTACACAATGGAATTTTCTATAGAATTCCCCATACACAACATGTTTTTCTATTGTCATTTACCTAAACACTGAACATACTGTGGAATCAGTACTGCTGGGCTGAATGAAACTGTAAAAAGCACCAGCTGGCTGTATTCAGAATGGCACTTGTCCAGGTCTCAAATGTCTTATTTATATACAGTGGAATTCTGCCAGCTGTTTAATATTTAGGGCTAATAAATGTAATTGGCAGTACTACACAAGCACAACTAACAAAATATCAGAAAATACTTCTCAATGTGAAGTTTGACTTGTTCTCATTTCACATAATTCAATTTGTGACAGTGGAAAATAAGTTTAAGCAATTTTTCTTTTGAAATAATAAAAAACTTTTAAAGAAAAAATGTAAACGAAGCTGTAGGTGAGTTGTAAGCTTACCATCTGGTCTACATTTTATTAAACCAGGGGCATATATTGATAGGCAAAGTTTACACCATTATACGGATGAACAGAGGTATTTAGACAGGTCCCTATGCCTCTTAGACAAGGTAAAGGTTATTAAGTCCTTGAGGAAGTCCCAATCTAGTGTCAAAATAAATTAATATTGCTTGAAAATACAGTGAGATTTTACCAAGAGAGGTTTATAGATGGAACCTCTAACTGTGTTAGTCAAAAATATAACATTGTGAACAGATTTTCATTTCTACTAACAAACAGTAAATATGCATCTCCTGATAAGGAAGGAAGGAAGGAAGAAAACAAAAGGAAAGAAAGGAAAAGAAAAGAAAGAAAGAAGAAGAAAGAAAGAAAGAAAGAAAGAAAAAGAAAGAAAGAAAGAAAGAAAGAAAGAAAGAAAGAAAGAAAGAAAGAAAGAAAGAAAGAAAAGAAGAAAGAAAGAAAGAAAGAAAGAAAGAAAGAAAGAAAGAAAGAAAGAAAGAAGAAAGAAAGAAAAGAAAGAAAGAAAGAAAGAAAGAAAGAAAGAAAGAAAGAAAGAAAGAAAGAAAAGCCTTTCTTGCAAACAAATTAAGTAGTGTTTTTCTATGCTTTAAATTTGACAATAGGGTGATCTTCCTCTCAAAATACTAAGACAACAAATTCCACCAGTAAGTCATTATTTCATCTAAATTAGCCTAAAAATGACTGTACCCTGAAAGTGATATTATATCAATCCTAAACCATCATTTGCATAATCACATGACTATGTGAACCCAGAATGCTCTGATAGCATAAGAAGTGGAAGGGCAGGGCTGTGTAGAGACTGTTAGCACCAACATGAAGTGAAAAATGGAACTGAAGACCAAACACCTTCTTCAACCCCCCCCTACTCCACACTTCGCCCTAAAGAAGACATTAAAAAAAAGTTCTTTAGCTAATAGTGACATATTAGGAGGAGAGATGGTGAGAAACTAAGAGATCTGAATTCTAATTCTGTTCCCAGCACTTTCTATGTGACATTTGGTAATTACTAACTACCCCTAAATCTCTAATTTCTCACTTACTAAATATACACCAAACATAAGTTCCCTTCTGCATAACTAGTCACTTAAATGCCCAAATCATCCATAGTTAATGCTGGATTAGCCATCTCACAGATTAACATGTACCTTGGGGGCAGCAAAGTCACCAAAAGTCAGTTTTTTTAGGTTTTTTTTTTTTTTTTGAGTTTCCAATATTTATAAAGATTTTTGATGTATTTAAAACTTAAAAAAAATAAGCATACAGAAGGTTTTGTCTGGGGAAAAGTCAGAATTTCTCTGAACTTTCTTATATGCCTGATGCTGTTTTTACTTTGAATTATGTATCAAGAGAAAGCATAATGATTCAAGATTTGGGTTCTTAAATATTCCCTGACTACAAATGCACATACATAGACACAGGTTGTCTTCATAGTACAGTCATGCAGATCAAGTACAGAGCTCATCAAGAGAGTAATCTGGAAATAGGAAGAAAGCAGACAATAAAGTTGGCTCTTCTATTTCAGACACACAGAAATCAAGAACATACTTTCCGAACTGGAGATACCAAACTCCCTGATGGTAATGGCCACAAGATTTGGATGGGTTTGGATCTTTTAATCCCAGGACCAGTAGTTCCTCATGTGACATCCGAATATCACTGCTACTTTTCTTTCCCTGTCTTCCCACCTGATTTCCCATCATCATCTTGCTACAAAACACTCGGCCTTACTAGAAAATGGTAAACATGGTGAGATGTGGACTAGGGTAAAACTATTCAATTTTTGATTTTTGTTTCATTTTGTTTTAGCAATCACAAGGGATACCAAGGATTCTGGCATGGAAAAATTTGAGTGTCACGAGTACAATATCTATCACTGATTTTTTAAAGAGCATGTGTTTATATTTTGGATTATACTCCTGGAAAATAGGAGTTTGGCTGTTCAATGCTTGTTTCTTTTTAAGGCCTCTACTGACTGCTACTTTGCAATTTCTGCATATGATTATTGAAAGTAGGATCACTTATGGCATATCTAAACTAAATTTGAACTAAATTCAAAAGAACCAGAATGTAATTAGATTAATGCCAATGTAAACCACCAACCCAATGAATGGAGGTCTTTTAAGCACAAATAGAGTGGGATGCTTTTGATACTACAAAATTCCTGTGGCCTGGAACTTACTAAGATACCACTGCTGTGCAGGGGCTTCCATTTTGATGAAGTCACTCAAACTGACAAACCGACCAATCAACTACTTTTATTACATGGTTATCCTCATGTCTCCTTCTTGAATGCATAAATAAATAAATAAATAAATAAATAAATAAATAAATAAATAAATTTTCCCTTAGGGGAAATAGTTTCTTTCAATTTCCCACGAACTGAGATAAAGTTGACCATCCTTTGCCAGTGATCCCTGTAACTACATGGTCTTTGAAACATTTCAATACTAACAGCCTAAAAATTCCGAATATTGCTCTGAATCAAGTGAATATTTTAAAAGGAAAATATCAAATCTTTAAAAAGGAGCGAGAAAAACGCCACACTAAAGAATTTATAAAAATTATACCCTTGGGGCGCCTGGGTGGCGCAGTCGGTTAAGCGTCCGACTTCAGCCAGGTCACGATCTCTCGGTCCTTGAGTTCGAGCCCCGCGATAGGCTCTGGGCTGATGGCTCGGAGCCTGGAGCCTGTTTCCGATTCTGTGTCTCCCTCTCTCTCTGCCCCTCCCCCGTTCATGCTCTGTCTCTCTCTGTCCCAAAAATAAATAAAAAACGTTGAAAAAAAAATTTTTTTTTAATAAAAAAAAATTATAACCTTAAACATTTTTATCTTTATTTTTTAAAATTGTTTTAGAGTTTATTTATTTATTTTGAGAGAGAGACAGAGAGCACAAGCAGGAGAGAAATAGAGAGAGAGGGAGAGAGAATCCCAAGCAGGCTCCTCACTGTCAGCACAGAACCCAACTTGGGGCCTGAACTCACAGACCGTAAGATCATGACCTGTGCCAAAATGAAGAGTCAGACACTTAACTGACTGAGACACCCAAGTGCCCCAAAACATTTTTATATTCATAGGATATTCAATTATTTAAATCTCAATAATTCTACTTATTTTATTTTTAAATTTTTTTTAACTTTTTAATTTATTTTTGAGAGACAAGAGTATGAATGGGGGAGGAGCAGAGAAAGAGGGAGACATAGAATCCAAAGCAGGCTCCAGGCTCTGACCTGTCAGCACAGAGCCCGATGTGGGGCTCAAACCCATGAACTGTGAGATCATGACCTGAGCCAAAGTCAGAAGCTCAACTGACTGAGCCATCCAGGTGCCCCTCAATAATTCTATTTAATTGACAGAATCTCATACACTTTTTACAACTGTGATTAGATTCAAGCCTTGAATTTTGCAAAGGAATTTCAGATGAGGATGCCAGTGTAAAAATCTGTAGCAACTTCCTAATTCCTGAAAAATGAAAACTATTTACTGAGTCATTCAAAAAATGTGTAAAGAGAATGACAACTCAAGATTTCTGCTTAAGAAAAGACCAAATATTGTAGATCTTACCCAAAGATATCATTCAGGGTTGTCTTAGCTTGATCTGTTACATCAAATTACCATAGATTATGTGGCTTCAACAACAAATATTCATTTCTCACATTTCTATTATCTGGAAAGTCGAACTTTATGGCACCAGCAAGACCCAGAGTCTAGTGAGGGTCCACTTCCTGTTTGCAGATGGCCATCTTCATATTGTATCCTCACATGACAGATGACAGAAAGATTCTCTCTCATGTATCTTCTTTTAAGTGCACTAATTTCATTGAAGAGGACTGCATCATCATGACCTCGTTAGCCCCCAAGGGCCCTCCTCCAAATACCAATCACAGTGGGAATTTAGGATTCAACATATAAATTTGGAGGGAACAGAGACATTCAGTCCAAAGCATGGATTATCCAAAATGGGATTAATATATCTCAAGTCCTGGTAAGGCATGTGGGGAAGGAAGAATATATCAGAAATTCATTCATGTTTATGTGGTCTTCTAATTTTTATTTAATTTCAATTTTTTGTGCAATATATTCAGTAGTATGTGCACACATAAATCTATAGATATCTATAAATATACACATAATGGGAGCTAAATAATGATTTCAATTATCAGGGTACATCACCAAAAAGCACAGATGGTTTAAAATTATACTGGTAATCTGACTTCAAAAATTATATCCCTTAATTTTCAAATTAAAATCACATTTGCAATCAGTTTTCCTTTCAGGTTCAGAAATGTCTGACAGTCTAACAAGTTTTAGTGCTTGCTCTGTATATTCCAATCCAAAGACCAAGCTATTTATCACAGATAATTTTCATTCAAAACATTTTAAATCAAAGTAATATATACCATGTGATTCTGGAAAGCATACTGCATGGAGTTTTGTATCACATATAGATGGTTTTGATCTTTCTATGTTTCCTCCTTAAAAAATGAGTAGGGAACATCTTACTTCCCTGACATTGTTACAGAAGTAGAAAAATATGCTAAGTTTGTGTTGGTTGTATCTCAATTTTTACATATGTATTATTTCCAGATAAAATAAAAAAAAATGCACACACACGCACACACAAAGCTCATACCTATGCTTAAAAAAGCCCATTTAATTTAAGCCATACTTTTTCTATTAAAATTTTGTATATGCATTGACTTTGCCTTTTATTATTCAGCAGACTTCACCTTATTTCTCTTTATGCCATAATGTATAATATATCTTTTGAAATTAGTGAAATGAGTAGATATCTATATGGACTATCTGGAGAGTCAACTGGACATTTATTCAAACTACAAAATTGCCTACGGCAAACTATGCACTCCTACCTCTTATTTTTAAAG
Organism: Puma concolor; assembly: GCF_028749965.1. NCBI lineage: Eukaryota > Metazoa > Chordata > Mammalia > Carnivora > Felidae > Puma > Puma concolor. The sequence continues at coordinate 118,559,134 of NC_141675.1, forward strand.
AACGTCCTGAGATGTTTAAACTCTCCATGAGGAATAGCCATATTTTCTGGACTGCAAACTACACCACTAGCAATTATACATTCCCGGACTGATCTTTTGCAGATGTCAACGAAATTTAATGAAAGAATGTTCTCAGAATGGAGGCACGGTTGGGATAGTAAAGTGCCACCACTGAGTATGATATGCCCTTGCTATAGGAAATAAAGGATGGTATGAGACCCATATTTATTTTTCACTGAAAGGGGAGTGGAGATGTGGAAGGGTGGTAGGGAGCCGATCAAAGTCATGAAGAATAGTGGAGGACAAAGGAGAAAATAAATTTGTGATACTATGGCCAGTAAATGAAGGTAAAATTGTAGTGAAATAAAGCTAACATAAGAATGGGAATAATAATTATCATTTGTCAAAAGGTCCATAAGTGCCCACGGCTGGCTAAATAGCTTTTACTCAGTATTTCATTACTCTAAAAGACAACCCTTTTAAAAGGTGTCAGTACTGTGCCAAGGGACAATGACGTGAAGAACTAGAAACGGGTCTTACGTGAATACGTTCACCCCACCATGCTTTGCAGCGCTGGCTCGGGGGCGTGCAATCCGCGCAGTCGCACAGCACTCCGTGCTTCGGAGCACGCACTTGCTCAATGTTCTGCTGTTGCCATCATCAAATTGTTTATAATTTTCAAACAAGGAATTATGACTATGTCCTGTGCCCCTCAAATTATGTAACTACCATTGATACCTTGTAATTCTAGAGGACATTTAAGACACACTTATTGACCGTGGCACTAAAAATTCAAAACTTAAGCAGATTTAAAACACCATAGTATTAAATGCTTTAACATTTCTCTCCACTACCATTTCCATCGTGCCGTATTTTTTTTTTTTTCATGTGATTTGGTTGCACCCTCCTCTGAGCTGGTTATTGGTTACCTACCACATCTATTTGAATGCCTAGCTCTATCCTCAAAAGTTTCCATCAGTGTACAAAACTGAACTATATGACACAGTATGTAAATGCTACCTTGTGTTCTAAAAAAAAAAATTCTTCAGTAGAAATTAGAAGAGTCAGACAGTATGGCATTATTTGCTTATTCAATGTATCTTTGTTATGTTTACTCGGCTAGATTGTAAATTCCGCAGGAATGCTTCTGTGTTCTTCAGCACTCCTACCACAACTTGAGAACGAGGCAGACATCTAATAAATACATGTAAATTCACTGAAAGTCTAAAAAAGAACAAACTGTCGTATAAAGAGAAGCAAGTAGAATAAGGGAGTCGTTTGAACAATAAAACTAGAAGATCACTTTGAGTCTGTCAAACACAAATTGCTTGATTGTAACAGCACTTGTATTTAAATAAAAATAAGCATTGTAAAATTATGAAAGCAAATTTTAATTACTCTATGTTAAAGAATATGGAAAATTTTCTGTTAAAAATGGTTAACCATTCATTTGGGTTGTCCACATCTTGGTCAAAAGACTGTGACAAAACCTCTTTTCTGTTTTGTTTTTTGTTTTTCTTTTTAACTCTCTGGAAATTATTTTAGCTCCTCCTATATGAGTAAGTCTTAACAAATTACACTAACTGAACTTGCTGGAGTATTTCCATATGCATTTCACTTACCAAAAAAATGTTTTTCTTTCATTTAAAGTACAGGTTTACCACTCAGAGTTTCATGGAAATAAGTCTTTTTTTTTTTTTTCCTTAAAAAATAATGACAGAAAAAAATAAATGACAAAGCTGGAGTCAAGGAATCTTGGAAACAGTCCAATTGTTTTATCAGCTGCACCATAAGGCAAGCAAACCTTCACCTTGTTTGGCCTTATACTTGCTACTACACCACTGCTTTTCGTACTCTGCATTTTGCATATATGAGCAAACCCTCTTCCTTGGTTTAATATCCTGATTACTGTAAAATAAGCATAATGTCAAAACAACGTTTGACCCAAAGCATCATAAAGCTGTGGCTTTTTAACCAGTGCTCCTGTCACATACCAGTCGGTAAATATACACACCATAAATTTAAGGGTATGGTCTCATCTTTCTCTTTGGGGAATTGAGCATACAGCCTTGAAAAATCAAGAGAAACTAACTCCTGATTCAGTTTACAGTAGAGTGGAAAATTTACAGAAGAAAGAAACACCAGGTTTGGAATTGTATAAATGCCAATGTCTAAACATTTCACATTCAAGTCTGGTCTATCTACGATATTTTAGATATATGGGAGGAAAGGGAGAACCTTAATGGAGATCATTTTTTGAACATATAGCCATTTTGACATCTTATAGTTGGTGTAGTATGCACTTATGAATTTTTAGGGAAGAAAATTACCCACTGTGTTCTAGAAAAACATCGAAACAAAAGAAAAGGTTTTCCAAACATTCTCAACTACACATAACATTGTTTTACTGTAACTTTTCTATTCTTTGATAACAAGAATAGATAGGAATAAATAAATACCACTCGAGCTACATTTCTGCATATTCAGACATTTAAATGATTTAGCCTCTAACTCTCAGGGTATTAAAAAAAAACCCTGCTCTCAGTGAGACACTGATTTCATGCTGTGACAAGCTCAAAAATGAAAACAACTACACAGATGAGAGGGTTTTTCACTAAACCGCAGCACTAAGCACAAATGAAATCCTGCTGGGAACATGTATCTACAAGTGTGAGTGTGTTTGACTTGGTAACACACATTTGTGACTCTATGTGTTAATAGGAAAAGTAAAAAAGGAGCTAGACAAGGATTTCATTGTCCACATTTCTTGAAGATCTTTTTTTTTGTAGCCAGTTTAAAAATATTGGCAACATTTAAACATAACACTTAGCATCGGTTCAAAGGCTGTCTTCACTACAGTTAACCATACAGTTCCCTGCTCTGCCCCATCAGTGACCTCAACCCAAACAAAAAAGATGAGAGAAGATTTGAACTTTATACTTTTACATTCCCCTTGGACTAGTCTGGACCAAAGATCATAAAGAGACTCAGTACGGATCGTATGATTTCTTTCTTCTTAGATGATGCAGTATGTGTTCTATTATTTAAGAAATAAAGTCAGACGGTAACTCCTTCTTAAAACTCTCCTCCTTTTTCTTTAATTAGACTTCCTTAAAACGCTTTCTATGATAACCCTGTCTATACCCCATTCCTTGTGATAACTGAGGAAAGGATCAGAGACACAGAGGTCAGTATTACACTAGGAGAAATACTAGAAAGAAATATAGCAATTAGTCTTCCAAATCATTTCTGTTTCCAATATTGTTTCACAATTTTTTGTTTAGATCTTTGGAAAATATGAAAATTCACATGAAATAATTCAACACTGAAAGACACCAAAATATTTTTTAAATGGTTGGTTAAAAAAAAAAGAGAACACAAGTCAAATTTATAATAAAATGTAAGTGACATATCTTGGATCCTTTGCTTTTACAAAAAAGATCACACATTAATAACATATTACACCTATAGTTTTTATACCACAACTGTTTCTTTTACTATTTTCTTATGGTATGATATACTATGGCCAAAATCAGTAAAATTATGAACTGAAACACACAGAAATGGTTTGTTTCAAGATTCAGATGCTACTCATAAGTAGCAATTGATATAAAAGATCCTTTATTTTCCTTTACTTATCCCAAACATCTGATATGAAATTGTTATTTATCTCAGCAAATGGAAGATAAAGTATTCAAGATGTTTTCCAAAATATGGATCCTTTAACATATAACAGTCTTGAAAATGTTAATATTTTAACCATTAAATTATATCATTCAGAAATAATAAATAAATATTAATCCCTAAGGTATATATTTTAAGGCACCTAAAATAACTAATGCAAGATCTGTCTTAACCCACAGACTTCATAGATAGTGTACCATCTACAATAATAAATGCATTCACGGAGGCCATATTTCCCAAGGTCTAAAAGTTTAGAACAAGAATTCCTTTCAAGACAGTTGGTGCATCTTTGCAATGATATCTGGCTTCACAGACAGATTTTGTTTCTAATTCCTAAAATCACTATAATATATGTAAAATTCTAAGTTCTTTAATAAAATTCCTTTATACATCAGTCTTATCTTTCTACAAATGAAAAGGATCATCCAATAGAAATCAAAGATACCGATAAGTTGTAATAAATAACCTAAAAAAATGAACCAAAGTGTTCACAGATGCAAAAGGCTCTTAATTATAAGCTTTCAAAATATTGTTGACTCCTAATTAACAGTAATGTTTGCATCATAAGGCTAGAGGAACTGTACCTTTAGGTGGTTTAATAGAATAATTATTCTCAATATCTCAGGACTATCCATCTATAAGCAGAGGAAGTTTCCATATTGGTAAAATACTGGTTTTAATATTTTGATAAAATCCAAAATAGAAATAAATTTCAGTAAACAGATAACACTATAGCCCACCTCTTGGGATTTTCCTCCAATAGTTTGGTTCCTTTTAGGGGACATTGTTTTCATTATCTTTAGACATTGTATTTTTGCTTTGTGCCTCCAGCTGCTTTGGAAAATTCTGGGAAGAAGAAATTAATCAAGCAATAACATTTGCTCGAATAGCACACTATCTAAATAGGAGAGAAATAAAATGAATACAGGAAAGAGAGGTAGAAAAGAGGAAGCACAGTAGGCAGCAAAGCACAGTGAATACAAATATAAAACACATGGAAGATTGTCGACAAGACCGCACTTTAAGCTACCCAGAGGGAGATGTACAGAGTGCTGGGATACAACAGTGCATTGAGTTTGCAATCACTAATTTGAATTAACTAACTTGAATATTTGCTCTTTTTTTTCACATTTTCTGGCATTTTCAGTGGCTTTTCAAAACCCTTTGTAACAAACTAAACCTTAAACTTCGTTGACAATTTCAAAAAATGTCGATAAAAATGAAATCTAAAGGAGAAATGGAGAAAGGTAACGCTTCACATGTGCAGTGTGCTGTCTGTCAGGTTGTGTCAGTCTTTACGTTGTTGACTGAAACCCTACCAATGGGAGAGAGAACATCAAACCGGAAGAGAGAAGGCAGATGTATAAGAGATAAATATGTTTTTTTTTTTTTTTTTATTGTTAGAGTTCTAAATGTGGACAGGCAATCCAAGGCATCAGACTTGCAGTCATTCCTGGGAATCCCCCCAGAGATTTCAAAACTTGGTTGTCAGTGCAACACCAAGGCATATACAATACCCAGACAAGTGTCTTTTGCAGATCCGCTGCATAGAATTGCTGGCAGGTAGCTGGCTAGCATTCTGCACATGCTTAGATGGAAAAATGTTTGGTAAGATCTTGAATCAGATATAAGAAACACTATTTTCACAATCTTTAGGAAAATTCCAAATGATTATGAGAAGTGATAAACTTACACACACACACACAGGAGCCCTTTAATGCTATGCTACATGTAGGCAAGTGTTTTCGTTTTGCAAATTAGTTATTCATCAGTCATTCATAGAAAAATAGTGTGTGTGTATGTGTGATATGTTTTATATCTGTGTCTTGCATGTATTTGTTGTTGCATGAGTGTCTGAAGCACTAAAAAATCTGTATGTCTTTACTTCAATTAACATAGAAAGTTGAAATTTTAAATCTGGAAAGTCATTTTTGGATTTTATTTATTCTTCTCATTGCATTTTCCTCTAGGTACATTTCATGTCAATTCCAAGTGATTTATACAACAAATTATGACAGTGACAATTATTTTTTTATGTATTTATTTACATACTTACAGTTAAGTACATTTATAACACTCCTTGTTGTGAGCAATATTTAAGGCATCTAACATTTGTTAAGTGCTTTATAAAGTATTGTTACATGCAACTCTGTTGAGACATGTATTATTACTTCCATTCTACAGGTAAGTCTAAGAGACTCCTATACAGAGAACAAAGTGAGGGTTGCTGGAGGAGTGCTGGGTGGTGGATTGGGCTAAATGGGTGATAGGCATTAAGGAGGGCACTTGTTGGGATGAGCACTGGGTGTTATATGTAAGTGATGAATCACTAAATTCCCCTGAAACCACTGTTACACTATATGTTAACTAACTTGGATTTAAATAAAAATAAAAAATAAAAAACAAAAAAAGAGGATTCAATGACTAGGACAAAAATAAAGAGTAAATGGGGAAAAAAAAATCTCTCCAAGACAATTTTTTTGAACTTTGGACATCCATCATCTTCCTATTGTGCTATGTTACTGATATTCTCAAATTTAAATGTTTTGAGATCTGTATCACAAACACAGAAATGGAATGGAAAATGCTAGAAGATTCTGGTTCTGTATTAGAATATGGAAAACTAAATCTCTTAAACTAATATGGAACTTATATCTAAAATCAGAAGCTGCACTCAAGATAGCATCAGCCAGAGGCAGTGGTGGCCAAACAAAACAACAAGAAAACAAACAGATAAAACCTAATCAGAAGGAGAAACTAAGTCCTGGAGAATAGAACTATATGGGCCTCTTACTCCTTCCTCATTTCCCTCTCCTCTTCTCTCTCCTACTCCACCCCTCTTTTTTTTTTTTTTTTTAAATACTAGGAGTATCAGAACATAAGAGACTCAGAATAGAATTATAGGCATGGATCAAAAACTAAAAGTAAATTCTTAGATAGCAACCTTTCCTTTAAGGAAAATATTTTAGCTAACTTATAGAAATAAAATCTTAAAATGGAATAATTTTGTGAACTAATATTTAGGAATAGTGATCTTAAAGGCCTATTAGAAGGAAACAAAACTTTACAAATGTATTCAAAAAACTGAAAAAGTTAATATTTTAACATGGCTCAAAATAAACCTCCACATACTAAAGTATACATATTTGACCATTCATGTGTTTTAGTATTTAAAAAATGATGTGCTTTAATAAATGATTGGTAACTATACTGCACCTGTAAATCACAACTTTAAATGAATAGTTTAAAGTTGTCTAGAGCTTGTACTTGGAACGGATCTTGGAATCTGAGCATAGCTGGTATAAAATATATCATAAAGTATTGACACTTTTCCAACTTAAAAGGGTGCCAAATTTTCCTGGAGCAAATTGTACTTGTAAACACCAATCATTTTTACAACACTTTAAATTATCAAGTGCTGGCACTTGTGACCCAATTTGTTTAAGCGTTATTTTGGATCACATCGAATAAAAAGGGCATATTTTCAAAGACAACATTCTACTGCCAAATACAACCTACTCATGTTTATTTCTTCAGGTGAAAGGTTCAGGGTCAAATTTTAAAAAGGCTATCACTTTTTTCCCCTTACGGAACCCTTATAAAACCTATTGTCACATGTTCAAAGCTTGGTTTAATTGAAAAAGAATTAGGCAGGACCAGAGAATGTTACTATTCTATGTCTCTAATAAAACTGAGACAAAACAAGCACCACAAAATGCTCTCACGTTTTTTTTTCTTTGCAAATGTTATTGTTGTCATATTTAAAAGCTTGATTTTTTTTAACATAGGACCAGAAACTTATCATTATTAGCATTTGATTAAATGGCTAGTAAAAGTTCTTTCCAGATTTCCTACCTTCGTGACGTATCATCACTTCTATAAATATTATACTGTGTTGGGGCGCCTGGGTGGCGCAGTCGGTTAAGCGTCCGACTTCAGCCAGGTCACGATCTCGTGGTCCGTGAGTTCGAGCCCCGCGTCGGGCTCTGGGCTGATGGCTCAGAGCCTGGAGCCTGTTTCCGATTCTGTGTCTCCCTCTCTCTCTGTCCCTCCCCCGTTCATGCTCTGTCTCTCTCTGTCCCAAAAATAAATAAACGTTGAAAAAAAATTAAAAAAAAATATTATACTGTGATATTTATTTCATAATTTTACCTGATGCTTAAGAAAATAAAAAAAAAGGAAAGAACTTTCCATCAAGACGTATGCTTCCAAGACTATCAGCTCTAGCTTATAACTTGAAAATTAAGGGTAATAATGAATTCGGACTTACATTCAAGATAGGAATTCTTAGGGGAAAAAATGACAGACTTCTAGAATATAGTGCAAATATACTCTCTCCAAATCAATCTTTCCATAATTTCACTTCGTGAAGTGATATGCAAATTACATAAGTGCACACACTATTCAGAAATGGATTAAAAAACAAACCCAAACAGACCCTGTCTATCCACAGATAATAAGTTCATTGCATGTAGCTGAAAATAATCTATAGTCATGCTTCACATGATACAGCACTTGGCTATGAAATATAAAGTAATAAAAGCTACACACACAAAAATTCTATCACTTTTTGTCAGTGAATATATTTATGTGTATATCTGCATCTACCTAAATATATATGAAACATTTTTACAGATTCAAAATGCTCAGTATGTTTTATGATTTTAAAAACATTTTATAAGTGCTTTCCTTCATTAAGACTTTTTTAACTTGTGAAAATTACTCAAAACCTTTAATCGATTTATAATCCCAAAGTCAGGTCACTTTGGTTGTTAAGATAATCTAGAATACCTCAAAATATTGTTTTACAGCATTTTTCTTTTGTTTCCAGTACAAAGAAGAAAGCGAGACAATTTTATACATATCACAGCACATAATTACATGGCCACTGATGTCCTATTTTTATTAACAATATGGATTAGGTCACCTTTCTGAAGGAAATATTAATGGTCACTTGTTCTCTTTTTATCATTGTTTTTTCATATATAATCAGTGCAATGATGGGAAATATTTTCTTCCCCTTATAGTTTTTTTCTCCCCAGTAGTTCTGCATACATATTATTCTAATAGCTTCCAATGGAACCACTTGAGTGACCAATGGAAAGGTTAAGTTAGAGTAAGAGAAAGCATTGCAACTAATTAATATGTCAGAGGAGTACAGCTCTAGCCAAAAGAGTTAATGAAGCTTGCTAAGGACACATGTGGGCCTTTTGTAACACAGGCCTGACTGTACAGCCTAGTTAGGTTAAATTGTCTGTCAGTTACTGGCCAGTTGGCCACCACCTGGCTGCCTAGGCCAGGCTCTCCCCCATCCCCAACAGCCCTCTTCCCAGCTCTCAATGGCAAGCTGCTGCCACTAAACATGTAGCAGCCTCTGACAAGGTTTGGGCACACAATGGGCTCCTGACAAGTGAATGAAGGGCCAGGGTGACACTCTGAATGGGGAAGATTTTCCCCATTTAGACTCATAATGTTCACAACAACACCCATAAAAAAAAAAAAAAAATCCCATCCTTGGTGTCAGGCCATTAACATTTATAACAATATGCTAATAACCTTCTAGATTACTTTCAGTTTCCAAGGACATTTAAATACATGAATTGATGGCTTCAAAACTTAAAGGCGGTGATGGGGGAGGAAGGAGGAAGGGGCAGTTGGTTAGGGAGGAGGAAGAAACAAAAAGCAAATGGGAGAAATTGCAACCCATCTCACAGAAAACTACTTTAAAAGGCCTCCACCCAAACAGAGGGCTTCTGTCTATGGAAAGATTATAGTTCAGGTTCACACAATGCCCCCAGGGAAATGTAATCAATGACAGGCACATCTCCATGAGCCTGGAATTTAAACATGACTTGTGATCAGAAGGTAACTCCTGATTCAAACTATTTTTAAGTCAAACCATGGATCTTTGGTTTCCTGGTTGTGTGTTACCCTTCTTTGAGCTACCGCCAGGAGCATTTCCAGAGTACTCCAGGTAGAGCCTTGAACATCTGCCCAAATAGCGGATTTTTTTAAGTATTGTAAAATATCATACATATCACAGGAAAAAATCGTGACATTTTGGAAACAGGCCCTGCCTAAGGTTGTACTCTGAAGCCATTAGGAAATTAATGAACAATCCTGAATAAATTATAAAGGATGTTTTCTTTGCCATTATTTTATCATTTGCCATTTTCTTAGAATAAAACAGATGTGAGATGGAGTTTGTAATATTATGTCCCACCACATTCACTCAACATAAGCTTCAAAATTAAGTATCAATTTATGTTATCATAAGAAAAACACCTATCATGTACACCACCTGCTATATTATATGTCAGAATTCATTGCTTCTGCCTTAAAGAAAGACAGCAACTCTTTCTTTAGTGCCGATTAGTGATATTCAATCAATGTGAAAAATTGCTGTTCCCATAGATTTCAATATTGGGCTGTAGCCACGAAATTGAATCTGCCTGGCTTTCAATGTGAAAAGGCTTTTGAAAAATATGATGTGCTTATTTTAAATCCTGTCACAAGGGACTTAAAAGAAGTAAGTAAGCCTCCCATGTAACATTTCACTTTAATTTAGTGGGTAAAATGCTTCCTTTTTTATAGAGTTTTGAGACAACTCTCATAAATTTGGAGCATCAAAATCTGCATGTAATACTCAGGCAAATTTGTACCAATCTGCAAATACATGCCCATGAGGTGATGCTAAACAGAACCCCTTTTTGTAGGATTAAATCTGTTAAAAGTTGTGCTTCCCTAGCCAGCTGAGCAGAAGTACCAGGCTGTAATTCTTGTAATGTGGCTATAAAAAAGTAAACATTTGCTTTTCATGCTGTAAACATCTTTTATTTTTAATGACTCCTTAGACAAGGAAACTACTGAAATTAACTCCAGATAGTATTAACAAAAATAACAACAGTAATGTGCATTCACATATTATTTTGCAATATTCAGATTTGGGATTCAGTATTTCTATTTGGGCTTGGGCTCTCACTGTCTACCCTCTTGCTTTATCTTCAGTAGAGAGAGTTTTCACAGGGAACACAGAAGAAAACTATAGAAGATACTAGCTCATATGCCATTAGCCCCTTGGCCGCACTTTCCCCCCAAAGTGTGTATATTCGAAGGATCAGTGGATATCTCTACTGCCAGAGTATTGCCTTTCTATGTCTCTTCAGACAGAGAGCTAGAGTAGGACGATGTCCTCGAAGGTCTGGATCAGTGAAATCGACATAGTAAACTACTTATGAGGAAAAGAGAAGAGAATAAGCCAAGTATCCCCACATTTAAACTTAAGTAATTCTATTTCTGTGATTAAATCTTCCTTTTATAAGGAATAATTTTATTTTATTTTTAGGAATAATTTTAATATATTATTAATTAATATTAATTTACATGTTAATAATATTAATGTTGATATTAGAATTTATTGACTTCCAAAATCACTCATTTGGCTCTTTCCATCACCACCAGCAACCTTATGGGATATCCTTATTAACAAATTCTTTCAGGAAAAGTAGACCCAATGCTACAATTTCTATCAAAAAATGTGACTCAAAAACCAAAGCTAAGGTTATAAAGTGGCATTTACATACCAGTAAAAGTGAAGTTGTGTTACATTTGGGTTTTAAACCAAAGAATAAAATGGCAAGAGGAATAACTTGAGAGAAACCTCTTTTTATATAATCATGTGATCTTGCAAAAACAGATTTTTCAAGTTCAGGGACATAGGATTCTGACATATATGATAAAATCTGATAATATACAGGAAAACTATGGTAATATATGTGCTTTGTTTCTCTCCATTTAGGTTATAAGTTACATAAAAGAATTGTTGTACATATAATAATCATCCAATGAATAGATATATTTCCTGTGCAGACTATTTAAGATTGCAGTTCATTCTATACATAAAAGGCAAAATGATTTAAATAATTTTGTCATGGTTAAAAGTAATAAAAGAAAAATACAATTGAATCAGATGTAGCATTTAGGAAGCATAGCTAAGATGAAATAAAAATGATATATGATATAAAATATATGAAATCTGTATGAAAAATTAGTGTTTTCACCACAAGTTTGGATATCTTTAAAAACTATTTTAAAATAGAGAAAATAACACATACAATTAACAAAGTGATAAAATTCAACTAGTATATTTTTCAAAGTTTGTCTGAAAATTCCATCTTTTTATACTTTTAAATTACTGTATGTTTTTAGAAAAAGGAAGTCTAATTTTGCATTCAGATGACTTAAATGGGCTGAAGCTTTTTCACTAAAACAAAGATTGTCTGGCTGTTTGTCCAAACCAGCAGCCAAGAGGCAATTGTTGTCTCCAGACAGAGACAATTGTTGGTGTTTATTCTACTGAAAAATGTGAATACATTGTGTTTCTCAGTATTTGCTTAATTAAAAAGAGCTTTCTGAGGGATGAATTAAAAAATAGATCCATGAAACTCCTTTCTTTAAATTTTCTGCTAGTTTTATCTTCTAATGGCATACCAGAATTACTCCACATTTTCTATTTCAACATATTTATAATCACTGAAATATGTCACAATCATTGAAGATTATTTTACATATTACAATATGTAAAGATGAGGTTTCTTTACCCAGCAATAGGAATTCAGCATGTAGCTAAATATCCATTTTGTTCTTACTTTCTAAAACAGATGCGTAGGAAGAAATTACTAAGTATCCTTATGTATTAATTATTTAAAATCTCTGCACTTCAAAAAGCATTGCATTTAGTTCATTATCAGTACATTTTTTCTTCCTTAACCACAGTTTTGATCTAATATACTAAATTCTGAACAAGTTTCCAAGAAATTAAAATTTAAAGGAGGTTTGTTAATTACTGTGAAATTACGTTTAGTTTATATCTACCATGGTCTAATTCTCAACATTAAGCATGCAAAAATTAGGTATAGTCAATTAAGAATTGAGAAGTTCTATAACAAATGTTCTTTTTTTCATGTTGTTCTTCTGGTTTGTTTTTAAATCAGTATCTCTCTAATGGTTGAGGTCTTTAGAGTAGGACTTAAAAAACAACCTATAAAAATCACACGTGTGTGCACACATGTGCACACACACACAGACACACACACCACAAACTTTCCACTTTGAGAGATCCAATAACAAAATACCACAGTTGCCAAAGTTATCTGCTTCCTATCAAGACCCATGTTTGGCACAAGAAGTATTCAATTCATTCATCATTGTCAATGCACTAGTACACTAATTATTTCAAATTGTTTCCTCAGCCAGAGGTCTAGGACAAATCAGGCAAGCCAAAAATAGCAGTTATGAATAATTATGCATAATTTACCTCAAGGCCTGGGCCAGTCTATCATTAAAACTTTTACTTGCCACACTGTGATCTCTGCTAATTGCAAACTTTAAAATTAGTTCAAGGTTGTCTTTTTATCCGGCGCCAACCTCAAACCCTCTTCCTCGCGACTTTCTGGTATTCTGAACACTTCAAATAAAATGTCATCAGAATTTAGTAAAGTTATATACATATATATTAAATGAAAGATGGAAATTAGTGGAGAAGGTATTGCTCCCACCTTTTGCAATGCTCAAATATGTTCACAAATGGTATAAAGATGAGGGGTTAGAAGTCAAAATATGGTAATGACCTAGGGGTGAGAATTCCATCCTGTTTGAAAGAGAAGAAAGGGCTTTTACCAACGTGCAAAGGGTTCTCTTCAGAGGAAAGTTAGTTCTCAGACAATCACTAAACTTTCTTAAGGAAGGGAATCTTGACATTGTGCTGTTCATTAGAAAGTTCCCAGTACACTTTGATTCTGACCTTCATTTAAGACAAAAACTGAGACACCAGAGTCTTTTACCACTGACACGTGGATTTCTAACAGCTACTTTCAACCATGCAGCAGATGTAACACACAACTGAAGACGATGCACTTTAATTTCTATTTATTCTTTGAAATGTGACTTTTCCTACATAGGGAGAATGTTACGGAAACACTGCATTACTCTCCATTTCTCCCCATTTCCCTACCCATGTTGTACTTTGTAAGTTATACCTTATCTTATTGAAAAACATTAAAGAACACAAAATATTATATTTCAAATTATCTGTCCTTCACTTTTCCAATTTTACTTCATTTTTTTTTTATTCCAGGCCTTTGATTTTAGGCCATGAAGACAAATATCACTAAGCTGTCATCCTCCTGAATTATTTTCTTTGTGTAAAATAAAGGATGCTCCATTTCACCTCAGACACGTTTTGAGGAGAAATGGGCCAATTTGCAGGAATGTTTTTCCTGGCTATGACCTATCAGATAAATGCTCACTCCACCCCTTTTTAGTAACACATACTCTCTGGGTTTCTGTACTTGTGTTTTTGCGCTGTTTGTTAACTGATGCTCTCAGAGAATCATCCACGCAAGACACCCCTTCGATGTTGCCAGGTCAATTCACTCAAAGCATGAGTGCTATCTGAGGCCTCCTTAAACATTATTCCAAAGTATTTTGAGAGTCTGAAGTTTCTGCTAAAACAGTGGTTTGGAAACTGGTTGTAAGGAGACGGTTCCAAGAAGCATAAGAAATATAGAGAGCAAATCAGAGGAAACTGGGGAATCTGGAGAAGAAAAGGAAAAAACCCAGAGACAGAAGCTAATACATTTGTCTTGAACATTACAGAGAATTCTGCTGTTTTTATTGTTGGTGTTTTTAGTCTTTCCATACAAAAGAGAACCTTGTAATATGGTTATTAAGATGGTACCAAAGTGAAAATGAGAAAACAGCCATTATCATACCCTAAACGACTCTGTGTCATCTTAAGAGTTACAGACAGCCAATACCTGCCTGGCCTCCGAATATGCACCAGTTACTTCAAGCAAAATGGACTGGGGCAGTGCATTTGTGGAAAGGAGATTACATGAGATTATATTTTGTTCTCGCTCTTAGAAATCTTACATTTTTTAAAATGTTTTTTATTTATTTTTGAGAGAGCGCAAACCAGGGAGGGGCAGAGAGAGGGGGACAGAGAATCTGAAGCGGCGCTGTGCTGACAGCAGCGAGCCTGATGTAGGGCTTGAACTCATGAACCACAAGATCATGACCTGAGCCGAAGTAGGACACCCAACCGACTGTGCCACCCAGCTGCCCCAGAAATCTTAACAATTCATTGAACAATTAAAAAAAAAAGCTGAACAATAAGTAAATAAATAGTAGGAGGTAGAAGATAGGGAAGAAATAGAAGATAAACAAGGGTGGATTCCTAAGCCTCATCTAGATAGTGGATTAGGGGGCTCCTGACATTTAAGCTGAACACCAGGACCACAGGGTGATAACATGGAGGTCTTAATGATGGCAAAGAACTGAAGATTCAAATTTTGATCACGGAGGTTTAAATTCTGCCACTTATTAGCTGTTCATTAGCCTTTTGGCAAGTTACTTTCCCTGGCTCTGTGTCATCTGTAAAAGGAAAATGATGACAGCACCTAAAAACATAAGGTGAACAGTATTTGAAGAGCCAGGGGCAAGTGTTCTGGGAAAATGAAAACACAGGAACAAGAGCACTAAAGGGTGAAAACATTTGGTGCTTCTGAGAAACTGAAAATTGGCCAGGGTGACCACAGTGCAATCTGGTGGGGATGAAGTTAGATAGCAGCAAAAGCCTTATTATCCAAACGCCTGGTCAGCCTTGGAAAGGGGTCTGGATATTGCTTGTTGTACAAAAGCTGATGTTTGTTGTTCCCTCAGAAGACGTCTATGTAAGTGTTCAAGACAATGTAGAGTAGAAAGGGATGATGTGAAATGGGGCCTTCTTTTTTGCTTCTGAAAGTAAACACATTAAAAATGAAACACAGGATTAACATAAGATTTGCATTTTAAATACATTGCTTTGACTGCAGTATGAAGGTTTTAAAGGGGAAGGCAACAGGAAGAGTAGTGACATTTTTATTACATGTGTGAGAACAGTTAAGAGATGGCGGTCTGGGCTATGGTGGCAGCACTGGGGATGGAAAGAATTTGACCAATTCAGAACGTGTTTGCACTACACTGCATCAATTAAAAATCATTTCTATTAAAACTGTTACTTCCTTGGAGAAGGTTTTATATGCTGATAATACATACTGGGTGGGTTGTATAGTATGATGTTTCATTTTAATTCTGAAGATGATCAGTTTTTGCAGAGTAGCTAAGGCATTGGCAAATTGTCTTATTCTTAAATGAAGGTTCTTTGTTTTCTTCTCCAGCTTTCCCAGCTTTTCAGTTGTAGCTAGAAAGGACACTAAGTAGGCTGAGATATACCCTATGGCTGTTCTGCTGGGTGTTCTGAGGCATTTGCATACCACCACACAGTATATTAATTTGATGATCTCAGGAGAGCAAATGGGAAAAAAATTGTATGTTTCATTAAGTAATCTGAAGATTATTTCCATTGCCTTATTATTTTTTCTCCATGAAAGAAAAGAAATACAAAGGCATATACAATTTTGTGTTGGAAAATTTCTGGTACATCAGAGAAAGTCAAGAAAAACTCATAGGATTCACACCCAAGAGAAAATATGGGTAGGAGTAGATCTAATGGGCAGGAGAAGTTATGATGTCAAGAATCAGGAGGGGTCAGGTATGGGAATGAGTTCTGGAAAACGTCTCCTAACAAAGTTTTCCTAGTTGATTCAAGCAATGACATACACTATACAAAAGCTCCTCAATTTTTTTTTTTTTGGGGGGGAGGCAGGTTGTCATTTGATTTTGTCTAGGCTGTCTGGAAGGTCCATGTATCTCTAGATCAGTTATTTCTCTGTGCTCCTTTCTGTCTGAAATGCTACTTCTGTCTGCACAATTATGTATTATGACCAGATTAATCTGAGTTGGTTCTTTTCCCTTGATACTATTTGATACCACTTGCCATCCTGATTTGGTGTTTTTAACTACTTTCCATCCCAAACTAGACACAATCAAATGCTAAAAGATCCCCTTCTGTAATCTGCCCCTAAATAACCTGGATAAAGCCACCAGACTCAAATCATTGACCTCAAACAGGGATCTTTGATTTTAGAATATTTTTTGTATATGTCTCTCTCCTCCCCAACCTATCAATCTTGGAATGAATTCTTGTCGTCTCCATGGCTTCTGATTGGTCCAGGAGTGGTACATTTTCTGTGCCACTCAGCTGTAGCAGAGACAAGCAGTCCATGCTAGAAACCAAGAAACCTGAGGGTCTCCCAACTTCCAGGAAGGGAGTTCAGATACCTATAACTTGTATCCATTTGGGGTATTTAGAGTGTTTCATTCCTATTTTTCCATAGAAGTATACATTAGACAGTAAAGACATTCACAAAAATTCCACATTTCATTTTTATGTCATAAAAACATAACACACATTTGACATTATAAAACAAGGATAGAATAGAATAGAATAGAATAGAATAGAATAGAATAGAATAGAATAGAATAGAATAGAATAGAACAGGTTAGCTTAGTAAGTTAGGAGTCATATAAATGAGATGTTCTGAGAAAGCTTTCCTATTCCATCTCTGCATCTTCCCCACCCACCCGCCCCCCAAATAAAAATGTTATACTTGAAACAAAAAGTTAGGGGCACCTGGGTGGCACATTTAGTTAAGTGTAAGACTCTTGGTTTCAGCTCAGGTCATGATCTCACAGTTTGTGAGATCGAGCCCCACATAGGGCTCTGAGCTGACAGCACAGAGTCTGTTTGGGATTCTCTTCCCCACCCTCTTTCTCTCTGCCCCTCCCCTGCCTGAACTCTCTCTCCCTCTCTCTCAAAATAAATAAACAAACATTTAAAAAATGTTTTTAAAAAGTTAATCAAGAGGTGCCTGGGTGGCTCAGTTGGTTAAGTGTCCGACTTTGGCTCGGGTCATGATCTCGCCATTCATGGATTCTAGCTCCGTGTTGGGTTCTGTGCTGACAGCTCAGAGCCTGGAGCCTGCTTCAGATTGTGTCTCCCTCTCTCTCCGCCCCTTCCCCACTCATGCTCTGTCTCTCTCTCTCTCTCAAAAATAAATAAACATTATACTTTTTTTAAGTTAATCAAGTTATCATCTTTTAAAACTGCAAGTAATCATTGTTGAAAGCTCATTATGCACCAGGCACTGAGCTTAACTTTTAATATAAAAGGTAACATTTAATTTGTACAGTAATCTCATTAAATGGGCATCAGCTTCCTCACATCACAGATGGAGAAACTGAATCTTACTGTGAATAAAAGACAGAGGCAAAGTCAAGTTTAGGTCATCAGCCTGATTCCAAAGCTATAACCACTCTAATTTGGTTCATTTATCGTTCTCATCATAAAATTAAACATTCCTGGTAAACCTAAGCTTTAATTATTTATAGCTTAGTGTGAATAACCTTTGTTGAGCGATCATGCTGATACAGGGGCTGACACTGACACTCGCCACCCAGGCACCTCTTCATTGAAGGACGTGGTGCTCTGGCCGCTGGGCATGCTATCCCTGGGCAGCCTGCCATCTCTGACCCCTTCAAAGGTGGCCTCTGTTGCAGAAAGTCCCCAGCCCAGAGCTCATGTCCTTCCCTGGGTGCTGTATCCAGTGACTGCTCATGTAGGAATGAAAAGTCCTGGACAACTCAGCCCAATTCAAGATAATTCTAGGGGCACCTGGGTGGCTCAATTGGTTAAGCATCTGACTTCAGTTCAGGTCATGATCTCATGGTTCATGAGTTTGAGACTCGTATCAGGCTCTACACTGACAGTGCGGAACCTGCTTGGGATTCTCTCTCTCTGCCCCTCCCCAATTTTGTGTACACTCTCTCTCTCAAACGTGAATAAATAAAAGATCATTCTAAGGGACCACTTCAGGTATGTCAGCTCCACTTCTCATTCTGCTCACCCCTGCTTCCTCCTCTCCTTTCCACAGGTATGGATCCCCACGGCACCAGCACACTAAATTTCTTATAGTCTGCTTGCTGGGAAAGCCAACTCCCAATAGTGGAGAAAGGAGAGGCTGGGCATGTGGTTTCTGGGCAAGAGTAGTAAGGAGAATACTGAAGAAAGCAACACTGCATGAAACGAGCAGAAATCATGGGGCGCCTGGGTGGCGCAGTCGGTTAAGCGTCCGACTTCAGCCAGGTCACGATCTCACGGTCTGTGAGTTCGAGCCCTGCGTCGGGCTCTGGGCTGATGGCTCAGAGCCTGGAGCCTGTTTCCGATTCTGTGTCTCCCTCTCTCTGCCCCTCCCCCGTTCATGCTCTGTCTCTCTCTGTCCCAAAAATAAATAAACGTTGAAAAAAAAAAAATAAATAAATAAATCAAACCACACACACACACACACCAACCTCCCCAGTTTGTTGTATTTGGGTCTGCATAAAATTAACATTACTGCTCCCTGGACCTAAAAATATGTTATAGATACATTATTTATTAATTCAGTGGTTTATTCTTTCTGATCTAATCTCCTGTATATGGCACGTTCATTTATTTACTCCTGCCTTTCCCGTTTCTATAACGCATGACTCCTAGGATACCACATTTCCTGGTTTGCTTAGAACAGTCTTACTTTATACTAGTTGTTCCCCATTTTAATTATAAGTAGTGCCCCCTTTTAGTCTCAAACATCCTTGTAAGGATGATAATTCTGTGTTCAACCAATTCCCAAAACTTTTATAAATCTTTTTGTTGTGATTGCATTTCCTATTTTCCCATATTGTTTATCAAACATTAACATATTATACAATTGGTTTATTTATTATATTTATTGTCTATCTCCCCTTGAATCCACTCAGATTTCTCCATAATATTATCAACTTCTATCATATATATCATACTCATCTGTTGTATTTGCAAACTGCCTTCTCCTGATAGGATGAAAGAAAATTGATTACCAACATTTTTTTATTCAAACTCTGGGAGTATATATAATTTTAGGATAAAGATATTAAGGTGTTAGTGTAATTGCAATATTTGTTTATATATATCCAAATGTAGTTTAACCTTTCTAATTTTGGAGAAAGCACCCTCCCTCCCCCTCAAAAAAAGAGGAAACAAAGGGAAGGGTAAGAAAAAGGGAGGAAGGAGAAGAAAGAGACAGACTGACAAAGACAGAGCGAGAGCGAGAGAGAGAGACGGGGGGATGGGGGAAGAAAAGAAAGAAAAATATCCAAAACCTATATAAAGGCTAGTCAGTGTTTGGTTTCTTAACAAATGACACTTACACTCCAACACCAAATCTCACAAATCACCAGGTGAAGCTAAAGTTTTGTTACACTGATACTTGGGTATACTCTAAGATAGCAATTAGGACTACAAAAATAATAAAAGTAATAGTATTAGGGACAAAAAGATATTTATCCACTCTGGATTCCCAGAAATTGAGTCATTTTCCTACATTTGGACACACAACCATCAAATGCTCTTCATTATCTTCTGTGGCTCCAACAGGCAGTTGGTGGTTGGCTCATCAAATATTCCTGGCTAGGACTATGAAACAAGAGTGAGACCCAGTGGCAAATTTATTCTTGTGGCAATGGCCTCAGCAATGCTACCTAAGTTCCACTGGCGGTGCTGTCAGCTGGTACCAGCAGCCATACAGCCAGGGCCTAAATAAAGGTAGCGACTGTAGGAAGCTCACCATGGATTTTGCTGGCGTTGGCTGTGGTCCTCACTGTACCCTCTCAACTTGGATCCTGTTGCTTTTGAACTGGATTTTCAGGTCTTGCCGATGTTCCTTTCAGTAAGTTACTCCTCGGGCTAAATACACCCGAATGGGTTTCTGGTGCTTACGACTAAGAACTCTGATGCATAACATGAGTATCTACTTGATAAAAGAGATTCTAGCTTGGTACAAAATTATCAGGACTATAGAAATGACATTAAAACTAAACCTTAGTATATCAAAGTGCATAGTAGACATTTAATAAATATTGACTTAATGAATCAGTGAAATCTCATTAGAAATATCTAATCGATATGCCAGCCATTAGCACGAAATGAACTAATAAGAAGTCACTGAATAAGTAATGCACATACTCTTAAAAAGATATGGGCAAAGTTATTTATAGTATCTTGTCCTTGCCCTATAATAATGTATCATTTAGGCAAATAGTAAAGAAAAATATAGCCATTTCCTTTCTTCTCTCTACATATTATGTTTCAGAGATTTTTTTTTATTTATGTGAGGAAATTAAGGACAAGTACATTTATATTTTTCCTGTGCAATGGCTGATGAAATTTTCATTCTTTCCAGGTAGAACTGATTTTAAATTTGAAAAATAGCTCTATCCAGTCATCTTTTGGTACTATTTACTAAACAGTGCTCCTTGGGATATTAGCATCCTTTGTAATATCAAGTTCTTGCTAAGAAGAAAGGCCCATTGTAAAATATGTTTGAGAAACAATAGTTTATTAAAAAAGCAAATCACATCTACTTAAAATAGGACTTCTCAAAATCTTTAAAGCATTAATGTTTTGATATGAATCTGGAAGGAGATATGATAAGTAGCATTCTGTAAACTTTTTTTATCTTGTTTAAAATTTTAACCTTAACATTTTTTGGAGTAATACATCTTATGATGGACAAACTTAGGAATTCTTGACCAAATAAAATAGCCAACCAATAAATTGCAGTTTTTTTTAATCTCCTTTCACTAGCTAGTAAAAATTAAAACCCCATCTACCTATAATTGTACCCTAATTGAGAACTAAGGGACAAGGTCTTATAATTAGAAATTATATACCCTTTACCATTAGCATTAAAGGTAACACTCAATGGAGTGATAAAATCTATAATGACATACCATTTTTTGGAAAAATGTTTAGAATGTTCTGGAGTCAAGCTGCTTAGGTTTAAATCATTTCTCCACCATTTAGTAGCTGTATGACCTTGAATGATTTTCCTACCTTCATTGTACTTTAGTTTTCTCATCTACAAAATAACAGAATGTGTCTCATAGGGTTTCCATGTGGTTTAAATAAATTAATGTTATAACGATTTGGTATATACTGAAACACATAGTGTGAGCTAAGCAAACAAATAAATACGTAAATAAATAAATGCAGAGCCTTCAACTTGAGAGAGGTAGAAAGGCCTCACAACAATTAAGCTTTTATATTACTTTCTGAGGCTTTTCTCTGTCAACCCTAGTTAAAATTTCAATGCTACCCATGGACTCTCCCTATTTCTCTGCCCTGCTTTAATTTTTATATTTTTATTTTTCTCCATAGCATATGTCACCATCTAAACACCGCTTGTATTATTAAGGTTCTTTATTGTCAATCTTCTCCACTTTCCAGGACAAGTTCTTTTCTTTGTTTACCACTGTATCTCCAGAGATACATAGAGACAGCTTCCTGGTATTAGTCACCTGTAGGATAATTGTGAAATTAATATATGTACATCATCAGCCCCCAGAGGATTTCATTGCTGCTTCTGGGTCCCCCTAGCCTGGTCTTCATTCCCCCAACATTATCCTTTTACAACAGCCATCTGCTTGGAGCAGCATGGTTATTCAGATAACCATGAACATAAGTACATATTCCAGAACCCAAAGGAAATCAGGAAAAAACACCTAAAAGAAATGTGATATTTTATGCAACTTGTTCCTCTTCCTTTTCCATCAACTTTGCAAGAGATCTGGTTTTGTGAAAGAACACCATAGGAATGTACTACAGGTGTTATGGATAACAGCTGAAGTATGAGAAAGTGTGCCTGTTAATAAAGGTCAAATAGAACTTGTTTGAATTTAGCAAACTTAGAAAATTATTTGAAAGCTGAAGTAGGGAATAACTGGAGATTGTCTTTAACAAAGGAATCTTCTTGAATCTTAATTTTTCAAAAGTAAAATGTGGATGTAGGCGATTCAGTCAGAAAAGTTGGAATTCTGTTGGCCAAGACTGGGACACTGGATCACAGTACCTCAGTATCCTGGCTTCTATCCCAGTAGAAACCTTCACTTCATCACATTTTCAATCTTATATATCTGTAAACCAGAACTGTCCATGAAAGTTTATTCTATTCCTTCAGCTTTTGCACTCTACACATTAGGAGTCAGACACCTTGTTTCAGCCACATTATCTGGCTTCATTTGTGCACTGATGCTGTGTCAATTTTGAAACCTGTCCAGGCAACGAGAGGTGTCCTGTTTTCTGTCCTAGGCCATCTGGCTGCCCTTAGTTACAATTTGTTCAGGACAAAGAAAAAATGTGTAGTGGACAAGAGAATACAAAGGAAAAAGGAAAGTGATGTTTCAAAACTAATCAGAAAAATATATATTTAGCACTTTCATAGTCTACCTATTTTTTTTTGGATAACGTCACTGCTTTGTCTGGCATTATAATATTGTCTCTCAGCTTTTGCATGCTATGTTGTTTTGATAATTTGCTAAGCTCAGTCTTATTTTTACCTAAGGAACAAATATTTTTATGAAGAGGAAGAAAACAGCACGTGCTAGAAAAACAGACCTTGAAGTTTACTTCACAGTGGAATAAAAAGCAAAAACGAGAATATCCCTTCTGCCAGGGTCCTAGACATCTAAGACTGGCACTTTGGCCTACTTTTGCCACAAGCACACAAAATCACCCCTACACACACACACACACACACACACACACACACACACACACACACACAGAATAAAAGGACAATCACTCCACGCTAAACAAATTGCTTAAAAAATAAACTTCATTTATTGAAGATCAGCTAAAAATAAGAGTGCTTGATCCTTATTTTGTAACATGTTTTCAACTTTTTTCAGTTTCATCTACTTTCTTCTTGATTAGTTAAAGGAAGTCCTTGATTTCTAATATCCAAATAAACCTGATGTGAGGAACACCCAGACACAAAGAAGTGCTTTTATAAAAAACAAAAGTCACATGAAAGCAGTTAAGACAAGTTTCTTTAGACATAACTTTTCTACCCTGAGAAGTCTACCAATCTTGTCTTTGTCCTAATGTCCAAGTCATTAGTCTTGTCCTGATAAGATATTTAGTACTCATGTTTTTGTTTGTTCGTTCATAAAATACTCTGGGACTTGCATATAAACTGTATCTTCTTCCCAGCGGCCTCCAGTAAATATATCCCTCCAAGTGACCAAGTTGACTACTTTAACAATCACCACACTGTTCATCACATAAAGATTGTTATTTCTTTTCCTTTAGATACTTACAATCTGTTTCTTGTAAAGTTGAAAGGAGGTTGTTTTCTCATGTTGAAAGAACTGACAGCTGTAATTACTCCTACCACTGCAGCAGGACTTGGTTCCCAACATTCAACTACATACTGTAGAAATCATGAATCTGTTCAATGTTTTCAAAGATGAGAAAAGGGTAATCCAGAAAAGAAATCACTAGCACCATATTTTCACTCTCTCAAGAAAACCCAACCCTCAACAATGGGTATATAAGATTTTTTTTATTTACGCTTGTTAAAATATAACTGTAAAACTGTGCCTATTTTGCTGTATTTTTTTTCTTTTACAAATTATATCTATGAGGTCTAGCGTTGTGAAAACGTATTGATCCTTTCCTTTCCAGAATCTCCGTTGACAGTGCAAAAGCCACTCTTAAAATCAAAATGGACTGCTATCATAGGTCATCTAATCTGAAATCTTATTTAAAATTTTTGTTTACTCTCTCATCTGTAGTAGTTAGCATCCTTCTCATTAATAGCTTGCTCGAAATCCATGCACTGCTGGAAAGGCTCAATGAAGTAATACACATAACATACGCTGTCAGTGTCCAGCACAATGTTAGCACTCACTAAACGTGACTTGATAATCTTATTACATAACTAAAAAAAGCTAATTGATATGTTTCCTGGACTTTGAGAAATTTGTTTTAAATAAATGACACAGATTGGGTGAAGCCACAATTACAATTTAATAGTTTCTAAACTATTAAAGATGAAGAATATATAGGATCATTATTGATATTTTAGAACACTTTTCATTACTTATTAATTTTATAGATATTTCTGTGCCTACTACTCCAAAACTCGTCACCCTGGGGATCATGCCATATAGTCATCTTTTCATGTTTAATGTACCATACTATCAGACACACTCACAGTAAGTGCTTAATAGATGCTTCTCTGAATGGACTTCAAGAATTCTTTAATGCGATTTTATCTTTACAAACAAAAATCTTCCCAACCTCTTAACACAATTATCTTCCTATCGATCAGTTCCCTTTTCTACACTACACAGATGAAAGCACCAAAAAGTAATGATTAAAATCATAGGTAGCTTTCTGGGTAAAGATATTACTAAAAAGCAGAGAAGACTATAATTTATGAAGGACTTTATGTGATGGTTGGTCCTCTTAGTTCAATAAAGTGAAGCTGAAAATATAATACAATTATTCTGTAGTTATCTAGGATTTAAAGATTATATATCAACTCTTGTCAATGGATTGTGGATAAACAAATTGATCACATTTTATATTTATGATTGTTCCACTTTAACAATGATTTTATAAATGCTCCTAGACACTTTAGTGTGGCTTAAAGAAGTTGGCCTACTGAGTATGTCATTTATCTTTGGATGAAATATATGGTTAACTGCCTAATGTCTCAAATAAAATATTGATTTTTGTAAAGCTCCATTCTTTTTAAAGCATCATCTATTTGATTCTGAAAACTTTGTATTACATTCTTCAGTCATTTGACCAATCAACCAATTACAGACAAGTGTTTACAAAATGGCCAACAAATGATTGATTTTTTTTTTTTTTTGGGCAGGATTTATAAAATTAACCCTTGCTTGGTCAGGGATTTAAAATATTTGTCATTATAGCCATCCATTATACCAAGCAATTTCAGAAACTAGGGCCCAAATCAGTATTTCCAAAATTGAAAAGATTATGATTTTATATACTCTATTTACACATCTCTGTTAGCATTACATAAGCACACATAGTCTATTGATACTAATAATTTTCTGCAGAAGATACTATTTTCTACATTTATTAATTTATTGAAGCATTCAACAAATATTTGTGGAGTGCTCATCTTGTATCAGGGCTTGTCCAGCTGCTTGAAATAAACTGAAAAACAAAAGGGCCATAAAATGCCTGCCCTACTGTCTAAGGGAAGGAGAAATAATAATAATAATAATAATAATAATAATAATAATAATAAAATATCCTATAAAAAATGTTAGAAGGTGATATGTGTTATAGAGATGATAAAAGTAGGAAGTGCCCCAGGGAGTTTTGGGGGAGGGAAGAAATGAAATTTAAAATAGAGTGATCAAGGAAGCCTTACTGAGAGATTGGCATTTGAAGGGAGAAGAAATGAAGAATATGAGAGGGGGAGCCTCCTGGATGGGCTTCGTTTGCAGGTATAGAGATGAGTAAGTGCTGATACTTCAGAGATAAAAGCAGACTTGACTTGCTCAAGGTCACCACAGGGACCAGCTAGGATGGAGCAGCATGAGGAAGAGGAGAAGATAAGATCATTGATACCACTGGAGGGAGAATCATCTGGGCCCTGTAAATAATTTTTTTTTATTTTATTTTTTGTTTTTTTTTAATTTGCATCCAAATTAGTTAGCATATAGTGCAACAATGATTTCAGGAGTAGATTCCTTAGTGCCCCTTACCCATTTAGCCCATCCCCCCTCCCACAACCCCTCCAGTAACCCTCAGTTTGTTCTCCATATTTATGAGTCTCTTCTGTTTTGTCCCCCTCCCTGCTTTTATATTATTTCTGTTTCCCTTCCCTTATGTTCATCTGTTTTGTCTCTTAAAGTCCTCATATGAGCAAAGTCATAGGATTTTTGTCTTTCTCTGACTGACTAATCTCACTTAGCATAATACCCTCCAGTTCCATCCACAATAGCCAAAGTTTGGAAAGAACCTAAATGTCCATCGGTGGATGAATGGATACAGAAGATGTAGTGTGTGTATATATATATATATATATATATATATATATATATATATAGGTATATGTATATGTATATGTATATGTATATGTATATGTATATGTATACATATACAATGGGTCTTGTAAATAATTTTGAGGGCTTTGGCTTTCTGAGTGGGTTGGAAAACCACTGCCGAGTTGGGAGAAACCAGTGACATGATAGACTTGACATTTTAGTAGGATTACTCTTTGTCAGAAATTGACCCTCAACTGTAATGGGACAAAGGCAGAAGCAGGAAGTCCAACTTATACCTCATCCAAGCAAAAAAAAAAAAAAAAGATGGTGGTGTCCTGGCTAGGGTGGTAGCAGCAAAGGAGGCAAGAAATGATTATACTCTTAATATATTTTGAAAGGAAAGCCAACAAGATTTACCACCATTACAAGTGAAATGTAAGAAAAAGAAGAGTCAGCATTGACTCCACATTTTTTCGCCTGACCATCCAGAACAATAAAGTGGCCATGAACTAATAGGAGGAAGACTACAGGAGAAGTACATTTTGTGAGTCAGATACGTAGGAAAAGAGGAAATCTGTTTTTAATAAGTTTAATTTGAGATGATGTTAAGAAGAAAGTTGAATATATAAATCTGTATGTTGGAGAAGTCTGGAAACAAAAAGGCAACAGCAAAGTAAATGGAGACACTGATGGGGGGGCGGGGGCGCAGAAAGAAAAGGCAGAACAGGCAACTCATGAGTTCAGTGAAGTGAATTTGCAACACATCATCTCACGGACTTACACACACCCTTCAAGGAAAAGCTGAACTTCAGGCTGAGGCTCTCTTCCCCTAACCACCCCAGTTCATATAGCGCTTTTCAGTTTCTAAACATCTATGGCTTTGATTATTGACATAGGCCAATTAGCAATCAACATACAGTATGGTGCTTATTATAATTATGCTTATTTAAATACACATTATTGTAATCATTTATAGTAGAATTTTTCTCCACTCAACTATGATAATTTATAA
The DNA here is from genome assembly GCF_028749965.1 of Puma concolor. NCBI lineage: Eukaryota > Metazoa > Chordata > Mammalia > Carnivora > Felidae > Puma > Puma concolor. The sequence goes on from NC_141675.1 coordinate 118,586,660, forward strand.
ACATACACATAATATTTGTAAAAACAGACAATATCATAATTAGATAAATTTACAGATAGGTACAAAAAACTTAATTTTGAGAGACTTGTTCTAAACTTACCCAGCAAATTGGTAATCAAAAATGTTGGAATTTATTACTAGCTCCTAATGAATCTTTTCAAACTACTGTCAGCATATATAGGCTTACATTTCCTCTTTCATCTAGAAATATACTAGCAATTGCTTTGTGACTTTTCACATCCACTTTTGTAGAAATGTATTCCTATAATCATAAAAATGGTTTCATTCTGCACTATACTATTTTTTCGTTCTGCAAAAAAAAATTTTTTTTTTGACTAGATAGGAAATGTAAGCACATTCTTTTAGAAAATTAAGTTTCTGAGGTTGGAACAATAAATGAAAAAATAATACTGTGAATTCTAGCATTTTTTAATATGTAATAGTATGTATTCCATTAGTCCTCCCTAAAATGTTTAACAGTATGAACACTTTAGGTCCTGAGAATTATTCATAGAAACAGATGAGTAAAATCACCTAGACATCTTGAATGGTCCTGACCCTAAGTTAAAACTTCCATATGTGAAAGGAGGTTGGGGGTGGAGGAGAAGGATCTGTGCAGTCTCTGAGAGCCTTTAATCATAATAAGAAACAGCATGAGGAGGCTGTTTTAGGTTTACTGGAAGTAGACAACTAGAGTATTTTGTTAATTCTAACGTATAGGTGACTTATGTACGTTGTGTTGCCTCTGATTATTCATTGATCTAGAGATAGGATTGAGAACTGTAATCAGATAAACAGAGAACACATGGATACAAGTTAATTGGACACCGTAATGATGATGGTTACTTTTGTGATCCAGAGAAATATGAATTAAAATACCCAGGAACGTATATGAAATAATGTAAACAAATCCACGTTACAATCTCAAGGTGGGCTAGAAGTCTTTTTCAAATGAAAAATTCCCTTTAAATAAGATGAAATGTTTAATATCTTTAACATGGGATAGCTTTGATATTAAGAGCAAAAACATAACTGTCAGCATCTTATTATTTTTAAAAGTAAATGTGGATGGATCACTACAAAGAGAATTTGGAAGAAGGGTTTTTTTCTTGGGCTTCAGGGTATATCAGACTGTAAAATAGGTTTGTATATTTCATGAATATTTAATTTCTATGTTTTCTTTAACTTCTATTATTTATAATATCATGTTTATATACAGAATGCAGAATGCGCATATTGATATATATATACTCGTGCTCAACTTATATTAGGTTTTACTAAAATATGATTTTTATATTAGTCAGGAATTCTATTCTACCGGTAGTGATAGAAACTGGAAAATCTTCACTAGTAAACAAGGTCTAATTTTTTCATACGAAGAGTTTAGAAGTAGCCAGCTTATATCTGCTAGGGCAGTGCCCTGAAACCAGCGATCCAGCTCCTCCTATCTCCTCACTACACTGCCCTCGGTATGTGGCTCTCATCCTAATGTCACAAGATGCATGTTTAGTGCCAGTCATTGCCCCAATGCTTACATCACATGGGTTGACACTGTGTCATACAGACACACTTTGATTTTATAGAAGCCAGAAGATGTATTCCGTTAGCAGGATGCAGCGTCAGCCTGAATAAAATAGGGATTCTTATCATTAGCAGAAAGGACTCGGAGTAGGCGATTAGACACAAAGGGTTTTCAGTGTCACGCAATCCAGCCATGATGACTATCTCTCTGCTCTTTTTATGAATCATCAATCACCCCATTCCTCTTACAGTACTTAATTTGTTCATAAAATTTCCTTCATTAACAAAGTTAAAAGAGGGGCGCCTGTGTGGCTCAGTCGGTTGAGTGTCTGACTTCAGCTCAGGTCATGATCTCGCGGTCTGTGAGTTCGAGCCCGCATAGGGCTCTGTGCTGATGGCTCAGAGCCTGCAGCCTACTTTGGATTCTGTGTCTCCTCCTGTCTCTTCCCCTCCCCGACTTGTGCTCTGTCTCTCTCTCTCTCTCAAAAATAAATAAACATTTAAAAAATTTAAAACAAAGTTAAAGCATTGAGCATGTCTTTGGCCACAGGGTTTACTGCTTAGCATAATACAGGAAAAAGGTGGTAGACCTTTTTTATTTAAGATGGTAGAATTTGTACAAATTTATAAATCAACTCTCAGATTCAAAATGTCAAACTTATGAGTGTCCAGTGGATATATGCATTATCAATCTGTCACTTTTTTATGGGGTAAGTAATGAATCATATAAAAAAACTAATACATATTAACTTCAAGTTGATATCTAGCAAACATTTCAGTCACATAGAATTTTGTTGATCTGAAAAAAAAAAAAAAAGAATTTTGTTGATCTGTTATCAGTATTTTGAAGTTTACCTAAAGGTGTGTATTTCCATTTGGGGAAGTTACGTGGATTTTTAAAATGTGGAAATGACCACTGGTCAGAAAATGAAGGAAGACATCTATTGTCTACACTATGAGATTTCCAAAATGAGACACAAAGGCCCCTGCTACTCATATATGTTTTAGCCTTTTTTAAAGTTTCCTTTTTTCAGTATTTAACGTACATTTTATCTACCTATACATATAAAATATAAACAAGTGACATATATACTAAAAATATATGTCAAATTTTATCGTCAAAACTTCTTGAAGACCAGAGATGATTTCAACCTTGTTCAAAATTCAAAGGATTTGAATTCAACTATACTCCATGGAAGTCTAGTTACTTGTTACTACTTTGACTTTTGTATCTGCACTGTACTTTGTGTAATTAGACATAATTTGACATAACATGTGCTTAATTAATCATGAGGACATTGCTTTGCAACCAATATCTTCTAAGAATCATATCCTTTTCTGTGCCAACAGTGTCATTGAGCAGAGAGTCAGAGATACAAGAAAATGGTTATATAGCAACAGAACCTTTGAAAGATCTATTGCCTATGGTAAGTTGTAGTAAAACCTAAGAACAAGCTGCTACTTGTAGACAGGAATATATTTTGGTGCCTTGTGAATTCTATTACAAATTTTATCCCTTTGTTATAAGGGCTGAGAGGAGGACAGAAAAATCCACCTAAAAATCTCCTATTAACTAATAGCAATCACCCTTCCTTTTTCTATCACGTACGGACATCCCAGTAAACTCATTTGCATTTAAAGTGTATTAACTTGGTTCTTTTTTTTTTTTGATTTCAAAAATAGTATCACTGCTTGTTATGTATTACAAAATTCTGCCTTTAACATCACAGATTACATCAGAATCCTACATTATTTTATATTTTTATAATATGTCACATCGAATGGTAAAATTGTGAATCATTGAATGAATTGTTTGTTAAAGATTTACTGATAGTTTTAAAAAGTATTTCTTCATTTTGAGAGCAGTCAGGGTTTGCAGAATATTAAGCAGATAGTACAGATTTCCCATAAAACTTTTCCATTACAGTATTACCTATTATTTTTTTATTGTATTAGAGTGACACATTTGTTAAAAATTGATTAAAGTGTCTAATAATTAAAGTGCATTGGGGCGCCTGGGTGACTCAGTCAGTTAAGCGTCTGACTTTGGCTTAGTTCATTGCCTGTGTTGAGCTCTGTGCTGACAGGTCAGAGCCTGGAGCCTGCTTTGGATTGTGTCTCCCTCTCTCTGCCCCTCCCCCACTCACGCTCTGTCACTCTCTCTCTCTCTCAAAAATAAACTTTAAAAATGTTTTAAATGTCTAGCACTGCATCAGTAAATACAGTGGTTTTGGTAAATATTTATAGAATAAATAAATAATTTTCAAAGGCAAAACTTAATACAAGCTTTAGTCTGTATCTGTAAAATCAAGTCAGACACACCTGGTTTCAGGAAGAAACCAATACTCCACAAAGTCCACCGAATTATAGAAGATTTTACGATTATTTTGACATGGTATTATTCTCTATTTCAATAGACTCCTGAGGTACTATGGACTTTACTGCAATTTCTGTATCCCTTTTAAAGGCCTAGGATCCCTTGACCATTATGTGCTGGTATCGAATTTTGCATTATGTCATTGCGGCCCCTTGGGCCTCAGTACTTTTAGGTCCTATTTTTGATGTGCACATTCACAATTATTTCATAATGTGACTTCAACTAAACTTTAGTTTCTATTTGCAAATACCTAATTTAGGTAGTTTCTGTGAAAACCAGTAATTTCTTCTCTTCCTTTCCCGATGGAAGCGCAAGTGACATGAATTGAAAATTGAAAATAACTCAGATGTATCCACCAACTGACTATTTCTATAAGTGAAATGACAAACAGAACTTTCCTGAGATCGGTAGGTTAAAAAATCAATATCAGAGTAAAGTAATCCCTACTGATGTTCTAAGGGAGTCACTTTGTTTTACTGTCCTAAAAGTTACATGTATTTTTTTTAAAACACAGGTTGTCCCCAACTTAAAAAGTATTAATTTTTTTCTGACCTTTTTTCAACCTTTAAAGATCAGAAAGAGAAAACTAAATTTAAATTCAGTTTGGGCTTCTGTTCCGTGAAAGATGAAAACATTTTGTGTAACTTCTGATGGTCATACCATCTAATTTATTCATAAGTCCTTTTCATGTGCTCTTAAATAAAATTTACTTAGCACTTCCTGTCTTCTCTGCTTATCAATAAAAATTTCAAATGAAGTAAAAAAAGGGGGGGGAGAGACAGGAAGGGAGAGAAAGAGAAGTTTTTCCTGTAAAACAGTAAATCCATAGCTACTAATCCTATCGTTTTTAGACACAGAAAAAATACACTTAATAAGTGAATACACTTATTCTTTATTGTAATATTTTAATCAACTTTATTATATAACCATATTTTCATTTTAACATATATTTTAGTTTTCCAATAATTAATACACACACACCCATATGAGTACACACACACACTTTCCTATTTTGGTTTCCTCCTTTTTTTTTTTTTTTTTTACCAACCACCGTATGGTATTGTCAAATGAGCTGACTGATTTTTTTAATGTTTATTTATTTTTGAGACAGAGAGCATGAGCAGGGAGGGGCAGACAGAGAGGGAGACAGAGGATCCAAGCAGCCTATGCCCTGATAGCTACCCGATGCAGCGTTCAAACTCAGGAACCATGAGATCATCACCGGAGCCCAAGTCGGACGTTCAACCCGTTGAGCCACCCAGGCGCCCCAAGCTGACTGATTTTAATTAAATTTCTTCTTTGCCAATATGTGAGTCATTTCACAATTTCAACTACTAGTCAGTATGTTACATATTAGTCAGTATGTCACAATTTCAACTATTAGTCACTATGTTTATACCAGCATCCTTTTCTGCCCCATGTTACACTTCTTAGGAAAAGGTCCTCACGGGTGAGGATCAATCATAAGGTTAGGCTCAATAGAAGTAAGTATTCAATTTTCAGAAATAGCATCTGTTTCATTTTTGACACTGCATCTTTTTTGTTTTATTATTTTGATTATTCTTCTTCTTCATTTAGTGATTTCTTTAATTTAATTTATTTATTATTTAAGCCAAAGTTCTTTTTACACACAGGTGCCTTCTTCAGTTATGGTTGCTGGCCTGAAACCTAGCAACAGTTAAGATGGAGAAAAAAATTGATTCTACACATATTAAAGAAAGAATCCTTAGGAAGTAGTGAATAATTGAATATGGATAAAAAGAAACAACAAATCAGAATTGATTCAAAAGTCTTTTACATCAAGTGAGTAAGTGGATATTTAATGCACTATCTAAGACAGATAATACAGAAGGAAGAGTAGACTTTTAAAATTTGAGGTACTTAGATCAACTTATTCAGTGAAGAGGATGTAAAGTATTGAATATCATACATTCAGACCAATTCATAAAGAAAAAGTCACAGTATCTTCTGAACTTTTATACAAAAAAAGATCATTCTACATTACCTTATTTTTTTAAGTTTATTTATTTTGAGAGAGACAGAGACAGCATGTGCAGGAGAGGGGCGGAGATAGAGGGAGGGAGAGAGAGAATCCCAAAGAGACTTCACACTGTCAGCACAGAGATTAACATGGAGCTCGAACTCAGGAAACCGTGAGATCATGACCTGGGCCAAAACCTGAGTCAGATGCTTAACCACCCGCTGCCCCCATTCTACATTATTTTAAATAATCTGGATAAGAATTGGTTTAACTCACAGAACATATCCACCTGAAAATTGGCTATGTCCACATAAGAGAACGGTTTTATTAAGAATGTTTATATAATGGGTATTATTATAAAAAATAAACAAAGCTTGTATATGTTTAGCTGAAGAATCTATGTAAGAAAAAGACGTTTCATGGGTCTCTGTGTGTCTGTTTCCCCCTGCATGTGTGTATACACAGAATTGACTAAAATAAAGCACTTCTAACACATTTGATTTAAAGAAAATAAAGCAAATTCATATAGAGCAAAAATTTAAGAACACTGATTGTAAGCAAAAAATACCAATTTTCTAGTCCTCTCCCTATCCCTCCTCCTCTCTCTCCTTCTCAAATAAATCATCAGGAAGAAAAAGTTCTTTATAAGAATCTTTATTTTTCTTTAGTGAAGGAAAAGAAATGTCTATATGAAGGTAGATTTAATTTTGTGTTTGTCTTCTTAGATGTTCTATCAAATCCTGTGGCATTATCAAATACTTGCTATTGACAGTACAAAAATGATATGATGGCCACTCCCTAACTTGTTTTAAATAATACAAAATAAATTATAAAATCAGCCAACCAACTGTTATACTTCAGTTGGTAGATTGTGCTTATTCTGACTTTTTTTCCTCACCTCTCATTAAATTGCCTAATAATTAGCCTTAGAAATTGAGAAGTATAAATAATTACAATTCATGTCACTACAGACACAAAGTGTTTGGAAAATGAGGAAATAACAATATCTGAGAGTCCATTTGACCAAAAACAAATGATGAATGGTATTGTAAAAGTAACAATGAATGTAAGAGAAATAATTGTGTTATCTTACAAGTGATAATATGCAAAGAAATGAATATCTTGATAGGTTCAGATATTTCCTAAGTAAATTGCATTCAAAGGTTTTTTATTACTTCAGATCAAGAATTATAAAAGAAAACCAGATTCAAAAATACAGTCCTCAATAAGCATAAAATGGAAATAGAACACGAACAAAGACTTGTTTGGTAAATTCAGAATGCAAAAGGGCCATGTTTAAAACTAGAAGTTTTAAACACAAATGCAAAATAGCATCATAACCAGAGGAACCTTACATGCATATTGCTAAGTGAATGACACCAGTCTGAAAAGATAGATAAAATATGATTCCAGCTATATGACTTTCTGGAAAAGGGGAAACCACAGAGATAGCAAAAAAAAAAAAAAAATGCCCCAAGAGGAGGCAAGGGATGAACAGATGGAGCATGGCATTTTTAGGGCGGTGAAACTGTTCTGTATGATACTGAAATGGTAGACACATACATTATGTATTTGGTAAAACCTAGAGAATTGTAGAATACAAAGAGTACAATCTAATATAAACTATGGTTTTTAGTTAAAATAATGTTTCAATATTGTTTCATCATTTTTAACCAACATACTACAGTAATAGAAGACATTAGTTATAGAGGAAACTGGGAAGGGGGAGAGTATATGTAGACTCTGAATTCTCAGGTGCAACGTTCATGTAAACCTAAAACTTCTCTAAGAAATAAAGTCTATTAATCTTAAGTTGATGACAATTATATCGTATGTGGTATAAAATGTATTACTGAATAGAAATTGATGGGGAAAAATTTCTTACTTCTTGGAACAGAAGAAGAACATTAGTGGAAAAACTAGTGAAATCTGAATAAAATCTGTAGTTTAGTTAATAGTAATATACCAATGTGAATGACTTCGTTTTAACAACTATACCATGCTTATATAAGATCTTAGCATTAGGGGAAACTGGTTTGATTATAAGGGAACCATCTGTATTCTCTTTGCCACTTTTCTATAAATCCAAAATCGTTTCTTCAAAATAAACTTTTTAAAACCAGCATCACACATAATCATGAAATAATCAACAGCTAGAACTAAATGTCCAACTACTATAGACCACATTCATCTTTGGCTCTGAAAGCTGGATGTACAAGAATGAGACAATCACATGACTATACCAAAAACACCTTGTGAGCAGAGATGGTTTCTGACTCTCTTTTAACTCTAAACTGTCTAGAGGAAGAGGTGCTTATACATATTCAATGACTGATTCTCAATTACCTAGAATCAAATGACAACAGATCTTCTGAAGCCACTTAGTAGTACAGCTTGTGTTGTATTAATTAAAATGACAGCTTTTTATTTAACTTGGTCTTCCTCATAGAGAGGCTACAGTACATATTTCAAAACAAAGACGAAAAGCAAACTAGAAAAAGCAAAGAGGATCTGGTCTCATTAAACGCGATGATATTTTTCTCTTCCAAACTATGTAGATATCCTATGGAATTCAGTATTTAAATATTTTGCTAAATATGTTATGGCTCCTTTTGTAAGCCAAGTTTTTTTTTAATTAGTTATATTTTATGAAATACTCTCTAAGTAACATTTAGAATTTTTTTCATATAAAAACATCTACTAATTTGCTCAAAGGTCAAAGAGATTTCCCCATCCTATTCTTAAAATTTTTTTTTTCAACGTTTATTTATTTTTGGGACAGAGAGAGACAGAGCATGAACGGGGGAGGGGCAGAGAGAGAGGGAGACAACAGAATCAGAAACAGGCTCCAGGCTCTGAGCCATCAGCCCAGAGCCTGATGCGGGGCTCGAACTCACGGACCGCGAGATCGTGACCTGGATGAAGTCGGACGCTTAACCGACTGCGCCACCCAGGCGCCCCCCCATCCTATTCTTAAACATGTTACAGATGGTTAACCATTCAATCAATTAATTACATTTTTTAATATAATCTTTACTTAGCACTGTTAGGTCTATGTCCTTTTTTGAAAAGGCATAAAATGAATCTCTACCAGGTGAAGTTATTGAAAGGTTTGATGGATCAGTGGTTTGAATCACTACACTAAACCCCAACTGATTTACAGTTATGTAAATACAGTTATATAAAATTTAGACATTATTGTCCTTACATTAAAAGAAAATCCTTCTTTGGTACATGTTGGTCATGGTATTTCATGAGAGATGTACATCCTAATCTTCCAAGGTAACAATTCAGACTTATGTATGTTTACTGACATACAATTAAAATTAATTTAAATTTTTAATTAAAATGTAATAATCAAAAAAATAAAACACCTCTTTATTTTATTCAAAAAATTTTTGGATAAAATGAATGAAAATACTCATGAGACTTAAAAAAAATTAGCCCAAGGTCACAAGAAGTAGTTCATTTGAGGGGCGCCTGGGTGGCTCAGTTGGTTAAGCATCTGACTTTGGCTCAGGTCATGCATGATCTTGTGGTGTGTGGGTTATAGCCCCGTGTCAAGCTCTGTGCTGACAGCTCAGAGCCTGGAGCCTGCTTTGGATTCTGCGTCTCCCTCTCTGACCTTCCCTTGGTCACAATATCCCTCTCTCTTTCTCCATCTCTCTCTCTCTCTCTCATAAATAAACACTAAATTTTTTTTAATTAAAAAAAAGAATTAGTTCATTTGCAGGGTGCCTGGGTAGCTCAGTCTGTTAAGTGTCTGACTCTTGGTTTCTGGGCTCATATCATGATCTCACGGTTGGTATCAAGCCTTGTGCTGCGCTCCATGCTCAGAGTGCAGAGCCTGCTTGGGATTCTCTTTCTCTTCCTCTCTCTCTGCCCCTTGCAGCTTACACAGCCACATCTCTCTCTCCCTCCTTCCCTCTCTCTCTCTCTCTCTCTCTCTCAAAATAAATGAATAAACTTAAAAACAAAGAATTAGTTCATCTGCTTATAAGGGCTTCGAGATATTTCATTTTCTTTTTGTTTATACTCATTTCCTATGAAATGACTGCCTGCTTCTATAACAGGTTAAGGAATTATTCCTCTCCTGTTTAAATATTGCTGTATAACACCTACCTATGTCTCTGTTGAGAATCATACATTCTACAAATATTACGTATAATCAGTTGTTAAAGGAATTGTTTTTCAAAGGGAAATTAAATACTAAGAGAAAAGTTAACCGGTGAACATTTCCTAAGGTTGTCAATTGTTTAAAATTCTATTTAAAATTTCATCTTTTATTTTCTAATTATTCTTTATCACATATCATGAGTCTATTTTACAACATTTCTTCAGAAATTAGCTATTTTGTATTATAAATACTACATAATGTAAAATTAATATTGGGATAAAATTTTTACTTTTTGTTTCTAAGTACCTTCTACTACCAAAATACCCATAGGGGGATTTGTCAAAAATTTAAAAGTATATTATATTACCTCCTGCAACTGCCCATGGCCATCTATTTGAAAAATTAGTCTTTATAGCTTCTATGTTTCTCTGTAATTCAGGAAATATTGAGGCAGTGATATAGAATTTCAAATGCTAGAATAGCATATAGATACCCTTGGTTATGTAATGATACTACCATAAATACAGAGATGTATGTGCGTGCATATACACACATGAAAATAAATATACATGTTTATACCTGTATATATGTGCCAATAACAAGGCATTTAAAAAATGATTCTCCATCTTAATTGATCATTTGGGGCACCTGGGTGGCTCAGTTGGTTAGTGTTAGATTTCAGCTCAGGTCATGATCTCACGGCTGTGGGTTCAAGCCCTGCACTGGGCTCTGTGCTGACAGCTCAGAGCCTGGAGCTTGCTTCAGACTGTGCCCTCTCTCTCTGCCCCTCCCCTGCTTGCGCTCTGTCTTTGTCTCTCAAAAATAAATTTTAAAATGTTAAAAAGAAACTATTAAAAAGAACAGATCACCTCTCTCCTTTTAAATTCATTTAATTTCTATCCTTTAAGTTTCATAAAACCAAACTACTCTAATTTATTTTCAAGGAAATCCTTTAACATTGATCTAGGATACTGATTCTCAAAGTGTGGCCCTTGGGCTGGCATCATGAGCAATGCAATCTGTAACTATAGAGGTGGTCCCTGTAGTTGATCCAGAGGCACGTGAAAATCCAAGAAATTTTCATCTAGGGGAAACTAAGATACACAGAAGTCATCATTAATCACCCATAATATCAGAAATTATCTTTGAATCCTTCATCTTCTTTCTGCCTATGTCCAGGTGGCATCATTTCTTATAAAACAGACATTGAGCCAGTATCCATCACCTCCCTTCTGTGCCCTGCTAGGTATCTTTCTCAGATGACTCTAGAAACCAACTCTTCTTTGTACCTCTAGTGCCCCGAGTAAACTTCCTCATTCTAAGACTGCCTAACAATTTTCTATTAAGAGAATCTAAACCCTTTGGCATGCTATATGAGCTCTTCATAATACAGGTGGAAATTCTTTCTCTTATTTTTCCTTTACACATTATCACCTTACTCTCTCTATAGCTTACTTCCAGATGACATGGGCTGTTTTTTGATCAACATACAATGCTGTTTTATAGTCTGTGCTTCACGTGTGTGTGTTGCCCAGTCACGTATACCTGGTAAATTCTTATTGATCTTTAAAGCTTAAAAACGTCTTCAAAATAATTTTCCTTGACTCATGCCAAGCAGAACTGATGACACATACGGTGTGATATTGTACCTACTATGTATCTCAATTGATGATTTTCTTTGATTGTAATTGCCAGTTCATGGACTGGTGTCTTGCACCAAACTTTAAGCTTCGCCAAGAAATATCTTCCTTACTTCTCTTAAAACAGGCAGTAGAGAGGCGGGGTGATATATGCAGTGTAAGGAGTCTGACCAATTTCCATTTCTGACACAATTATTGGGTGTCTGATCTTGTTTGAGTTATTTAAATTCTTTGGGACTTCTTTATTCTTCTATAAAATGAAAGTAAAATTTCATATGATTGTTGTAACAATTAAATGAGCTGATATATGGAAAGCAGGCTAACAGAATATAGAACATTGTAGAAATATTAGCTATTGGTAATGATTTCATCCCCATTCCATATGATAGTGCTTAGCAGACAGTAGCAGATCAAGCAGTTATTAAACAACATGATGAATAAATGTCAATATACTAAAGATTTTACAAACTCCTTTTATACTGTATAAACTATTGAGAATTCAAAATTTCTGGAAACTGAGAACATCCCATATATTTTCCTTTCTGAAACAATGCTACCACCTTTAGTTTTCCCCCCAAAATGTTTACCACTACTGGGATTTTTTTTAATTGGGGTAATTTATTTCGGAAGAGAAAAAGTAGTTATTTTAGTAGTTTAATAACCAATTTATGGTAAATTTCACTACAAAATATTTCTTGGATTATAAAACTCCTGGGTCAATTTTTATATTTTAGATTCCAAATTTTGTTCAAGAACTAACTTGTTGATCTAATTTTTACTCATCAAACCATTTGGAAAACTACATGAGAGTACCATATATTTTTATAAAAAGTATACAATAAAAAATTGTATACAACTAAATTGTATACAACTAAAAATTACTATTTTAGTAATGCAGAATACAAAAAAAATAAAGTTAACATTTTAGAAACATTTTAAAGCTTGAAGATGATTTACTGGCTAGAAGGTAACATATCTACCCTTTGTTTTAAAACTAGTCACATTAAGATTACGTACTAATTTTTTTTTTTTAATATCTCAAAACATTCATTGGTTCTTTTTTAAAAAAATTTTTTTTCAACGTTTATTTATTTTTGGGACAGAGAGAGACAGAGCATGAACGGGGGAGGGGCAGAGAGAGAGGGAGACACAGAATCGGAAACAGGCTCCAGGCTCTGAGCCATCAGCCCAGAGCCCGACGCGGGGCTCGAACTCACGGACCGCGAGATCGTGACCTGGCTGAAGTCGGTCGCTTAACCGACTGCGCCACCCAGGCGCCCCAAAACATTCATTGGTTCTTATGAAAACTGAAATTATAGGAGATTTGCTTTGGTTATAAGCTAACAATTAAAAACACCCTTTCAATGCAAGTAAATTCAGATTCATATTTGAATCAAAACTAAAATCAATTTCTAGTTGTCAGAGAATAACTTAAAAATCCTTAGTCATTCATTGACATCTCAGTGCCTGGATCATATATCCAGCTGTGATTTGGGGAGGGGGGGATATGTATACAGGAACAGAGAGCTAATAATAATCCTATGCAACCCAATTTTCCTCTTGGTCTTATGAAAGAGCAGCATTTTTCAGCTGCTGAGAAAAGTAGCTCTATGTTGAGTGACGTATCCCAAGATGTAGTGATTATTTAGGGTGCTGTAAGACACTCAGACAAAATAGTTCTGAAATTTTATGGTTTCCAATCTGCTAAGTAGTAAACCATGGAAATCGAAATCTTCGTTGGTACTATCCAGAGTAAGACAGAGGAGAATAATGAAAAAAGTATGAATTCAGACCCAGAAAGCAATGAAATGATCTTGGTCAAGTCACTAACACTCCCAGAGGTGGAGCTGCTTGTCAACATTCACTGGAGAATTGTACTAGATGGTTTCTAAAGCCATTACTACCTCTAAAATTGATTAGCAACTTGAATATATTCTACTGCTCCAAATAAGATAAAATTTTGCTACCCTTAATAATAAGTGCAGCAGCCCTATTAATAAACATTTTCACAAAATTCCACAGAGTTCTTTTCTTGTGGCTTATGATGACATTGTTGTTTATTGCTTTTCCAACACTCATGAAGACAGCGAAATTGAAGTCAAAGCGATATCATTAATTCTACATAAAAAATGGCCACCTATCACATGCATCCAACATTAAGGGTACAAATGACAAATGGATCTAGGGAAATTCTGAGCAAGAAGAGTTTACAAGACTGATTCATACCACTCAGAAGCTTTAATCCCTACTGAAGACTTTGAGTAAATCCACAAAGTTTATGACTACCAGCTTTCTTGGGATTTCATGGCATGGAATAAACATCCAAGTGCAGACTGGGAGTTAAAGTTCTTTAAAACCACCACATTGCATCTCTTCCCTCTTCCTGCACTGGCTGAATCTAGTTACTGGGTCTATAGTTTTGTGACTTCACACTGGAAGGGAAGTCACCATTTACATTTTTCTAAAGTTTAACTTATCGTTAACCTCAGGTGCCCCCAAAAAACATAGACTGATACCGTCACAGGGAAGAGAAATTTAATTCCTCTTACCATTAGCGTATCTTATGCTCTCCCTTTTTCTTCCTTTGCTTTGTCTTGCTTAGTTTACTAGATAATTTTCATTCCTACTGAGTCCTCCAAAGGTTTTACAACTCAATTCTCCAAATTTGGCTTCTTTGTTTTATGCTTTTATTATAAAAATAATTCACTAATAAAAATTTATTTTTTATAATATCCTTTCTTGGAATGTTAATACAATAGTAAAAATTCAACCTTATGCCAAATCACTAAGCTATATAACCAAACACATATAAGCAGATACTAGGTTCCTAATCAACCTACCATGGGAACTTTCACAGTGCTTTTCTGTTTTTTTGGTTTTTTTTTTTTTTTGACTCTTGTATGTTCTTCAATTAAAACATCCCCCATAATCATGTGATTAAAATGTTGCCTTTGAATGTTGCATAATGTCTTTAGTGTGGCACATAAAATCCACTAAAAGCTGATCCCTGTCACTTTCTAGGAACATCCCATAGTCGTTCCCTAGACAACCTTAAATTCTAGTAACTCTTCGAGGGGATTTTCATATTCCTTATTGCAATTTCCCTATCACTTAATTCATGACTTTTTCTAGTCTTTAGGTTTTAATGTCATCTCTTTTATCATGAGCAATGGATGCCAGATGTATAAACACTATATACATGCAATTCAAAAACTGAATCCCCTGATTATATGAGAGAAATATGATGATTCTAAAATGAATCCTTGTTACAAACTGCAAAGAATAAATTCACTGAGTTGCTGGTAAAATACCTGTATTCTCTTGCTATATGGTTTTTGTCAAATCCTAAATTAAAAACATCCAGAGCTATATTAATCTTGAATCATGAACAGTGCTGTATTAATTAAGAGGCTGGGATGAACTACAGCAAAGCATCAAGCAGCAACTAAATATCTTCATAAGTAATGCTGGCCTCATTATAGCAGATAATGATTTTCTAGTACAGTGATTCCCAAACTTGAGTGGCATCACAATCACACAGAGGGTCTGTGAAAAGCAGATACCTGGGTCCCAACCCTCAGGATTTCTAATGAAATAGGTCTAGTTCGGTACCAAGGATTTTCCATTTCTAACAACTACTGTATATAAATTTTACACTAAGGATTTCAATCTATATATTTATAATTATTATATTATGTAGTTTTATATATAACATATATATACATATATATATATACACACACACACACACACATACATCTCTCAAACTACATTGTTAACAGATGAATGAAAATAACTTGTAAATGTAGGCTACTCAGAAAACTCAGTACACTAGCCCCCTTGATATTTCTCTTCATACGTTTCATGGAAAGGGAATAAATGATTTAAGCAACCTCTAAGAAACTAGTATGGTTTTTATTCATTAAAATTGGCATTATTAGCAGGAAAAAATGGTAATCAATGGGCTATTCAGGTTGCAGAAATAGTGAAGTGTCTTGTATTGTAAATAGTATAACCTTTAAATGTGCTCAGGTCCAATAGCTATCATTTGCAATACAGGACGTATTTAAAAAGTGTTTCATGCTATATTTCTTTCCAGAGCAAACATTTCTTTTTTTTAATCTTTCAAAAATAATTAACTACCAGGCAATAATAAACCTAAGTATCAACATCATTAACCCATGGGATTTATTTTTTTTTTTAATTTTTTTTCAACGTTTTTTTATTTATTTTTGGGACAGAGAGAGACAGAGCATGAACAGGGGAGGGGCAGAGAGAGAGGGAGACACAGAATTGGAAACAGGCTCCAGGCTCCGAGCCATCAGCCCAGAGCCTGACGCGGGGCTCGAACTCACGGACCGCGAGATCGTGACCTGGCTGAAGTCGGACGCTTAACCGACTGCGCCACCCAGGCGCCCCTAACCCATGGGATTTAAAAAGAAGGATAGAAATAAGTAAGTATAACTTTGGGTAAATTACTAATTTTTATAAATTTCTATCAAAATTCTTGACTTATGCTTAATGGAACAACAGAACTGAAACTCTTCCATTAAGGTACATATGTTGTTTTTATATCTTATATTCAAATGAAAATTTAGAAGCTTGAAAGCAGTGTTTTAGTATACTCTTTAAAATAGTATAGGAATTGGATATTTCTTAGCAATAAAAATACTGATATTCAGTCTGCTGTATACTATTTACATATTTCAGCAAATTTAATATACAATAAGTTGAATGAACATAGAAAAATAACTTGAATGAACATAGAAATACATAATATTAGCAACGGAAAATGGTTTCTATTTTCTTAAAGCACTGATAAAAATTCCATTAAAACAAATAGAAGGTAACATAATTATTATAAATTGAATGGTGCTAGAATAAATTCTATCTTTGCTGATTTCTAACACTTACCCATATTTTCCCTTCTACTTTGGTGCATTTTGTTTCAAGAAAAGGTTAGGGAAAAAAAACTGTAAAACTTTGCCATGTTTTTCTAATTTAATCAGACATCCTTCCTCGAAGGGTCAGCACAATAGGTGAGAGTGACATATTTAAAGTATGTAGTATTGTTCATTGTCGGCAACAAAAATTCAAATGACCCAGAATCACATATCACATGTGTCAAAAATTTGATTTTCCTGGATTGACTACTCAGCATATGAAGCAGAATTTAGACTGTGATTCATAAAGGCAGAATCCCAGGTGGTTATTGTTGACACCTAGTTGTCAAAATAGTCTTCCTGCATTTTAGATACCATTCACAAAGTGAAAGCTAGAAATCCAGTAGGTAAGACTTAGAATCCAGACTTCACACACAGCAATAATTCCACTACGGAAGGCAAATTACACTAAACTGGAAAGTAGAAAAGCAATGAATCGTTCAGAGAGTATTTTTATAATTTCCACTCCTCTGTATGATTCATTCAATTCTAAACATATCTATGTTTAGTTAAATGGAATTCATCTGCAGGATTCTGGATTTTTACCCTTAAACAACAATCAAGATAAATTTCAATATAGAGCTGTCTTTAGCTAGTTTTCTTTTCAGTTAACTTCCAACTCAAAGGCTGACAGTATTTTCTAAATATACTTAACTAAATAGACCTGCTAGTACAAAAAACAGCATAATATTGTATGCAATATAAACATATATATATCTCTATATATTTATAGTACATAAGGTGTGTTCATATAGTTATAATTTTACTTACATTTATGCCATTAAAAAGGAAGTGGAAGCATTAATAGATACCATTTAAAATAACCGATTGGAAATAACCTTTTTTTTTTTTTTTTTAACAAATACATAATCAATGTTAACTTAGTTATCCTTCCTTGTTTTGGAAAGCTTACATTATTCATTTGTTCAGGCAATTTTAATTTATGGACAACTAACCCAGGAACTCAAAATGTGAAGAAAAGGGGAAATTTCATGATGGAAATCAGGTTCAGAGTTTTCACCTTCCTGGCTGAAACAAGTATCAATGAAATATTTGCATTAATGTAGAATTGCAAGCTGTGGACAAACAACATAGAACAAACCAGATTAACTTAACAGTCTGATATGCTAGTCTAGGGGGTATCTGGCAGGTAGGGGGAGGGGTGTCAGGAGAGTGACATGTAAAACAATCAGAAGTACTCCCTGAAGGAGAAATAACAAAATTTTGAGGAAATTCTAATCACTTAAAAATTTAAAATAATTGGACCCATTCACCCACATTTTGACTCTTTCAATTCAAAATATAGTGTCAAGATTGTATCCAAACTTTAGACTGCACAGCTTCAATGGTACAACAATCATGTAATGTCAAAGGCAATGTTTGGGGCTCTTAACTGAATAGAAATGTCAGGAAATACTATCAATTTTCCTTCTCCCAAATCCAAATCCAAGATATCACATAGAGTCTGAGATTTAAGATTAGAAGGGGAAATCATCAAACTTACTTAGGAATAAGAAGTGATACTTGTATAGTTCTTTCACATGCATTATCATATATATTTTTTCATAGATGGATACACAGAAATACCTTATTTGCTCAAATATCATTTACTCCAAAGTTCTGTGACATAGAAATTATTGTTATTCCTTTTTTAAGAGTGAGGACAAATATTAATGGAGGTTAATTGTCCTACATTAGATCACACAGCAATAAATGGCGAGGCCAGATTTCAAATACAAGTGTCTGATTCTAAACAATGTGCTCATTCTATTTGACCACTCTGCATATTTTCTTTGACATCATACTAAAACACTAAAAAAAAGATAACCTGGGGAAGTCCAAATAACAAGATAATTATAATTATGCATTGCCTAGTCTTCATTTAGAAATTAAGTATTTAGACTTCTATTTATTTACGAGAGAGAGAGAGAGAGAGAGCGCAGGCATGCAAGCAGGGGAGAGGGACAAAGGGAGGGAGAGAAAGAATCTCAAGCAGGCTCCACACTCGGCACAGAGCCCAATGTGGAGCTCAATCCTAGGACCCTGGGATCATGACCTGAGCCAAAATCAAGAGTTAGATGCTCATGCAACTGAGCCACCAGGTGCCCCTAGATATTAAGATATTTAATCGGGAAATTAAACATTGTATTCTATCAGAATGTCTTTACTTTGAAAGTATGAGAAGTACTAACAAAAGTGACTTAAACAAGGAAAATTCTTTTACACAAATCAGGGTTGTGTCAGGGCTCCTGGCCAATTTCTCTAGGGTTCACTTGGTTCCACTTTTCTGGTCATAAGGAAAGCACAACTGCTCTACACAGGGACACTGGGCCTTCACAGGGCAAGCCCAGGGGCACAAAGTACTTAGCCTCTCCTCATTTCTTTTTATCAGGAGGAAAACTTCCCCAGAAGTCAGTAGAATTCTGCTCCAGCCTCATTGGCTTTACTTACTCTTGCCTAAACCAATCACTGACAAAATTACTGTAATTATCATGATTAGCTCTCAGATGTTCTCTCCACAAAGTGGCAGAGAGGCCATTTTCCAAGAACACATCAGAAGGTGAAAACCTAAACAATATGGGTGTTCCATTCTCAAGAAAAAGCCGGGAAACAGATGGCGGGTGGGCAACCAACAGGGTTTCTTTGCCAAAAGAGCATTTTGTTTTTGCTTTGTTGTTGTTGTTTAATTTACGTCCATTACCATAGGTAAGGCACCAATAAATGGCTAAGGAAATCTTTAAGGAAAAAAAAAATCTAAAGAAGTTGAGAAAAGGGGGAAGGTAGAAAATAAAAATTCACATTTGCTAATTTTGAGACTTCTTTCTATCATCGACAAATATACATGGATCACTCATTTCAGACTCTGCTTTTTCTACACTTCCCCTTATTTGAGTCTGTAATTAAGTGAATTGAGGCTCTAAATTCCTTTGTACTACTTAGTAAGCACATCAATACCATCATAATTGTAACTGAAAATTATACAGCTTTAACTCCCTCTGATCCCTCTTCTATAATGATATATATACTAAGGAAAGCTTATATGATAGATTGGCATTATCAATCAATCAAACAATTTAAATAACGGTCATATTTAAGCAAAATACTTTTGCAAAGTTGTAATCCAAAAATATACATGGGTTTTACATGTGTTGATTGTCCTCTAATCAAAGAATATTTTTTTTAAGTTTGTTTATTTTTGAGAGACAGAGAGAGAGAGAGAGAGAGAGAGAGAGAGAGCGAGCAGGGGAGGGGCAGAGAGAGAGGAAGAGAATCCCAAGCAGACTCCAAGCCCAGCACAGAGCCTGATGTGGAGATTGATCTCAGGAACCACAAGATCATGACCTGGGCTGATATAAGAGTCAAAGGCTTAATCAACTGAGCCGCCCAGGCACCCTTCTAAATCAAAGAATATTTAAACTACTGATTATTTTATAAAATTTCTGAATATAATTATACCCAAGATTCATATTTATAACTCACAGTTTACAAGGAAGAGAAGGTAATTGTTATATCTGCTTTACTAAGGTGAACAAACTTAGTGCCAAAAATAAAACTCTTATTAAAAAATAAATTTTGAGCAATGGGTGTTGTATGTAAGCGATGAATCATGGGAATCTACCCCCAAAACCAAGAGCACACTATACACACTGTATGTTAGCCAATTTGACAATAAATTATATTTTGAAAAATTAAAAAAAAAATATGTTAATAACACCCTGATAATTTCAGTTTACAAATTTTAAGTATTATTTTCAAGAATTTAATATAGAGAAAACCAAAGTCTCATTAAATTTTCTCCCAGACACTCATTTAGAGAATTTTTTCTAGGCCTAATGGTATAGTACCATACTTTCTTACCTCTAAGATTTGAAGCACCATTTAAAAATAGATAGAAATACTCCTCCCAAGAAAATTATATAGGTTAATTGTAAGTTTTTATGCATGAATATATCTCTGGGGAAAAGGGAGAACAGAAATAGGAAAGAAGATACATCAATGAATGAGCCACCCTTGGGCCTTTCCCTCAAATATATTAATTTTATATAGCTCTGGTAACATAATCATTTTTTTAAATTTGTACTTCAAAAGATTTTGAATTTAGGTGAGAACAGGGCTGAGATTTAGAGAAGTTGCCAGCAGTGTCCTAGCATCTTTTTGGTGACCACAGCTCCTGATGGAGCACCATTATTCATCCCTTAAGAAAGGGTTTCTCAACAAGGGAACACCAGATCATTCTTTGCTGTGAGAGACCTCCCTGCTCATTTTAGTTTAGAAAGCACCCTTGACCTTCCACACTAGATGCCAGCAGTGTCCTGCCTTCCCAGTTGTGACAACAACATCTCCAGATATTTCCAAATATCTCCATGGGGCAAAATAAACACTGCCTCCTTTCCAAACCACCTCCCCCATCACACTGAAAACCATTGCCCTAAATCAAAAGAGTAGGATTTTCTCGGGTATTTCCAAAAACATGGATGGACCTTGAGAGCATTATGCTAAGTGAAATAAGCCAGACAGAGAAAGACAAATATTGCATGATATCACTATTTTGTGGAATTAAAAAAAAATACACATAGAAACAGAAGAAAATTGGGTGCCAGGGGCTGGAGGTAGGAGATACAGGGAGAAGCAGGTAAAAGAGTACAAACTTTCACTGTAAGATAAGTTCTGGGGATCTCATGTAAAACATGATGAAAATAGTTGAGAACACTTATTGAATAATTGAAATATACTAAGAGAGTAGAATTTAAGTGTTCTCTCTCTCTCTTACACACACACAAAGCAGGATTTTCAGTGATTCAACATGTTATGACGTTACAAATTTTTTCTCTGAAGTTTACATTCATATTTTAGCTAACCTAAAAACATATGTACTGCTTTTATTAGGGTTAATCAATCAAAACAATAACAAGTTCAATTTTTTTCCAGTTATTACATGTCACTTTATATGGAAAATCTGGAGCAAAGATATCACAATACTTTTAACTATCTACTTTCCTTTAAAAACAAATACAGAATTAATATATTTTTGTCATATTGATAATGGCAATGATTAGGCAATAAAAATAATTAATTTAGTCTAAAAGCACAAACAATTGTAAAAGCAAGGATGTTAACTCCCAAACCTTAATTTACTATGCAGCACTTTTACTCAAGAAATTCATCAGTTTCCCAGAAAGAAATGAATATCAATCTAACATTTTCCAAATTAGTGCTACTTCTTTTCTCATGGACATTATGGTTAACATAATACAGGGATACAGTTTAAAGGAAAAACACACTACACAGCACCACGTCACATCTCTCCCTCTTTTTATTTTTTTGCTTTGGGGTCTTGGGGTATTATAAATACCATGACCTGTTGCAGAGATATTTTTTTCCCCTCCCTGCAAGTTTTAATGATAAATGTGGAAAGCTTGGCCAGCTGTTTTAGGCTAGTCAGTGCATCAGAAAAGGGAAGGCAAGGCTGTAAGAAGATGCACCAGGAAAACAAAGAGGAGAAAGGCCCACCTCCTGAGAATGGCTCTCGGAGGCAATTGTAAGCCAAAGGAGAAACTGATAAAACCATAAATGTTTGTAGACAAAAATGAGGTAGGAAATTGGGCAAGACGTGGGAAAGGCCAAGAGGTCTGTTATCCTAAGTAGTGATTTATTTTCCTTTTTCTTTTCTTTTCTCTTTTCTTTTCTTTTCTTTTCTTTTCTTTTCTTTTCTTTTCACTTTTCTTTTCGTTTCCTTTTTTCTTTTTTCTTTTTTTTCTTTTTTTTTAAGTTTATTTAACCTTAAAAAACCATGAGATCATGACCTGAGCCAAAATCAAGACTCAGTCACTTAACCGACTGAACCACCCAAGCGCCCCCCAAGTAGTACTTCTTAAATTTATTGTGCTCAACAACTACCTGGGGACCACATTAAGATGCAGACTCTGATTCAGAAAGTCTGGAGCAGGACCTGAGGGTCTGCATATCTAAGAATCTCTGGGGGATTGATATTGCTGGGTGGTGCATGTCCCACACCTTATGTAGTAGAGTTCTAGAACATTCCTCCCCACCCCCAACATATCTCTGGAAGTAGAAGTGCCAATTTTGTTTCATCGCAAAATCTGTAAGATTCACAAGGTAAAATGAATTCATTTATACAGTATTCTCCCTAAATTCTTAATATATAGAAATATGTTTTCTTTATACCTTCTTTAAAGGAAAACATGAGATTGTTGCTTTGAAATATGAGTTAATTTCTTATTGACTTTTTTAAAGCATATATAAGTAGCTATTAGTAAAATGTCACTGTGGTTTTTGCTTTTCATATATCCTTGGGTAGCATGTTTTTGTGGTAGATGCTCTGATGAAGTAATGAAAAAGTCAAATTGATAAAATCAGAATTAAAATTAGGCTTGATTTTAGGATGATTAATTTTAAATGAGTTTTCCAGCTCAATCCAGAATTTTGATTCACTGTTCAGAACTACCCAGGATGTTCTTTTATCCTAATCATTTGATTCCGTTTACACCTATGGGAAAACCAAATCCTGGCTTACTTCATACTCTCCCCTCCAAAGCAACTAACCAAGTCCTGATTATGTGATAGGTTTTGGCATTGTGTCAATGTCAAGGTGTACCAGGAAGAGAAGCAGATTCAAAGATGACAGATAGATGAAGTATCCCTGATGTAAAACATCCGCTGGTGAAGAAGAAGCTGGTAGTACCGTAAAAATCAGTATGTTTAGGCACAAAAATCTAAAGACTGAATACCGATACAAAGTGGAAGTAATTATAATCTCTTTGAAAAGAGGATGAGAGTAGGAGAAGAAATACACAAATTTGTTTCTCTCACAAGTATTTCAAAATAGCATTTTGCATTTTCCACAGTCTATACTTGGAAACAAGGCATATTTAGGTACTTATTACACAATTTTCTAAGAACAAGAATTTTCTAAATGTGTGTGATCTTTTTTTCTGAAAAACAAAAAGAAAGAAAAGAAAAGAAAAGAAAAGAAAAGAAAAGAAAAGAAAAGAAAAGAAAAGAAAAGAAAAGAAAAGAAAAGCAGTAAAGTCTTATCAGAAACATTTGGGTCACAAACATACCGTACACTTGAACGATCTTTGTCTCACTGGCAAAATACTAAAGGTATGTGAAGAGTTTAAAATTTAAAAGTAGCCAAATTTTTTTTCTAAATAAAATTCCCCAGTCTTAAGCTGATGCAAACATGATGCAGACATTTTAAGCAAAGACATTAAGGCAATGTGAAGAAATTAAGAAATAAGGACAAATAAACAGACAAATCAAAGGTTCATATAGTTGACAAACATATCCTCCTTGGAACAGTCACCAAGGTGGCTTTTAAGGCTACACCTCTGCAGTTCTCCAAATACACGCTTTATACATTACTTGAAATTTGAAATGTCTTCTCAATTCACCTATTCTGATCACATCACACAAAAAAATTTTAGATGATCACCTTTAGATCTTCTACATAATGCCAGTCATAATTAGAAGGCTTAATTAGCACCATCAAGCAATTGGTAAATTCAGAAGAAACAAATAAAACTTCAAAATTTTCAGTAGTTCCATTGTACACAAATATCAGGCTGTCTTAGTCCATGTATTGAATCTACTGATAAAATTAACTTGTCACCAGAAGTACAGGAGTTCCTTTCAGAGAACATACCAATAATTCCTTCTATTCTTTAAGAGACAATGCACAGAATGATATTCCCTTTCAATAGTTTACCAAACTCACCCCATGTGATGGATAAGAGATCCAGCCCAGCTCCCCTTGAATTGTTTTTGAATCCAGTAGATTGACTAAAAAAAACACAAAAAACACAAATATACAAATATAGTTAAGAGAAATAAGTTATTTCTATTTGCCTCTGTCAAGTTAAAGTTGTCTGTTGTTATTGATATAACAATATTAACATGTTCAAAACACATGACTCTTTCTTTCTGTTATAGGAATATGAGAGAAAAAGAAGAAAATGGCAAAATAAAAGCAATCATAGGGAAAGCCAAGGAATCAGATTTCTCTGGCTTTTTTTAACTGTCTTGTTTATAAAGGTAGATCAATGTTCAAAATATTGATAATAATTTTTGACAAAATAATTACAGGTTTAAAGAAGAAACAGCAAAAATGCAAAGCAGGAACATTAATGCTAACATGGTATCAAAATAACTTCAAAGACCATTAATTTTGACAAATTTACATATGATTTCACTATGAACAAATTTCTTAAATATGCTCCCATGATGAATCAATATCAGTTTGTGTCTGATACGACATCTTTATATTGCCTCTGTCCAATATGAAGCAGAGGATTCTATCATGTGTATTTTCTAATACCATACAAATTGTCTACCTCTGTGTAACAAACAAAATGCTTAACTAATAATTTCAGGAGAAGCCAAAACAATACTATGTTTTATAACACTGCCTGGAATAAGCTATTGTTATTTAGACAAAGTACTGTTACCCAAAGGCTTTAATGATTTTATTCAGAACTTTGCACTAGTTATTAAAAAGTCTGATGAATAATAAGATTAATAATAACATTAATGCGGTTGCATTTTGAATATATTATTAAAAGAAAGGCAAATCTTTTCTTTCTAACACAGAGGGCATTAATTTGTAATGGACTAGAAATTAAAATATAAAAAGATACTTCAAGTCTAATTAATAACGAAAGGCTCACTTTGTTGATCTATTAAACAATGGAAACTAATGCTTTCACCTCATCCTTGTTCTAAATCAGAAAGCAATCCCACAAGTGACTAAGGGAAGATGTGGAGGAAATTTACACAAAATAGCCATGTATTATTAGAGCCATTGAATCACTAAATACAATCAGAAATCATTTTTAGGTTCCATATATACATGAATCAAAACATGACAGTAGTACATGGCACTGCACGACAGGTCCACGTGTTGTCAATAAAGTATTTCCTTATACACAAAAAATACTACCATTTAATCACCCCAGATAGGAAACATTTAATCTTATAAAATGTTAAAGAAATAATATATTTGACAGATATTATAATTCTGAATTTTCAAGCCCTGCTTTTTTAAAGGAGGATATTTGGTTATCTAGATGAGTATTAAAAAATCGTCCTGATTATTAAGTTAGAAGACATAAAATTCTCAAAGTTAGAATCTCTAAGTTTTGTGCAAGTGCAAGAAAAACGCATAAACTTAATTACACTAGAAATCCTTAAAGATTTTTTTCTCTCAATAAATTAATCCCAATGAGAAGTAATTATATTTAGATAAGAGAAGACAGTTGCTGCATGGATTACATAGTGCAATTTCCATAATGGTATTATTTCCCAGGATATCAGTTTGGAAATGAACAGTATGCTTAATTATACTGAAATTATCTGTCAAAAATGATTTTTAAAAATGCTTTACTGATTAATCAGTGTTATACGCAATATTTCAGATTAATCAATGTTAGAAAATGTTTGAAAATATAAGAATACATTTTCACCTTCAGATTAAAGTATTTTACCAACGTTCATTCTGATAAAGATATGTTCTACTCACAAAGTCTAGTTGGACAGCTCTATCAGACATCAGTTCATTTCTCTGAGTTTTACATATGATTTGCATAGAGTTTACAATACCAGCATTCATAAATCATTAGATCATATTTGCAATGCCTTGAGGGGTTTAAATGGTTCAATGTATTTGTGTGTGTGTGTGATAATTGAATATGTACTAACTGATGAATATGTGTCACTCAATATGTTAAGATAAATGGCTGACTTAATTTCAATATTAGTAACCAGAGGGAAGAACTGTTTGAGGCAAAGAAAATATGATTGTTGTCTCCATTTAGTAAAATACTCATTGGAATGTAGGCTGTTAACTAAAGAACTAAATACCCTTAAGTTTTCTCTGATGATAATGAGGGAAGAAGGGCACATCAGCATTTGGTGTCTACTCAAAAGAGAATAGCAAAACCAAAGAGAATTGGATCACATTGCTGATTAAAATAAGTGTAATGGATTAATTAAATTTGTTGCATTTACCCAGAAATGGAATTTTTAGTGCACTCCATTTAGCATGAATGAGGAAAACACAATAGCATCATTACTCATGATTCTGATTCTGTTGTCTATCAAACATAATTACATCTGCCCTGGTTATCTCACAATGTTTCTGTGATGATCAAATAATATAAATGTATTTAAAATCACCATGAGATTATAACGTGCTGTACAGATTCAATGTTCGTGTAAAATTAATACCTTAACTAACAACCATACCATTTTGGCTTCTGAATTGTATTTATAACCAATCATGGATATATAACCTAATAGAAAAGAATAGTGACCTCAAAACACTTTTTAAAAGCATTTATTTTTGAGTTTACATGGTGTCTTTTGTTTATAGCCAAATCAGAAAAGCAGAATCTAAGAATACAGTCACTCTAAAGTGAATAATTGCTAAACTGGGACTTCCCAGGATATAAGCTCAAGTCTCCTGTGATCTGTTGTGCAGCAATCTCAGTGCAGCATAATTGAAATAAGAAAAAGAGAAAGTTAATGGAATTTGAAAGTCAACGTGTTGTGAGTGATTTCTCTCGATCCATTGACTAAATCCAACATTGCAATATAGTATATTGAACCTGACACTGAATCGGGCAAGAACTTCCATTACTAATGTTTTTTCTCTCCTAAAATAAAAGTAGATTTGATCATAGCCTTTCAGGTGGTGCCACTATACAAATGTCAGAGCACATGGAAGAAGCAGAGAAAATTGTGATGTACGATTATATTCTAGTCTTTTGAGTTTTGATGATGATTTGCAACATGGAAGGTTTATTTCAACTGTTGAAAAAACCCTGAGTCCATAATTATGAATTTTAACAACAACAAAAAAAGTTAGGAAGTTATTCTTAAACTCAGATGGGGAAGTGGCTTAATTCTTTAATAACTGCCTCGTGCCACATTATTTTTCAAAGATATAAACTGTTCCTTACCAGTTTTTATATTCTAAATGGTACGATCACCAAATATTTTTGTTTGGTAACAGGAAACACGTCATTTCATTAATTTCAGAATATTTTCTATGCAAAGGTCCATATGGTATATGGACATATTTCTTAAATCAAAGCGATTTGAACTGGACACATTTTTAAATGTTCTGACTCTGAGCTGAGATATAAATCAGTGCTTTTTGGAAAAACTGTATTTGGAAATAACTGAGCAAAGTCTGGATGGATATGGTTCTGGGTTTCCTTCACATGCTTTACTCTATTCTTGCTCTTAATCAGACAATATTTTATTGTAAATCTTATTTTAAATGTGAACGGGTATCCATTCATGAAAACCATAAGGGAGTCCTTGCTCAAACTCATTGAGTTGGCTTTCGGGTGGACACTAATTTGAGATTTGCTGAACAAAAAAGGAAGCATGGTCTCTGATGGGAATTAGAAAGGGTGGAATGGAGTACAGGAATAAGAACAACATAAGAATAGAGAAAGTTGGCTCAAATTGGTGTCACTACTTCTATCAAAGAGGAACCCTTGCTGTCATTCCTGCCACTGATCTTTACTGTCACTTTTCCCACTCAGCTGGACTGTAGATTTAAGATGCACAGGAGTCTTGTTCTCTCTCCCTTTCCTATCCTTCATCATAACAGAGAGACAACCAAATGTTCGCTCCTTTTTCATTTGAATTAACAACGTTATAAAGAATCTTCTGTACCAGGAACTTATTCCTCCTTCCCTTCTTAATAATAATTCGGTAAGATGATTTCAAGGACTCAATTATTGAAATAAGTATTTTCAGTAAATATTACTTGTTAGGACGGATTAATTTTTTTAGGTATAAATTTCTGGAGTTTTCACTCTTAGAGAATCGTTAAAGAAGACTTTTTTCAAGGGCATTTCAAAGTTCTGATTCATGTGCCTATGTGTCCGCTTGGAAAGACTGAGAATTAAACATTCACATCTTGTAGATTGTTTAAGTGCTGCAAATATGTAGACAGTGCTAAAATAATATTTAAAATTAAATGACAATTTCTTACTGAAGTGGAAGACGTTTTCAATTATCTAATAACACATCACTATGCTTTGTAGTAATGCTATTTGCATTTTATGAAATGTTAGTTGCATTTTATGAAAATATTGAGCTATAAAAACTATCAAATAATTATTTCTGAGGGAGCAGAGGACTTTAATGGCTAAAGAATTTCAGACTCTGACAATAATAAACATGTTTTCTTCTAAAACTTTCAGTTAAAGTGCCTTTAAAGACATTTGCAAATAACTATAAAACCACTACAACAGAAAACAAACCCATCTCTTGATTATGTCTTGCATTTACTGAAGAAAAATGGCATTTCCTTTTCTGTTCACACCATCACTTTCATCGTCCCCAGCCACATTTCTTGTGCACTTCTTATCATTTTCATCACTTTCTGTTAGGATAGAAGGGGTAGCTTTGCTCTAGTTTACAGATAGCAGAGGGGTCCTTTAATCTGCTTACAGGTTGCAGATTATAGAAGATGATAGAGAAAGTGATAAATTTTATTCTGGGTGTTGTAAATCTCGGCTGTAGGACTCTGGTCAACCGTAACATGGAGTGAAGAAACCAAGATGTATGTTCTCACAGAAGCTCACCAAACCTCAGCTTTTCATTTTATTGGACATACCAGGATATGCCATTGAGAAGAAATTTAGAGAAGTCAAAGTTGGATTAATGTACTTATGTATTTCAACACTGACTTTATCTACTGTGATTATATACTCTTAAGAGCTCCCACAGGCTTCCTGTTTATATTTATTTCTACCTAAATATAATGAAAACAGTTGCAATAGATCGAGTTACTACTGTATTTCATTGACTAAAAATTGTAAGTTTTTTTAGATTACAAATAAAGTCACCTATAATTTATTATGTGCAGATAAATCTTCCTGTAAATTCTGTTAAGTTTAACAGGCATCTTGTGTCACAGAAATACTCATTTATGATCATTTCTCCATCAAGTTACCAGCTAAAATCATTATGTAAAAATTAAACAAAAAATTGTTGTGCGAGAAGTTCTGTGAAAAAAAATCTCTTTTGTCACATGGTATTTTAATGGCTTATTTATGTGATATAAGCAGATTTCTGGACACGGTGGTGTACTATCAACTTACTCTTTCTTATTAGCTTTTCCTCCTGAGCAATAATCTTGGATTTACTTCTATACAGGTCCTAATTATACAAGAAACTGTAATGAGCTGCCTAATCTCAATCTTTGCCAGGGGCAGGGAGACCTCCTTGGATTCCAAACACACAGGCTTCCAGTAAGGTGTCTGTGTTTTAATGACTAGAGCTGTTCAAGGAACTAACAGAAACATAGACCAAAATTCTGCTTGAAACCTGGACACTTCAGTAATTGGAAACGCTGTGCTTCTTCTAGTGTGTTAAAACTTTCCTTTTTTTTTTTCCTTCTTAATCTGAGAAGTATGAAGGCCACTCTAATGTCATACTATCATGAAGGAAACAGCTATCAAACTATCATGAAGGAATGTAATCTTTTTTTTTTTTTTAAGTTTATTTATCTATTTTGAGAGAGACAGAGAGCATGCACCAGTGGGGAAGGGGTAGAGAGAGAGGGAGGGAGAATCCCAAGTAGGCTCCACACTGTTAGCATAGAGCCCCACACGGGATGAAAACCCACAAACCATAAAGCTATGAGATCATGACCCGAGCTAAGTTGGACACCCAACCCAACTGAGCCACCCAGGCGCCGCACGAGGGAATGTATTCTTACAACAAAATAATCCTTTCATATAAATGAGTGGTGATGTTCTACTCAGTGAAGTTTTAGTGAATTAACTACCTCAGATTTAATAACAGTGCCTCGAATAGCAGATCTCATTTGTTTCTGTGCATTGTCAACTAATATTATGAATCACTTAGACAAGGAAAATGTGTTTCCCAAAATGTAGAAGTTACTGTAAGTAGAACATTAATGATTACATTAACACTGTATTTTTTTCAACATATTTTGCTTTTTTAAAATATTCTGGAAATAGCAGAACTTGTTGATTTCTAATTCAGAAAGACTTTTTCTGACAGATTAAAAAGTGAAAAATGAAAATATAGTATGCAATTATAATATTATAAAAATAATCACTAAGGCAAATAGGTGCTCAAACTTTAGCATATACATTTTGCCTTCACACCATCAACTGAGGATGCCTTGAAATACATTTTTTATTTTGTCATAAAATCTTGATTATCAGCACCTTCAACTACTAAAGGAAAGCTCTCTGTTCAGTTAGCATTTGACTGATGGCAATGAAAATGAAAGAGAATAAGCACGTTTGCCTATATCACAATTTCACTACAGCATTTCTTTCATTTTTATTTTTTTAATTATTTTTTTTTTTTGAGAGATAGAAAGACACAGAGAGATTGCAAGTGAGGGAGGAGCAGAGGGTGAGGGAAAGAGAGAATCCCAAGCACGTTCCATGCCCAGAACGGAGCCCGACAGGCGGCTTAATCTCACGACCATGAGATCATGACCTGAGCCAAAATCAAGAGACGGATGCTTAACCTACTGAGCCACCCAGGCGCCCCACTACAGCATTTATTTTAGAAATAAAGTATTCCTAGAATCCTTAGACAGAAGGATTCAAAATTTTAGCATAGAGGGGCGCCTGGGTGGCGCAGTCGGTTAAGCGTCCGACTTCACCAGGTCACGATCGCGCGGTCCGTGAGTTCGAGCCCCACATCGGGCTCTGGGCTGATGGCTCAGAGCCTGGAGCCTGTTTCCGATTCTGTGTCTCCCTCTCTCTCTTCCCCTCCCCCGTTCATGCTCTGTCTCTCTCTGTCCCAAAAATAAATAAACGTTGAAAAAAAAAATTAAAAAAAAAAATTTTAGCATAGAGAACAAAAAGTGCAGTGATGAAATTTAATTTCAATTTAAAAACATTCTCTGGACATCTTTATGCCACAAAACATTTTCTTTTTTTCATTTCAAAAGAAATCCGTTGTGGAATAAATTGGTTTGAATTTCTGGAAAAGGAGAATCAGGATATAGCTTTGGCTTCATCGTATTCTAGAGGACAACCACATCTGGACTTCATGTAATACATCATGACTGATGTCTACAGATAAAGAGACACGTGCACATATAAACAAACTCTTCACCATATAAATATAGGTCTTTATAAAGGCCCACAGAGGGTCCAATGAGGAGTCACAGGCTTATCAGTTTAATTCAAAACTTTCTATATAAGAAGCATGGCATCAAAGGAAAAAATCAAAGTATTAGCGCTGGCGACAGAAAACTTTTAAAGTATCACTGCAAAAGAAGGAAGAATTCAGAAAATCCTCAATGTACTTTTCTTGGTAGTGTGGTCAATATGAATAGTATAAAAAGCTTCTATTTTGGAATGGTTCTTTTTTGATATGCAATCATGTTTGTTTCCATATACTCACACACAGGAGTATGCATGTAGTCATACAGAATTTACACTGAGCTCAGATGCATGCTTACTAAGAACAGCTATTTCTGAATGTTCAGTACTTTCAAAAGTGGTTTTTACTTTTATATACACTTAGGCAAATTATTTTTAACGTATTCTAGATATAAGCAGTAAAAAATTGGGATTATAATCATGCTACCACATGACATGAGAAAAATCATTTATCCTCCTCCTCCCTGTTTTCAACTTACTATTAATTTTTATATTAAAAAAAATCTCCTCTATATCCCAGGTGCTCTTTTCTGGGAAGCTAACTGCACCCTCCTCTGAAGATTCATATCGCATTTTTTTTGTTATTTTTATATCTATGTTAAAACACAAAATTTTTAAATTTTTTTATGTTTATTTATTTTTGAGAGAGAGAGAGAGAGAGAGACAGAGCATGAGTGGGGGAGGGGGAGAGAGAGAGGGAGACGCAGAATCTGAAGCAGGCTCCAGGCTCTGCGCTGTCAGCCCAGAGCCTAACGCGAGGCTCAAACTCACAGACCGCGAGATCATGACCTGAGCCGAAGTCGGACGCTCAACCAACTGAGTCACCCAGGTGCCCAAAACACACAATTTTTATATCAGTATTTATTCTGTGGTCATCTGCCCCACCTTAGTTATCTTCAAGGGGAGAAAATATACCTTCCCTATGACCTTCTTTCCCAAAATCCAGTAAGAAACTAATATTCAGGAGTGAACTGTTTTGTAAATAAATAAATACAAACAACAAATTATAATATAGAACATGAGTTATTTCTTTTTTCTTAACATTTTTCTTGATTCATTTTAATGGTTTTTACATTTATGGCTTTAAAATTAGATTTGAGTTTGGGCGCATGGGTGGCTCAGTCGGTTGAGTGTCCCACTTCAGCTCAGGTCATGACCTCACGGTTCGTGGGTTCGAGCCCCACATCAGGCTCTGTGCTGACAGCTTGCTCAGAGCCTGGAGCCTGCTTCAGATTCTGTGTCTCCTCTTTCTGCCCCTCCCCAACTCATGCACTGTCTCACTCTGTCTCTCAAAAATAAATAAATGTAAAAAAAAATTATAAAAATAAATTCAGATCAGAAATGTCAAGAACACCGTGATAAAATCAGAGTTTAGCTTTTTTGAGTTATCTAATGTACACAAGTCTTAACTTATGTATGGTAACCCAGACAGTAAAAGTAAACCAAAAGAAAAATACTATTCCCTTCTATTCTGCTTCTGTAACAACAGTTTCAATATTTGGGAATAGCTCTATTTGATGGAGTTTATATAACTAATAAAAGAATAACAAGCCAATTTAATTTTATTTATAATTTCTGTGATTATGCCAGTTCTTGACATTCAGTTAAAATGAAAAACCAACCATAAACATCTTTGGCATATGAAAGGGAAAAAAATCACAATTTGGACATAGCTCTAGTTTTATGCCATTTTTGAATATTACAGGTAGATTAGGGGGTCCAGCTGGGGAAAATTTACACTGTTAGATAGTGATAAATAACTTAGACATGATTGTTTTTATTTTTCCTCATCACCAATTTGTAATTCAGAGAAACAGAATTTTATATCATCTTGAATCTAAAAGGCATATATTCATTCATAAAATTTTGCCCAAAGTGTGGGGATAGTTCTGTTTTGCATAGGGATTATACTATTGGTGACAGACAGGCACACACATAGTGTTGTTGCAAAGTGGCTTCCCAGTCTAACTTCTCCTTACTGTGAAGATTACCATTACATGCAATAAATAAATGTGTCTTTCTAAAACCTATAGATTTGTATAAATTGCTAAATTAGATTTGAAAATCAGGAAATAAATATATGTTAAGTACTAACGAGCTGTTTTCTGTTGCCCTTCGTCACCCTAAGGTAGAGAATGTCTAAATTTCATACTGATGGGAAACCAACCAACTTTATCACTGCAAAAAGCTAATTTTAAAGCTTTATATTTTTGTCAAAGGAAGGAGGGGGTGGGGATGAAGGGCAGGTATTACTTTTACTGGACCTATAGAATTTATTCATTTATCTTTCTTTAACTATTATTTCAAAGAAGATAAATTAACCTCACCTTAATGAACATATAGAAAATTCAAGATGAGGGGTATTTGGGTGGCTCAGTCAGTTAAGCGTCTGACTTCAGCTCTGGTCATGACCTCCCAGTTCACGGGTTCCAGCCCTGCATCCCACTCTGCATTGCCTGTGCAGAGCCTGCTTGGGATTCTCTCTCTCTCTTTCTCACTCTGCCCCTCCCCAACTTGTGCGCGTGATCTCTCTCACTCTCTCAAAATAAATAAATAAACATTAAAAAAAAAAAAAAGAAATTCAAGGTGAAACCATTTTGATACTGATTAATCAGCAATGACATTAACTCAGGCTTAACCCTTTGCTCCTACACCTTTGAGACCCTGTCCTGTAATTAAAATAAGAGGCAACTCAGTTTGGGGACTATAAAGTCAAGTTTACATTTTCTTGAATGAGAGTTCCAGAACTCAAATATAAATAAAATGATTTAAAAACAGGGCAAGTAGCTGTGGACTCTAATTCTCCAAAAGAAAGACAAAAAAAGTTTGTTGCTAAGCCCTCACTTTTGCTTATGGCAAAATGTGCCAATAGCTTGAATGGTTGAAACATTCACTGAAAACATAAAGGGTGACACATTAGAATTATGTATTTATTTATTTGGTACACTACGGTGAAGAAAGCAAGATACTAAAAGCAGCTTTCTGATTTGGAAGACTGATATCATCAATATGCTGTTTTTGCTCTTTGCCAGGTTAACAGAATTTATTGCAGCAATTAATGCAAAACATATGTGCCGAAGTACCCACGTGAAAAGTATAATTGCCCCCAACTTAATTTGCTACCTTTCAAAACCCTGTTTTAGCTACCTTTTCTCAAGATCTCCACTTAAATAGAGTACAAGTGTTTTTATGAAAGTGGAGATAAATCATTATAATTTATTTTCTCATCTTAAGTAATTTATAAATTATCTTTCAAATAGAGAAAAGTTTCCTCAGGGAATAAAGTCTACTTTTTAGACCACGTTCTATTTCCCTCATTACTGACGTCTATGACAATTTCAATACGGATTCACAGTTTTTACTATATAAAACTCTAAACAATAACATTCACAGTATAGCGACAATTGCCTTACAATCTGTGTATGGATTTCCTGACAAAATCCTTACAGCATGAGGAAAGGAGTGTTTGAGAGTCCGGAAGGAAAGACAGAGGTAAGAATGTGTTAAGAAAAGGCAACACAGACATTGTTGTTGTTTTTTTCCTATTCCTCTATCCACATCAAATTTTCTTTAAATTATTTTCCTAGTGTGTCCCCCACCCATGTAGAGAATCATAACTTTGGAGTGTAAAAACTATGCAGTTTCTAAGTACTCTCTGAAGTACTTTTTTGAAAGTACTTCTTAGCACAATTTTTCACTCCCTTACTCTGAGTATTTCTAAATTATTCTTGCAAAGTCACAGGACGAATTAGCTAGTCACTAGGATTACCGTTGAAAAAGCCAGTGCTTTTCCTGAATGGAAGGATGCCTCCCTAATTCATAGGCATCTGTGTACATGAGGAAACATATGAGGTTAAAATCAAAAGACAAAGACAAAAGCGGGTCTGGCTCAGTTACTACGTTATTATGATTCAATTCCTCAATTTCCTCAATTGTAACAATGGAAGATGTCATAATACCTATTTTAGGGCTGTCTTAATGATTAAATGAGGTCCAGCAAACAGTGAATGATAACGTAGGGGAAAATTCTTTCTAACTAGCACAACTCTGTACGATTATTATTACAATGTTGGGCATGGCACTGAGGCCATATTTAGTTTCGGAATCCCCTGGATTCAACAATTCTTTTATGAAAAATACTGAAGTTCCAACACAACCACAGAAACATCAGCATCATCCTACTACTAACCTACCTCGATAGCAGTGATCCCAGACACCCTCTGTGGCCCATTCCAGTTTTACTCTTAAAACCGGAAGAGGGAAAATCTCGTTTTAATAAAATGGTGCCAATCAAATATGAGGCGGTAGGAGAAAACAGACAACTTTTAATTGTGCACCGGGAAGTTTATGGAACACGCCCACTTAAGTGCTCTCACAAGGCGCCTAACAGGTGGCATAAGTAGCTTTAAAGAAAATGGGGGGGGGGGGGGAGACTCCTCATTTTAGTTTTAGCAACTGAAGAATTGAAGGAAAGAAGGTCATCTAAAGGACCAACAAATAGCCCAGAGGTCGGATCAAACAACAGCAAGCAGGACGACCCGACGTCTCAGGCGCTCCCGTGTGTCCCAACAGAGCAGCAGGTGGGTACCAGGAGCTTTCCAGCAGGGAGTTCGTTCTAGAAGCCTGCAGAACTGTATCCCCCTCCTCCACTTGCCACCTGGTGGGTCCCTGAACTCGTTAAGGGACCGCGCCACTTCTGGACGCCGAGCTGAAAAGACTGGCTGCTAGCGATGGGCGGGGGGGACGGAGATCTCCGGTCAAAGTCTATGGTGCGAGTCTGGACGTACCTGGCGGGTCCCGGGCGCCCGCGCTCTCTGGGCGGGCCCGAGCCCCAGGTGAGGAGAATCCGGGCGGTGAGGAGGTCGCCGCCTCTGCGAGCGCCAGCAGCTCCGCGGCAGCAGGCAGAGGGCGCACGTTTACCTCTCGCCCGCCGGGGTCTCCTGCCCGCGCTCGTTGCGCGTAACTTGGCGCCCTGGTGCTGCTCGCGTCCACCCGCCGCCCGTCCGAGCGCGCGCGGCCCCGCCGCCGGGCGGAAGTCCGCAGCCGCAGGGGCCCCGCGTGCGCCCGCCGCCCGCCGCCCGCCGTCGGCCGGGCCCGCGGGAGGTCCGCGCAGCCTCGCAGCGTTCGGGAAACGGGCTGCGGCCGCCAGGAGCCGAGACGCTCGCGCACAAAGAACCACCGCCCCCCTCCCCCAGAGGGCTGGGGCTGGGGGACGCAGACCCAGAGTTGAGTTTCTATGATTTGATCTTGAAATCCGTGCAGACAGAAAAGGTGATGAATTGTCGGGAGCCCTCGTTTTCCCTCCGCACCCCCGAGCCTGGTCCCGCGGGCGAAATAGTTGGCGGTTTCGAAGCCCTGGCGGTGGGTGTGGTGGCAGCGAGGAGCGCTTGCTCTTCTCTCGGTTGCCACATTGCTGTCACTACCCCCGAAGCCCTGCTGCGTCCTAAAATTTCTCAGAGCACACTTCTGACATGTAATCGGTCCTGTATTATCAAATGTAGGAGGTGTAATGCGAAGGAAAAGAAACGCCGTCATCCCCTCCTGTGGCCACCCCAGTCCCTGGCTAAGATTATTCACAACAGTTTGTTTGTACAGTGCTGCCACTTGTTTCCCCCCTCCTTCCTCGCCTATTATTCTGACTTCACCATGTTGGTTTGGATTATGTGGATTTTCACCCTTTGCTTTGACTGGAACAGCAGGACGTGGTTTAGAAAATGAAGGGAGGGAGGGGGCTGCACACTCAGGGCTTCCAGTTTAATAACATCACTCCAAGTTGGAGGCTTTATTTGTTGAACTGGTTTTGATTCCACCCACCCTCCACATGCATTTGCCCAGGCATCCAAAGGGGGAAGCATTCTTTGGCATACAGTCTTAAAACTTTCCTGGATAAAGTAGTTTCTTCTGGGGGAAAATCAAAAGTTGTGTAAACTTTAGAGGAGAAACAAACAACGCAACCTCCCGCTGCCACCACCCCCCCACGCTTCTTCAGTCTGCAGGTTTTTAGGATTTTAATAAAAATTGATTAGCCAGATGTTTTAAGTGATAAATATTTTCTTTTTAAGCAAAATATTTATATATCAACATTGGTTTTAGAACCTTTGCACGTCTCTACCTCTCCCCATCTTTCTAATCAACTTTTTTGCCTGCAAAGATTTTTTTTTTCTTCTTTGTAATCCACCACACTTTTTATTTCAAAGAAAGCTGATAGGAGGCAAACTAATACTTGCTGACTTTCAGACTTTTCCAAGAGAAAACCTCCTGCCAGATTCCAAGAACTACCTGATACTAGGCGGCTTGTAACAGACCCAAAGAGTAAAATTAAGGGGAGCACATGGTCCCACATCCTGATTCCCACCAGGAGTATCTTCCTAGTTTGATTTGTGGCTTCGAATCCTTTGAATTTTTTAAAAGTCACAACATTACTTTTACTTCTAAAGTTGTTAGGAAAGAATTATCAAAGGTTTCCAAATTTTTGAGAAGCAAATTTCAAGTCCTGGATTTTGGTATACCTGGATGAATACTATAATGAATGTTTCACACCACCAGTCATCCCTTTATTTGAACAATCTGTGGAAAGCTACTTGTCCACTTTGTAAAAGCCCTGCATTGACCCTCCCTGGTGATAAAATCCAGATCTCTTCAAACAACCCAAAAGGGGACACCTGCATCTGTTTTTCTAAATCTTTTATCAAGCAGGAATTAAAAGAAGAGGTTTATTAAATGTTGTAAAGGAAAAGTGTGTATATTAGAAAATAAAGTGGAGGATCTTGACAGAAAATGATTTGTAAAACTTAGTGTTCTTCCAAGATACATATATTTCCTCTTACATCTAGTATTTATGCTGAACAAAATCTTTGGAAATGACTAAAATCAAAGGTAACCCACATCACAGATTTCTTAGTAAGTAAATGTAAAAACTTATCGAGTTTTGATGATTTGTAGAAAGTTTTATTAATATTTTCTTGAAGATTTTATGACTTGGAAAAAGTAACTCTCAAGAACAGTCCTTGCTCTTTCCATTTGCGTTGAAGTTAGTAAATCAAATATACTGTGGAAATATGTTTTGCCTTTAAAAATCCTTTGCATATGTAACTGATTATTTGATATTTAAAAATTGCATAGATTTTATTTCAGAAAAATTCCAAAGTTTCATAAACAATTTTAACATTTAGCGATCTTTATAAAGAAAGTTATAGTGAAGTGAAGGTGGTAAAGAACAAACCAGAATTTGAATATTAACATGCGGATAATATATAAACACGATGAAGAATTTTACCAAACCTTTTCTTTAAAGATAATGTTTCTTTGGAGTCAAGGTGAAACTACTAAATTGTTTACATGAGCAAGTCACAGACCATTATTGTATTCAATTAATTTAAAAAGATCACATGACACTTCCCAACCTCACTAAACCACGTTTAAAAAAATGCCTTTAAGTTTTGATTGTGTACAACATTTTGTTTAAAATTTTTATATTAATTTTCAGTGCTTTTCATTTTTGCTCCCAGTTGTTAGCCTGACAACTTTATATAAATATAACCATGATGTAACACGTGGCAATAGTGTTTTATGTATGTAGTTTCCCTTTTATAGTTCCAGTTGTTTCTGAGTTATAAATACATCCAACTGACCTTAAATCTTAAAACAGGCAGAAAAGCAATATCAACTAGAGTACCAATAATAAAAAAGCATAAAACTGAAATGTTGATAGCTGGTTTGTATTTATACATCTATTGTTATTGCCAGAATATGTATCTTTTAAAAGAAGTGTTAATTGCTCATGTATGACAAGTTTTAGAATGGTGTGATATATGTAACACAAGAGTGAGGAGAATGGGATATTGAAGTGGACATTTTTCTCACTTGGATTGTTATTATCAATATTAGTCTTTGGAAAGATAAAGATTCAGAATGAATTAACTTCATGATAGATTTTGAGAGGTTACAAGAAGTTTCTTTCCGGCACAATCCAAATATCATCGTAGCAGTTCGGGTTGTCAGTAAAAGCTTAAACAAATTTGCTGATAATCCTGTTAATGACCTAGGTCAAGTGTTAACTGTTGTGGGTTATAAAATAGTGAAATTAAGGTTTCTCCTGCCTCCAGGCAAATAGCATAGTTATAACTGTTGGGGGAGGGGGGGGGGTTAGCTATTAGGGGAGCTATTAAATTACAAAAATGTATAATGCATTCAATTATATAGTCTAGTGTGATGAAATGCTATTAAAAGCAAATGTAAACCCTCTTTAAAAAAAAAACCTATGAAGATATGACAGCTTAGTTCTCTATAAAGATTTCAATCACAATGTATTATTGTTTAAGGATGAGTGTTTACATATGAAAAGTGATGCCAATTTATAGTAATTTTTAAAAAGGTAATAATCCGTTATTTAAATGGCTGTCTCAAACATTTGCTTAATATTCAAAAGGAGGCATACAGTGTACATATGCAAATTTTAATTTTAAGCTTTGAACAATCGCATAGTCACCTCTAGTACTTGGGAGATTTACGTTCAGTGAAATACATTTCATAGATATAGTGTCCCAGACACTCCAATAAAAGTCTCCCAAAATAAGTAGCATATAAATATGCAGATTTAATTTTATCCACTCTTACTTTGAAAACTCTGATTTCCAGTGTAAAGAGCTCTATAGATAAACATTAATCTAATTTACAAATGCTTTTGGACAGAAAAATGACTTAATGCATTATGTACTGATGAATAAGCAGCAGTTCATTCTGCCTCAGACTCCTTCAAATGTAGAAAGTGTTTAAAGAGAGTACTTTATCCAATGCTAAAGAGATCGATACTTCACTTTATATCAAATTTTAACCATTTTCCAAAGTTATTTTATTTACCATTATTATCATCCATTTGGGATTACAATAGGGAGCAAACATGAACTTTTAAAATAATGCGTAGTATAGCAATCCAATTTTGCCATGAGTAGTTGATTTCCCATTGGAAGTCTTCTGTTGGCGTGTCATGTAAACAGAGATCTGATAAGATTTTAATAAAGTCCTGTGCAGCGTTAATAAAGTTTCTGTTTAAGTATATAGGCCAATTGTTAAAGTGATCATTGAAATTGTGAATAATCTATTATCATTGAGGAGGCCAGTGATATAAAGTATCACCTGGAGTCATTTTCTTGAAAGCATATTAGAAAGTTATTTGTAACTGGATTAATAAAAGGCAAGTTCAGATTAAACTTTTTCTAAGTTTTTAAAAAATTGCTTTATCAGAGACCCATGGCATTTTAATATTGCTATTTAATTATCAAATCTCAAATTAAAAAAAAATCACACAGGGGCAAGCAATTAACTCAATGGCTTCTGTTTGTTCCCTTTTAGTTCTATCATGCCTAACTCCATAGAAGACTGTGAAAGAAATTCTAGTAAATTTTACTAGTAAATTTCTAGTAAAAGTACAGTAAGTAGACTTTTTAGCATAGTATTTTAAATGCAACCTAGTATTTTATATGTCCATTCTCAAAACTTGTATCAGAAAGCTATATTAGTGAGATTCATTTTATC
The DNA here is from genome assembly GCF_028749965.1 of Puma concolor. Taxonomy (NCBI): domain Eukaryota; kingdom Metazoa; phylum Chordata; class Mammalia; order Carnivora; family Felidae; genus Puma; species Puma concolor. The sequence continues at coordinate 118,627,970 of NC_141675.1, forward strand.
ATTATTATGATATATGAATTTTCAGAAGCATGACTTTCTATTCAAATGACATTGTTAGAAGAATTGCATGGAAATCTTGGCACATACTTGGGTTTTTCACTTTTCATGTTGTTCATCTCAACTATTAAGACCTAAGCTATTACATTAATATTTAAAACTACACTCAAATATTTCTCAAGGTAAATCATTCATTTTAAATTTTGTTCCAGAGCTTCCCTTCATGACCTCAGGAGGGAAAGGAGACACTATCCATAGGACATGATCTGGAAAGAATAATCCCATGAACAATGGATAAACTTTTATCCAAACAAATTAAATGTAATTGTGTCAGTTTTCTGCATCTATTTCCCTTTCTACATACATCCCTGCCAGCATAATATTATATACATTATATATTGAAACATATACAAGGTGTGGCTGAAAGACAATTTACATTTGATTATTCCTGTTTCATTAAATTAATATTCATTAATTTTATATAAGCATGAATAAGTTTAAATAAAGGGTCTTTTTTTCCTCTTGCAATTTACCGAAAGGTTATGTTTTCAACAAAAATACTGACTCTCAGCTCTATCCCTGTGCATTATTAATTCAGCAAAATCCATTATCTAAATAGTTTATAAATATTCCATCTGGAGAAATACAATTATCATAGCAATACGGGAATAATATTACTATACTTCTAGTTATTGTCAATTCTTTAATATCTTCAAAAATTAAGGAGATTAAACAAACACTAATTTTAACTTACTAATATGTTACTCATTATACAAATGATTACTCCTGCCTTTCATTCAATGAAAAATTATTGACTATTACTTTCCAATAAAGATTTTAATTTGATTTGTAAAAAAAAAAAAAAAGTCACTTCTAGGTTATCAGATGATTTTCTTGATCCTTATATTTTAGAATTTTCACTTTCCCAGTTAAAAAAAGACACAGAAAAATTTAATGAAATCTGCCAAATTGATAAAGACAGTCACTAAGGAAAGAACAAAATTAAACTGCTCTATTAGCAATGAAAGTAGGTCAGTAAATATGAGAGGCAGTGTTTAGATTCAATGAAAAGTTTCTAAACATTTTGAGTATTTACTTGTCTTTTTAAAATAATGCATACAACACACAACAGCACTGGCTTGCCAATATATTTTTAGTGGCATAGTATGTAGTGAAGCATTTCACATCAATTTCTCAGTATTACTAAACTGCAAAACAGGTTGCTAAACGTTACTGTTATAAGTTCAAAATGATTAAGAGGCAAAGTTGTAAGTGTTGCTTTAAAGCAATCAATTATTTAGAGAACTTTGTCTTAAGAGTCAGTGATTGTATTCACAAATCATTAGGAATAGATCACAAAAGGTATACATGAAAAAAGCAATGTATCTATCAAATACACAATCTTATAGGAAACATTGGTGTCCTCAATGTTACATGTGCACTTTAGTCCATTGAAAAGGGATGAATGCCCATTAGGAAGAAAATAAATAACCCAACATCAGGAAATGCCATTTGCTGCATATGGACATTATTTCTCTAATTTTCTATTCAGTTATTTACTATACCTACCCAAGAGCTTTTCACTATTCATCAAGTACATTCCCGTATTCGTATATAAACCCTTAAACAAAGAGAATCCAATCTAAGCTTATTGTAATTCCTGCAAATATTACTTATGTTAATGTGGCATATGCTGCTCATTAGAACCTGTACCATAGAGCAAACCATCGCCTGGCGGGATACACATCACTTCACTAAGGCTATTGCAATATAAACACACACACACACACACACACACACACACACACACACACACACACCATCAGCTTCAACAAACTCTGATTTCCCTTTAGTCCATTCATAAATGCCATGATCCTAAGTAGAAACAACCTGTCATTACCTCTGAACATACTAAAGAATCTAGCGAGGAGGGTTGGGTTTTCTTTTAAACTTCTCAGAGTACTACATGGTCATAATTAGAAAATAAAATACTGCCACGGCTATTTGGCAATTAGCATCGTGGGTTGTAAAACTGGAGGATATTTCTTTCTTTCTGCTTAAAATTAGCCAACAAGGTAATTGCTTGAATTGGTATCAGATTAAAAACACATTTTAGGTTTAGGCAATCCAAAATTCTCTCTTAAAGTCTTTTAGAAGACACCGGAAAATAAAAGCACATCTTTAGTTTACTCTCAGAGCAAACTGCTTTATTCTGAGGCACCTTAACGACCTAAAAAGGTTTCAGGGAGAACGTGCTTTGAAGAGCGTTAGCTCTGCGGGGCAGGGCAGTTTGCTCTACCTGGCTTACCTTCATTGGAAGGTTGGAGAATCAGTTCCCCAAAGCAATGGAGAGCGGAGCAGCTGAGAAGGAGGAGGATGGAGAGGTGACAATCCATGTTGCTGGTGCAGAGGGCAGTGAGAGGAGCATATCTCCATGAAGCATGCCACTGATGTGAGGGGGAGCGCTCTGATTGCTGGAGAAGTTACCATGCTCCGCTCGCAGGCTGATGTCAAGTTTGACACTGGAGATAAGGAGGAGTCTGGCTGCCTTTCCTCGAACCTCGCTCAGGGACTTCCCTGGGTCCTAGTGCCGTCGTAAGTGAGCGCTGTAGGGGAAAGAACAGCCCGCCGAGGCTCGCAAACTGCTCTGAAGCACAGAACTGGGGAGCTAGGGGTGGGGCTGGGGGGCGCCGCCAATAGACAGGAAATCCAGAAGTTGTGATGGGGCAGTGGCAGAAAGCAGTGGAAGGGAGGGAAAAACACCCGCTCCTTATGTTCATTGAAAAGCAGCTATTTTATTGTTTGCTATACATGCTCTGTAGGTTAATTCCCTGAAGAAACCAGAAACCCTGATAGGAATGTCATATGGCAGTGTGAGCGAAAAAGAAACTGAAATGTCAGAAGATGTTTGTAGTAAAAGAGCAGGAGCCTTTCATTAAAAAAAAAAAAAAATTAAAGATGATTGTGTAATTCAAAGGAAAATTAGGATTATTCCTTTACTATGTTCAATGTAATCATAACTCTTATGAGTCCTTTGTGGTCCAGAAAGACACTTAGACACACCTCAGATCAGAAAGTCTTTCCAGTTCTACACCAAATGGTATCAGGGCTTTCAATAGATTTGGCACAGGGATTTCAGTGTACATTTGTTGTACTTTAGTTTTCCAAACTGGGGCGTAACCTTCACCATGCTAAGGAAGTGAGCAGACCCAGCCCTAGGAGTGGCTGCTGGGCAGCATTTATTCTTTCTGTGCTGTGGGTGTAAATAAGAGTAATACAAATCAAATCTGAAGTCCTTGGCAACACATCACCACCACCCCCCCCCCCTTCACCATCTATGTTAGGATCTCTGGGATCTGTGAGATAAACATGGCATATTTCACAGTCCCCCATTCAGCTTTTCAGCCACTTGCAATCTGATAATAGCTGGATGTTCTTTTACATTCCAACTCCAATGGCTAAATCATAGTGTCCTTGCACTTGCTCACTTCACACCACGCTTGCCCATGTTGGGCAATACAATCGCAACCGACTTCAGCTGAATAATTTTGTGATTTATATTTGGAGAGCTCTCTTCACTTATCTTTAAAACATCCCCCGGAAAACGATTACTCAAATATCCTCCTCCTCATCTGTCTTTTGCTACTCCAAACAGAACCCGAGACTTCCGTTCTTTGCACAACTCCAGAAAGTAACGATAGGTGGACAATTTTAAGATCAGTGATGAATTTTAGAGCCCTAGGTTGGGGAATCTAAATCTAAATAAGGGTTTGAAAAGACCTCACCAAAACATAGGCCTTCCACAAACGCTATGTTTTTGATGAGGGAACCCCATTTTCACATGAATTGAAATTCAGGGCCTCTGAAGAGAGCTTGTTGGCTGGGATGGGGGGTTGGGAGGTGGGTAGAGGAAGTGACTGGGAGAGTGGCCCTGCTTGCTTTCTATGTATGCCTTGTTACTTTGTATCTCTAACTTCTTCCCACGTTATGTCACCGGAGGCTGTGGAACCCTCTTCAAGTGCCAAGTCTGTCAGAATTGAAAATACTGACAGATATTGAACAGAGGGCTCAGATAATGGTGACTCTGGCATTTTTTTAAAAGTTGCAGCACAACTCGAGTCTTTCCATAAGGCACTGTTCTATTGTTCTAGGACTAGATAAAATTTTCCTGAAACTTGAAAGAAAATAAAGTGTTATTTGGAATGACGACTTATAAATATTTTAGAAAAATACACCCATGTGCTGATAGCCACATACATTGGCTTCCCCTCACACTGCTTCTCTCTTCACAATTAACTACTGTCACTGTGGAAAGAGGCCTTCATGTTTGAGGGAAGCTACGATAGTGTGAAAATACGTAAAAAGCAATTATAATGTAATTGCAGGAATATAATATAAACAATGTAAGATCTCTCAATTATAGACTCTCTAAGTCAAGAGACATCAAAGAGTTTCCACAGTCTGAGTGGCATTCTGGATAGATGTATAAAAGAGTGACATCAGCAAACAGAGGGAACATTAAATTTGGCCAAAGATAAGAGCAAAGGCTAGAGGAGAAGGCAGCTATTTCAAGGAAGCCCGCATGGAGAAAGTAATATTTGAGGTAGATCTTGTAGGATGATTAGGAGCTCAGTAATTGCAACAGTGGATCAGAAGGCAGTGCAGACAGGCAGGTATAACATAAACAAACAATAATAGTTTCCAACTAAGGGCAAGAGAACGCAGCTGGCACATAGAGAACATAGAACATGCATAGAACATAGAGAATGTATGATACAAAAAGGGTTAGGATACAAGGAAGTAAAGGGTGGGGACAGAGTGCTGGGAGATGGTCTCCAAAAGGCAGACTGGAAACTGTAGAAACTCTTATGCCACATGTCAGTGATTTTACAGTGTATCCTAGACAAAGGAGAGACACCAAAAGTATTTCAGCAAGTAATAACTTATCCTATCTGGGTTTCAGGAAGAAATGCTCTTGATAGCACAGAGCAGAGTGTCTCCACCTGTGGTATATGGACCACCTGCTATGGAAGTATCTGTAATGCTTTTTAAAACTGCATAACCCAGGGTGTCTGGGTGGCTCAGTCGGTTAAGCATCCAATTTCGGCTCAGGTCACCGTCTCCCGGTGCGTGAGTTTGAGCCCCTTGTTGGGCTCTGTGTTGACAGCTCAGAGCTTCGATTCTGTGCTTCCCTCTTTCTTTGCCCCTCCTCTGCTCTCTCTCTCTCTCTCTCAAAAATAAATAAACATTAAAAAAATTTTAAATAATAAAAAGTGCATATCCCTTCTGCCCACCACAGACTTACTGAACTGAACCTCTGAGGTTGGGACCCACGAACTGCAACTTGACAAGCTCTTCAGTTGATCCTTGTGGTGATCCTGACATTTGAGAACCACTGCTGAACGTGAAAGAGGGAAAATCAGAGTCCAAATGGTGAGATCTGAGGGAATTTTAGAATAAAACTAGGGGTACCTGGGTGGCTCAGTTGGTTGAGCCTCTGACTTTGGCTCAGGTCATGATCAGGTCATGATCAGTTTGTGAGTTAAAGCCCCACATCGGGCTCTCTGCTGTCAGCACAGAGCCTGCTTTGGATTCTCTCTCTCTCTCTCTCTCTCTCTCTCTCTCTCTCTCTCTCCCTTAAAAACAAATAAACATTTAAAAACATAATAATAAAAGTAAAACTAAAGTAACATGGAACTGAAGTACAATCTAACAAAAAGAACGAAAATACAAGATGAAATTAAGATACATGTCTGAGGTAAAACAAACACTATTCCCCAAGGAAAAGCTGAATTTTGGGTTTGAGGAAGAGGGAGATGACAGATATCTGCAATATTTAGTTCACCTGAATACCGAAACTAGTATTTCAGTTCAACAGAATGTGAATGCCGACCACGTACCTGATTGTGTGTTAGACACTGAGGGTAAAAACATGAAAAAGACCTTGTCCCTGCCCTTTAAATAATTTAGAATCACATGATAGCAAGTGTTACATACAAGTAGAATATTTTCACAGTGTGGGGGAGAAGAGTCCTGAGAAGATGAGAAGAGAGAATAAGCGTAAAAAGCATGCTTTGGGAAGGAAATGACACATACCTCTAATACTGGAGCATAGATTTTGAGGTGGGGTGAGGGGATATGAAGAGAGGAGACAGGAAGAATAGGAAAGTGTAAGGTTATAAAGAATTTTGTGAACTCTTCTAAGGAGCTTGGACTTGAAGGTGATGTAGAGACCTATTCATTTTGCATTTTAAGAAGATCATTTTGGCATACTTAAATCCAGAGAGTAGAATGGAAGCGAAAACACCAATTAGGAGCCAAGAGACCAATTAGGATCCCTCTGCAACAGCATAGCCAATATCATGTGGAGATAGCAGTGGGGCTCTTGAATCAGACTAACCCTAACATGGCCCTTGCTCTGTCACCCTTAGTAAAACTCTAATAATAACAGATCCTATTTGATAGGGATGTTGTAAGGATTAGATAAGCTTTAGGATGGTACAGAGAAAGTCTAAGCCTAGTGCCTGACATATTAAAAGCATTCCATACATTTTTTATCTATATCTAGCAGAGAGATCTAGAAGGTCCGATCCTGAGCAGGCACACAAATATAAGTAGGGGAAATTGGCATAACTTCATAATTATTGATTATGAGAAATGAAGTGGATACAATCATCTGGGAGGCCTCTCAATCTGTGGCTTGAGTGAAGAGGCAGTCAGCAATACAAAATCAAAGAAGATTGGCGTGGGTACAACAATTTGTATTTTGGGTGTATTTTACATCAAGTGGCTCGCGGGAAAACCAGGAATAGATGAAAAATTAGGAGACAAAGACCTTCACTGGTGCTGTTCCTTTGGGAATAATTTCATTTACAAATAATAACTATTTAAAAAAAAGTAAGTAGGTTCCTCCATATAAGCAAAGTGTTGACAGAAGGATCAGTTGGCCAAGGATGAAACCCTAGCATATACCAATATTTAAAGGACAGGCAGAAATAGAGCAGAACAAAGAACCGGAAGAGATTAGCATATTATTAAAACTTTTTAAGAGTTTCACAAAGAATTCATGGTCAACAGTGCCTGCAAGGAACATATTCAATAAGATACTGACTGAAGAATAACAGTTGGATTTGACAGCTGAAGGTTTTGATGACTTGGATGGTAGCAGTTCTAGAGGAGTAATGAGTCTGCTGCACGTAGATTGAGCTAAAGGAGTACATGGAAAGAGAGGAAGTAGAAATAGTAAATGTACTACTTAGAAAGTAAACTTAGAGGAGAAGGCATGCCTAAATGAGGAAAAAGCAAAGGGTAATGAGAATATTAAAAAATGGGACGGGCTTGGGGCGCCTGGGTGGCTCAGGGCAGCTCGGTTAAGGGTTCCACTTTTTTTTTTAATGTTTACTTATGTTTGAGACAGATAGAGACAGAGCATGAACAGGGGAGGGGAAGAGAGAGAGGGAGACACAGAATCCGAAGCAGGCTTCAGGCTCTGAGCTGTCAGCACAGAGCCAGACGCTGGGCTTGAACTCACAAACTGAGAGATCGTGACCTGGGCCGAAATCCCACACTCAACCGACTGAGCCACCCAAGCACCCCAAGGGTCCCACTCTTGATTTCAGCTCAGGTCATGATCTCACGGTTTGTGAGTTCCAACCCCACATCCCTTGGGCTCTGTGCTGACAACGCGGAGCCTGCCTGAGACTATCTTTCTCCTTCTCTCTGCCCTTCCCTCGCTCACACTCTTTCTCCTTCTCTCAAATTCAATAAATAAACATTTTTTTTAAATGTTAAAAAATGCAAGAGGATTGTAAGATATCTCCCTTATGTGCTTAGTTGACGAGTGATACAATTATTGATGAGGAATTTCGTGGCTCAAATTGGGGATATGGAGTAAAGGTGAGAAAATAACAGCCTCTGTTTAGGACATGGCAAGATGCAAAGGTAGATATTCAAGCCAGGAGTAAGATAGAAAATAAGAAGCCCAGAAGGGAGGGGAGGTTAGACACTGTAAGTTAAACAATGATTAGTGAATTGGTAGTAGCTTAATCCACTGGAATAGATGAAATTGTCCAGAAAGGTCATAAACAGCAGGGGAGAATCAATTCTGTCAAATAAAATATTCAAAAGGCAGACGGAGGGTGTATAATTATCAGAATTAATTGAGTAGGAGTAAATGTTATAAAAGAAAGGTAAGGAAAGAATGGGTTGGAGATGACAAGAAAAATGAAAATTTCAGGAGAGAATCAACAGCAACAACAGTAAGATTTTTTCCCATTAATGGAAAGACCAAAGGACTGGGAATCCCTACCCAAAAAAGTTCACACTTGGAGCTGCAAAATTCTTTAGAGCTTATCATTTTACAGTTAGAGAAAGACTAAAACATTACTGACTTCATTATGTTCCTGCAGTCAAAGGCAACAATAAGGAAAGTGTCTGAGAGCCCTTGCCAGGATGCAAAGAAAACATTAGAAAAAATACTTATGAGGAACTTTATGGGAAAACTTCCATTACCTAAGTGTTTGAGGGTTATTGGAACAGAATAATCCAAGAAAACTTCACGAAGGGTTGTGATTTTTTGGGACAGTTACTAAATTTTGGACTTGAAAATAGTCGCAGTGGGCTGCACAAATCAATTTGCTGTATTTTAACCAATATCCACCGAATTAGCATATCTCAAATTTAAACATAGAGGTTTATGCAATCAATATAAAAATTAGCATGCCTGAATTCATTGAAAAATGCTAATTGTAAATTAGAAGGATTTCACTCAATTGTTATAAAGCATCAAAAGAAAAATAAAGAAAAAAGAAAAAAAGATCACATATGTGGCTTGCTAGGATTGACCAATGCTGTTTAAAACATACGCTTACACTCACTTTTATAACTACCTCTGAAACATTTCTCTACTTTAAAAAACAAACTTTAGTACTACCATTACTTCCTAGTCTTCCATTTCCCTTGCCAAAAACCAGTCAAAACAAGCCAAGAGTTCATCTTAAAATCTAAGGAAAACATCCCAAAGCTCTGAGAAAACTCTGAGCAAGAGCACAGGGGGCTTGAGGTGGTTGAGGGACAAGGGAGCATTTGGCTGAAGCAGAACCTACATCATCGTCCTTGTAAGCCCATTTTGGGACTTAACCATATATATTTACACACACTTATACGTTCATAAACATATATACACTCACATTCACACGTGCACACGCACGAAGGAAATGGTGTATTGATGCTCTATCCAGCCAAGTTTTCTAGAGCAGGAGGTCTCAATCTTTAACATACAGAAGATTGGGGAGCTTGTACAAATGCAGACTCTGATTTTGGAAATCAAGCACAGGACCTGAGATTATGCATTCCCTCAAGTTCCTACGCCCTGTCTTCTGCAGGTCTGACAACACTTTGTACGGCAGAGTTCTAGAATATGTAGATCTTGTTTGGAAAATTAGTATAAATATGTGTATACGTATATTTAAATATAAGCATGAACATATCAAAAAGTCAGATGGTTGGGGCGCCCGGGTGGCTCAGTCGGTTAAGCATCCGACTTCGGCTCAGGTCATGATCTCACGGTCCGTGAGTTCGAGCCCCACGTCGGGCTCTGTGCTGACAGCTCAGAGCCTGGAGCCTGTTTCAAATTCTGTGTCTCCCTCTTTCTGACCCTCCCCCATTCATGCTCTGTCTCTCTCTGTCTCAAAAATAAATAAACGTTAAAAAAAATTTTTTTAAGTCAGATGGCAAAAATACAGGAATACGTGGCCCAATAGGTTCAACTTCATCTCCCAATAAATTTCAAGATAAACCTAATGCTCCCACAAAGTAGTTAAATAATACTGTAGTATCCTAAATCCCTCTCTTCTTGAAGGTAAGTAGTCAAGACTAATTCACCATTATTGTTAACTCTTAGTTCACTTTTATCTAGATCACTCTTGTAATCATTTTATAATATACCTATCTTCATTGTTATTGAACTCTTTCAAGGGTATGAATTGTCTGCCCAATATTTTAAGTTCTTAAATGACAAAGTAAATATCAAACATTATCTAGAAGAGAGAAGACACTGTTCAACACAATAGTATATAATAGTCTCTTTCATTTTACTTCACATATGTTGAATATGTGATAATTACAGTTTGATAATTTCTCAACATATGCATTGAGGCCAAATTTAAACTATCCGAGGGGTTTGCAAAGCTTAACAAGCATAAGAAAACCATTGTAAAAATAAACCCATGACTTAATACGAAATGAATTTGTGTTTACAAGTATTAGGACATTTATCTAAAGATGAAAAAGTAATGTCCCTCATTTTTAATGGATTAATTTTAATTACAAACGAGCATTTTAATTTTCTTGATATACTGATATGTAGTTTGGTAAAACAAGTAATAGAAATATAGTTTATCGATTGAAGAGAGTATTTTAATGATGTCATATATGTGTACATATGTGTGTGTGTCTGTATGTGTGTGTGTGTGTGTGTGTGTGTGTGTGTGTGTAAGTTATAATTATGGCTCAGGTAAAAATGTAAGTGCAACCAGAGCATTTTTTTAACCAAAAGCAAAATTTGATAAAGGGTTATTGACTATTCTATATAGAAGTATTTTGAGAACACATGGCTTCAATTTTGTTTCTCAAGTATCTTGTAAGCCTGAACATAAAATAGAATTACTCAATACAGAAAAATTAACTGATTATGTGCTTGTCTAACCATAGTCGTCAATTCAGCTGGGAACCGGAAAAATAATCCATATTAAGTCATAGGGATCTTATATTCAACAGTGTCAAACATTTGCGATTTTTCACGGATGCTCTGGTTTCCACAAGTGCCCAAATAACCTCACCTGCTATTCCAATTTGTCTCCTCAACTGTGCTATGGGTCAGTGATTCCTATTATGTCACATCAATACAGTGGTTAAATAATGATAAATAATTTAAAATGTGACAGGTAATCCACATCTTAATGTCAGTCATCTTTACCCATGCAGTATTTCCCAAATTAAAATGGAAGCTACTTCTGTTTTAAACTCTAGGTTTTTAGATATCCAAACATATTTCTTTAAATTAAAAAATACATATTTTACATATTTATTTGAAGCTCCAAAGAACTTAATTTTAAAACTGAATCAAAGTAAAAGGGATGGCTTCTAAAACATTTAATTACAAATATACTAATGACATACGTTTTCTTCTAGAAAAATAAGAGACCCTCCTCCAGTTCTTAATTATGGCAATGAAAGTATTCAAAATATGCATGTTGTATTCTCATTATTCCAAGGGTACTCACTTAGCCATTTCTATTACTTAGTTGGGGCTTAAATATTCAAGAGTTATTTTTTGAAGCACTCATACAATCAAAGCCCCAACTAAAAACGTGAGTCTTTTTTAAATTCACCTTAGAGTACAGTAAATTTACAAGTCAAGTTCACATATAGGAAATCTGCCTGTTGTTGGTACGTCACATCGAAACACACGAAGGAGTGATAATCATCTGCCAGCACTCACTTCGCTCCATTTCATGAAAGATTTTTTAGTCAAGCCTCTGGCTTAGGAAATTGCTATAGGTCATGCACTCCACTAGAGGGCTCTGCAGAAGCAGTGGCCACCGCAGCTGAGGATTCAGGTGTTCCGACCAGCTCCTTGACAAAAAAGCAGAGGTTTTCACAGGAATTAGCACAACTTTATTTTTAGGTTTAGTTTGATTAGTTTCCTGATTGGTAGTAATTACGGAGGGTTATGGATGCTTACGTGTGAGTTTTATATGATCATATAACATGATTTTACTTACTGTATCTGGACCCTATGATAAATTCATCATAACCCTAAAGAATCAAGAAAACAAAGTTTCACATTTAATTTCTGCTCCAGATAAATCTACTCATTTCTACACTAAAAGATGCTGAGACGAGTGACACAATTTCTTCTTCTTTTTTTAATGTTTATTTAATTTTGAGAAAGAGAGACAGAGCGTGAGTGGAGAAGGAGCAGAGAGCGAGGGAGCCACAGAATCCAAAGCGGGCTCCAGGCTCTGAGCTGTCAGTACAGAGCCCCATGCGGGGTTCATACTTGTGAACAGTGATATCATGACCTGAGCCAGAGTCGGATGCTTAATCGACTGAGCCATCTATTATTCTTTACCATTCTCTCTTCTATGCAGTTTCCTCATTAAATTTCTCCATTAAAATGGATAATGAGAATGCATGTAAGATATACAACATATACAAATTATATGAATCAGTAAAATGTACTGAAAAAACTAAGGGAATATGATAAAAATGACAATGAAACAGGATCTCCAAAATGGATAGTCGTCTGTATGGCGCATATGGCGGACAGAAGATGGGCTCATCTGTAGTATTTATGGAAAAGGTATTGCAGAGAGCAACGACTATAGCAAACGCTGAATAATTTTGTTTTAGCACTCGAAGTATAAAGGCTTGCATCTTCAAGAACAGATCAAAATAAAAATGTATAGACCACATGTCCAAATCCTTTTTGGGCAACAATATACCTGATGTTCCTGTGGAATATGTCTAGCTCCCAACAGTAAAAGTGACTCACTCCATCATGATTCTCAAGAGAGACATGATACACTCTTTGAAGGAATGTAGAAAATTATTTATTTGTAATTTTTTGAAGTTTATTTATTTATTTTGAGAGAGAGAGAGAGAGAAGGAAAGAGTGCATGCCCCTGCACAGGCGTGATTTGGAGAGGGGAAGAGAAAGAGGGAGAGAGAGAATCCGAAGCAGGCTCCACACTGCTAGCATGGAGACCTACTCGGGGCTCAAACTCACGGACTGTGAGACCATGACCTGAACTAAAACCAAGAGTCAGAGGCTTAACTGACTGAGCCACCCGGTCACACGGATACAGGTACAGAAAATTCTTGTGGGGATGAGCTTTTTCACTGGAGGAAAACATGCCTAACTCAGAAATATGAACTTTTCTACCTTTACTGTAAAAAACATGAATTATCTATTTTTAATACACTTCAGAGTGAAAGTTGGTACAACCTCCACAATATATAACAATGTCCTTGTTTTAGAGTCTTCTAACTTAGAACTATATTCGATGGGGTGGTGGAGACCCTTCATTGATGGAATGATATGCCAAACCTAAGAAACACCATACTATATTATGACAAGCCTGATGAAGTCCAGAATACTACATTGTTCAAAATAAAATGATGTCTACGAATGCTAAGTAGCCTACAGACCACCTGTAACCAACATTTGAGCCTGCCAAAAGATGAGTTCATCCAAAACACTGTGCAATTAGCAAATAAAATATAAATTCCAGGAGAGCAAGGATTTTGGTCTGTTTTGTTCACTGTTCACTCTAGAACAGTACTGGCACATTGTAGGTCTGCAATCAATATTTTTTGAATGAATGAAAATATAATTCACATTCATGCAATATACTTAAAGTTTTGTTTTTTTATTGTTCTGCTTTGTCCTTTTTGTTTGGATTCATTTTATGTCAGACTTCAACATTCTACCTAGTAACTTGATTTGTTAATTTTCCTTTTCAAATTGTTTAACATAGCCCCAGAAATGAAGGCAGAAGTTACTCACATAGCAGTGAATTAGTAAAACTTATTCTATTCTATTTGAATAAATTAATACATTTGCATTTTTAATAGATAATTAGACTAGCAATCATATAATCCTACCCCATTAAAAACATAAACAACTGGATTGACTAGACAATATTAAGGGGTATTTAATTGAACCATTGAACCCAGAGACAGAGATCCAGAACAACTTTCTTGAGGCAGCCAATAAATGAACAGCAAAAACCTTTTTCTGTATATTGTTTCAATTTATATAACAATATTTATGTTAACTTTATTATCATTTGTAATAAATTGATTTTATACAAAGAATTCAAAGTATGATAGAAGCAAGATAAAACTGTCTTTTAGCAAAACAGTGCAGATATTTCAATCTATAAAATTATTCTCTTTATTTTTAGTTTTTAAAATTTCAAATTCTCAAAATACAATGTTTTACTTTGTGGGTTTCCCCCAAAATAGGAAGAAGGGCATTCTTATAGCTTTAAATTCCCAAGAAGTCAAGCCACACAGTCAGAGATCTCTAGGCCTCATGTTTGAATAAACAATAAGAAAATAACTATTAGGTATGAATATTTGAAAAGACTGCTGAAGAAATCAACGATTATTATCCAAAGTTCAAGTTTTAGACTTCCTCAAAAAAGCATTTAGTGTCCATAAAGTTTAATTTATATTTTAAATGAATTGTGCCACATGAAGTGATCTTCATTTTACAGGCATCACTATTTAGCAAAGAAGCAATTTTTTTTTTTATTTGCTAAGTAACTCAGTGTGGAATAGAATACTGGTTTCAAAAGAGGGCCTGATAGGCAGCTATGAGATTTAAAGTTTTTATTTGTCTTCAGGACAAGCATATTAGAGAAAAAGCTAGTGCCCCTCAAATCCCTCTATGTTGTTCTATACATCGTTCAGCTCATATCTAGTATACAGTCTTTTATTTGTTTAGTTTATTTTCCTCATCAATGTACAACTAACTGAATATCCTTAGGTAGCCACTTACATTTTTTATCAGTCTTAAGACTGTAAGGAAAAGAACCTAGAGGAAAATGTTAATGCATTATTCATGAGATTAAAAAATAAAAACACTAGACTCTTCCTTTTTGTTTGTACATTTAGTTATCCAAGAATTTAAGAATAAACAGGGTTAGCTTTGGGTGAAGAAAATCTTCCTAGTAGGGTGAAAAACAGAAGTGAGCCTGTTTAACACAGTTTCTGAGAGAGGTTATTATAGAGGGGTTTTCCAACTTGGAAAAAATGAGTATTTCCTTGGATGCTTCTTTGCTTTATGGAGCATTGAAGCCCTAGAATTAAGACAGTGAATAATGTTTCAGTATGACTTCCTACACTGAGAAATTCTTCAAAGCAATCTTAGGCCGTGGAAATCTTGAAACATATTTCAGCAGGTTATATTGCAATAGAATAAATAGAAAAATTATGAAGGGAAAAGAAAAAGGTATAGAAAATTCATAATATCCCCTAAATCATTTTAACATCCGAAATAGGTTCTAGTACCTATTTTTGCTCAATAATACTCTAGAAAGCTGCAAGTTCTTGGAGAAATAGGGTAAATGTAATTTTAAGTGACAGAAACCATGATTCAATCTACTTGATCAAGACACCACTTTCTTATGCTGTGTGTGTGAGCACTTAATACATATTTGGAAATGCCTACATGATCTCATCTTGAGACTTTTTCAAAAGGTTTTCCTAAGAACAAATTTTTCATCTGCATTTTTTTACTGATCAATTGGCAAATCAGCTTGCATACTTGGGAAGGAAGGCTAATAATGTTGTAGAACTTTGTCTCACTGCTTGCTAATGAATGGTTTCCAGGGGAAGGCCGGACTGGGTAATTAAGCGATGATGGGCAGCAACTAGAACAAGAAGTGAAGATGAGAGTAAGTGTTCAAGCTCAGGACATACAGAAGGCATGAACTCTAACGCTAATTCGATAATAGGCCACAATTAAAGATCAATAGACATAGTTTATTTGTAATTTATATGGAGTCATTTTTTTTCTAGTGCTTAGTGATCCTGTATTTTTCTTCCATGCAAATAAACATGGCAAGTGAGGTAAAGTGAAAGTAAAATGCAATAAAATATTACAAAGGTGAAAGAATACAGACACAGGCACATCCCCCCCTTTGATGGTTATAACCACCTATTTTAGTGGCTTTAACTAAAGCTATTTTCCTAATAACAGTAATGTGATTAAGAAGAACTACATTTTTCTTCATGAGTTTTAGAATTCCAGAAATTAAGTCCTTTAAAATGTAAATTTAAAAAGCACAAACTGAAGATAAATATTAGGAAAATATGATGATTAGTTAAATATGCATATTTGCCATTTGAAATTATATTATTAATTTACATTTCTTACTGAGCTTTTGAAAACAGCTAAATTGGATCAAAAATATATAATATGAAATATATTAATTTAGAAAATTGACAGACAGTGTATCCACGGTTTGGGGAAGAGAGCCAGCATGTCAGCTACACTCCTCCAAAGATATTTCTACCGGAAAATAGAGAGCTAGCATTTTCACAAGCAAAAATGTCCCCAGGAAAACTGTGTAATTGAAATACACTACTTAACAATTTCCATGAAAGGACCCATAAGTGGCAATTTCAATATTTGAGCTAAGTCTCACTTCAACTAGAGAAAAAAATTTATAACAAAAAAATGTTAGAACATGTATTATGGAATGAAATATCCAGGACCACCTACTATATAAATTCATATATGTGGTAACTATAACCACTAGCTAAAATGATTTGTCTCCTACCAATAGCAACATTTAATTTCAGACTCTTGGCTATAATCAAAAATTCACTGCAATGTCATGAATGGAGTTCATCAGCTATCACTTGTCTGCAGAGTTTCACTGTTTACAAAAGATATCTAAAATATTGTGAAAACATTGACACTGTACTTAGTAAGAGAAAGAGAAAATTCTTGTCGTTAATCAGAACCTACAAGTTCCCTCTAACCAGGGTAAACAGGTTAATTTCGTACAGTGACATGAACTCCAAGGAGATTTAAGAGCAACATGTTTATCTAAGGGAAAGATGACAACCACTTGAATGTAGTGATTAAAATGTGGACTCCAAGATTACTTAAAGCGCATGTGAACATACACAAAACCCTTTAGATTATTTTTTAATAGCGGGTATCAAGGAGAAATAATTATTTTTGTCATATTATGACTGTTATACCACTAGAAAGAAAAGATTGAGAATACTACAGGCTAAAACTGAAAAGGATTTTTTCTCCCTCTATTACATTTTACAGACCCAATTTATTTGAGTATATTATTGTGGTTGTGAAAATCAGGTTATATACTTTAGATAGGATTTTACAATGGTACCAAGTTATTTAATTTGAATGAAGACTTTAGAAACAGGATTTCTTTTTGAATGTGAATATAAACCCCTAGTAATCACATGAAAGTATTTTTTTGAAAATATTTTGATATTAATAACTAATTTGGTTTATTGTCTTTAATCCAGAAATTAATACGTGAATAATGGTCAAAATATTTACACTCTCCCAAATTTTTGAGTGAAGGAAAACACAAAAGTTTACTTAAAGTTAATATTGCAAAGGCCACCTGGGTGGATCAGTCAGGTAAACTTCTGACTCTTGGTTTTGGCTCAGGGCATCATCTCAGGGTTCATGGGTTCAAACCCTGCATAGGGCTCTGCACTGACAGTTCAGAACCTGATTGGGATTTTCTCTCTCTCCTTCTCTTTCTGCCCCTCCCCCACTTTCTCTCTTAAATTAAATTAAAATACAGTAACTTTCCAGAGATGAATAAAACCTATGATTTAATAGAAAGAGCCTGGGGCGCCTGGGTGGCTCAGTCGGTTAAGCGTCCAACTTCAACTCAGGTCACGATTTCGCAGTCTGTGAGTTCGAGCCACGTCGGGCCCTGGGCTGATGGCTCAGAGCCTGGAGCCTGCTTCGGATTCTGTGTCTCCCTCTCTCTCTGACCCTCCCCCGTTAATGCTCTGTCTCTCTCTGTCTCAAAAATAAGTAAACGTTAAAAAAAAATTTAATAGAAAGAGCCTGATTCTGAGAAGTATTTGTCTCACTTCTGGCCAAACCGGGTGCATAATCCTAAACAAGGGTCTCTGTTTTTTTACTGCTTAATCTGCAAAATACATTTTTTTTTTTTTTTTTTGGCCAATGATTTGTAAGGTCTTCTATAGCTTTAACATTATAAAGAAAATCAAAGTAAAATTACCTTTTAATGTACTACACTATTTTATTTTACAATGTCTATTTCACCTAGACATTGTACTATTGGCAATACTAACTGACATGCTGAAATAAGTAATCTCAATAGTAATATATTTGCCTGGATTGCCAGAGTATATTGATATTAATGTGTATTTTATCATTTTGTTTTTCTTTAAAACTACAGCTTCAAATACTACTAGATTAACAAGAAATGCCTAAGTTATTGGTTATCTTCTCCCATCTGATCCCAAGAAGCCAGGCAAGCAGCTCATTAGATGAGTCTCTTCAGAAAAAACATGACAAGGGTAAGGGACATATTGAAAGGGACATAGAAATTCCTTGGATCTTCGCCCACCCTACTACCTCTCTCATATCAACATGACTTAAAAGTAGTATTTGAACAAAGGAATATTTCTCTTCTATATACAATGTTTGGTTTTTACAGAATGTAAGGGGAAAAGACCCTAAAAGATGCCTTAACTTACATCTACCAGTTTTGTTTGTTCTTTTGTATGTATACATTTATATCGTTTTGATATTTTAAATAAATCAAAATCCATCAGGCTCTTAACCTTACAGTGATTTTTGAACATGTTATTACCAACATTATAAAATCATATTCATAGTTACATCAACATTGAGTCCTGTGAACATATACTTTGATGATTTATATTTTTCCATTTAAAAAATTGCTTTTATTTAGTTATAATTTTCATTTTGTATAATCATTATGCATTTATATTTTCATTATGTAAATGCATTTGAATCTTGGCTGGTATATATACCTGTGAAACATCCCGACAAACACGATGTAGAATATTTCTATAATCCCCAAAACTGTTCTGTCTGTTCACATTCCATGCTGTTTCTCAGCCCCAGACAAACCATTGATCTACTCTTAATTACAATCCATTAGTTTGTATTTTCCAAAATTTTAATTGAATGAAGTCTTACAGTATGTACTATTTTGCGTCTGACTTTCTTCATGTAGCGAAATAAGTTTCAGATCATCTATGTTGTTGTATACATCAGTAGTCTGTTTCTTTCTGTTGCTGAGAATTATTCCATTACACAGATGTAACTTTTTTAAACTCATTTACCTCTGAATAGACATTTGTTTTCCCCCCCACTTTTTAGCTATTGTGAGTAAATTTGCTATAGAAATTCACATATCAACATATGTGAATATGTGAATATTTTTATTTCTAATGGGTAAATACCTAGAAATGAAATGACTAGATCATAAGGTTGGTTGTATTTTAAACAATTAAATTAACTTTCTGATTTCGCAACAACAGTGTATGTGAGATCCAGTTGTTCAAAACCCTTGTTCATACTTTACATTTTAATTTAGCCATTCTAATGGAAAGTAGTGATTTCTCCCTGTGGTTTTTGTTTGCACTTACCCTGATGATTAAGGCATCTTCTTGATGTTATGCATCTTTTCATGTGATTGTTGACCATTTTGTGTATCTTCTTTTGTAACATGCATTCAACTCTTTAACCTATTTTTTAATTAATTGTCTGCGTATTATTGGGTTATAAAGATTAAGTATATTTTCTGAATAGAAATTCTTCATAAGATAAATGTATTATGAATATTGTCTCATCCTTTGGTTTACCTTTTTGTTGTCTTAGTATTGTGCTTTAAAATATAAAAGTTTTTAGTTTCTATAAAGTCCAGTTTATAATCTTTTTTCCTTTAGATATTATATTTCTGTGTCCTATCTAAGCAGGTTTTGTCTCCTTCAAAGTGGCAAACTTAACTTCTATGTTTTTTTCTAGATGTTTTGTAATTCTAGCTTTTCTATTTAAGTATTTGACTGATTTGGAGCTAATTTAGGTATGCGGTGTGAAACACAGTTAAATGTTCACTTTTTTCCTGTATGAATAGCCAATCATTCTAGCACTATTTGTTCAAAGACTTTCTTTACTCATTGAATTGTTTTGACATGTTTGTCAAAAACAATATAGCTTGTATGTGTAGATCTATTTCTAGATTCTGTATTCTGTTTCATTGATCTATCTATATGTCTATCATTTCACCAATACCACACTATCTTGATTAGTAGAGATATAGATAAAGTCTTAAGATTAGATTGACCTATAATTTAGTTCTCCCTTCTAAACATCGCTTTGGCTTTTCTAGGTCATTTGCATTTACATATATAATTTTGCATTAGATTTACAATTTCTGTGAAAAAATGTTCTAAGAATATCTTTGAGATTGCAATTAGTGAAGAATTGCTATTTTGAAAATATTGAGTCTTTTATATAAAATGAACATTATATATTTTCATTTACTGATATCTTCTGTAATCTCTACTAGCAATGTTTTATAATTTTTGGTGCAGATACTTTGCACATCTTCTGTTATATTTGTTCCTGTGTTTTATGTGTTTTGATGCTATTTCAGATTCCATTTTCCTATTTTTTGCTGCCAGTGTGTAAATATATAATTAATCAATTGTGTTGACCTTTATCTTTCAATGTTGATAAATTCACTTATTAGTTCTAGCAGTGCTGTATATTCCTTAAGATTTTCTATGAAACAATCTGAGCATGTCTGAACAGAGACAGTTTACCTTTTTCTCTTTAATCTTTATGTATTTATTTTTATTTTATTGCAATGACTGGGACCTTCAGTACAATGTTGAAAAAAAAGTGATGAGAGCATCCATTCTTGTCTTCCTTATCTTGTAGGGGAAGCATTTAGTATATCACTATGTTGGTCAGAATAGTTCAGAGAAACGTAACTAATAGAGCGTGTATGTGTGTACACACACACACACACACACACACCCCAGAACTATATATATATATATATATATATATATATATATGGAACTTGCTGTGGAACAAGAAGAGCCAATGTTGCAGATAAGGTCTGAAGGCAGTCTACTGGAGAATTGTCTCTTAATTAGAGGAGGCTGGTCTTTTTTGTTCTATTCAGGCCTTCAACTGTTTGGATGAGGCCCATCGTGTCATGGAGAGCAAAGTGTTTTACTCAAAATCCATGAATTTAAATGTTCATCTCATCCAAAAACATCCACCTAAACACCCAGAATAATATTTGACCAAATGTGTGGGTATCCTGTGGCTCAGCCAAGTTGACACATAAATTAGTCATTATAATCACATTAATTACGATGTTGGCTGAAGACTTTTTGGGAAGAGCTTTTTCATGAATAAATGCTGAAGGTTGTCGAATCCTTTTTCTGCTTCCTTTCAAAGAATCATATGGTCTTCATCCTTCATTCTGATATGATGAATTACAGTGACTGTTTTTGAATGTTAAATTTGTATTCCTAGGATATACCCTACATAGTTGTAGTCCATTATCTTTTAATATATATTGTATTCAATTGTTAATATTTTGTTAATTATTTTTCCATATATGTTCACAAAAGATATGAATCTGTAATTTTTAGACTTTGGCATTAGGACAATGCTAGCCTGATAAAATGAGTCAGAAATTCTTTCCTCCTTCTCTTTTTGACAGTGTTTATGTGCAATTTTTTGAATGTTTAATAGAAATTGCCAATAAAATCATCTGGGCCTAGAGATATCTTCTCAGGAAAGCTTCAAAGAATAAATTCTATTTCTGTAATTTACTTAGGTTTTATTTAATTTATCTCAACAATGTTTTTATTTTTATTTTTTTTCTTACTTTGAAAAATTTTTTTAGAGAGTGAGAGAGAGAATAAATGGGGAAGAGGGGCAGAGAGAAAAAGAGAGAGAATCTTAAGCAGGCTTCATGCTCATTGAAGATAGTCCAATGTGGGGCTCAATCCCATGACCTTGGGATCATGACCTGAGCTGAAATCAAGCCACTGAGCCACCCAATCACCCCTCAACAATGTTTTTAAGTGTTCGTTGTATTTGTCTTATATATCTTTTGTTAATTATTTTATTAATTGTCAATTCAGATTTCCTAATTCATTTTGTTGTTATATCTCTTCAAGTAATTTGTCATTTTATTTAAGTTTTTTTAGTTTCTTAGATTACGTTTATATATACAAATTATATATTTTATATGTATATATTACTTTATACGTTATTACCCTTCAAACCTATATTAATTTTCCCTGAATTTTTTCTTTTCATCCTTGGAAAAGTTGTCACTATCCAACTTACATGCTTATCTGGGAAATGCCTAATGGCTGTTATTGGACATAGAAATCTCAGAAAGTTTTTCCTAGTGATACTTAACAATATTTTTATCATTCTTTTATATCCATTTCTAAGATTCTATAACTATTTGGAATCATAGAATCACAGAGATACAGACAATTTAATCTATCTTATAGATAAGATCACCACAAGACATAGATAATTTAATATAAACTTGCTCTTTTGTTTTTCTAACCATGATAAAATTCTGTTTTTACAGACATACATATTGTACAAACATATTGTTGTGCTTAATTAATATGCCAATTTAATAGGCTTAAAAATATATTTGTCCATGTTTGCTTAAAAGTAAATGACAGAGGTAGGGATAGGCAAAGGGTACATTACAATTCATAGCAAAAGCATAGTTTAATTAATTTTAATATAAATGATAAACTAACACTGAAATATAAGAATTCCTTTGCATGTGTCTACTTCCATTTTTTGTTGAAGTAAAATACACAAGAATGACAATAGCTATAATTATTTTTAGTCTGTCACTGTACACTATGTTGGGGTTGAAGAAAGTTTAACCATTTTGTTTCAAATCTGTCCAACTAAAACATTATATTGGATTGTATACTTGAGTGTTTCTCAAAGTTTCATTTCTAAGAGGATAATATCAAACATTTTTGAGCGAATATTACCCACATACACCTATATGTATATATGCAAAGACATTCATGTATATTTAGGAAAGATTTCAAGTAAAGTTTCTACAAACATCCTACACTTTGCAAAATAAATAAATTCCTCAGGTGGATATTCTGCCATTTGCAGAATCACATCAACACTGATGCTACTATGATAATTTTAAACATATAAAGCAAGCTCCCAGCTACAGATATTTTAATTTTCCTTCTCCTTGTCAAAACCAGCAAACACATGAAATCACTGATGGTTGTATCCCACTCTTCAAAAAAGTGTTTGTGCAGGAGACACTGAGATCCCTGAGGATTGTTCTACTGTCCCAAGAAAAATGTCTATAGCAAGAGCGATGACTCCTGACAACCTCAAAGAATCTAATCCTAGTATATAACAAGATAGGGGTTTCTATTTCCAATTCATCAGGGTGTTTGCATATAGTCAAGTGAACAAAGTGGGAACTTAACTCTATCTGTGACTCATTAGGTCCCGTGGGATCCAAAGTAGATTTTTTTGTGTGTCTTCAATCTAGAAATCTCTTAAAAGGGTTGCATCAGTTCCTGCCCTGTCCTGTAATCAAGAATTTTATATGAATTTTCTCTTAAAAACCTTATTTTGAGATTCTGACACTTATTTTAAAAAATACCTGTATTGAGACATATAGTTCCCATATTATAAAATTTACCAATTTAAAGCATGTAATTCAATTTTTGTACACTCATAGAATTGTGTAACCATTACCACAATCTAAATTTAGGACATTTTGATCACCACAAAAGAAAACCCATACCTATTAGCAATCGCTCCTTAATTAACACCACTCCTCCCTCCTCGCCCCTCTCCCAATGCCCAGCTCTAGGCAACCACTAATCTACTTTTCTGCCTCGATAGATGTGCCTATTCTGGAAATGGCATAAAATAAAATTATACAATGGATGGTCTTTGATGAGTGGCTTCTTTCACTTAGCATAGTAATTTCAATGTTCATCTATGTTGTAGTGAGAATTAGTACTTCATGCCTTTTTTTAATTCATAAAATGATATTCCATTGTATGGATATATCACATTTTATTTGTCCAGTCTTCTGTTGGTAAGCATTGGGTTTTATTCCACCTTTTGGCTATCATGAATGATGCTGCTAGAAGCATGCATAAGTTTTTGGTGACCATTTGTTCTTATTTTCCTTGGGCACATACCTAGGAGAGAAATTGCTGAGTCATGCAGTAACTCTAAGCTTAACTTTCTGAGGAACTGAAAACTGTTTGCCAAAGAGGCTACACCTTTTTACATTCTCATCAGCAATTAACAAGAGGTCCAATTTTTCTCCATCCTCCCTAGGACTTGTTATTATCTGTCTTTTTTAATTATAGCCATCCTAGTGGGTGTGAAGCAGTTTCTCACTGTGGTTTTAATTTACATTTATCTAATGGTTAATGATGTTGAGCATCATTTTATGTGCTCATCAGCCTTTTGTATATCTTCTTTGATGAAATATCTATTCAAATCTCTTGTCAATATTTTAATTATTTTCCTTTTTATTGTTAAGTTGTAATTGTTCTTTATATATTTGGAATACCAGTCCCTTAGCAATAGCAATATTTTCTTCCATTCTGAGAGCTTTTTAGTTTCTTGATGTTTCTTAAAATTTTTGTTGCTTGTCTATTTGACATGATTCTCGTATATAAGAAGTTCTAGAAACTATTGGCCTAATTCAAGGACGTAAAGGCTTACTCTTGTGTTTTACTGAAGTCTTGTGGTTTTAGCCCTTATATTTAGGTTTATGATTATTTTATAATTAATTTTTTTGTGTATGGTGTAAGAAAGGGATCTAACTTCAGTTTTTTGCCTATGGATGTTCAGTTGCCCTAACATTATTTTGAAAAGACTGTTTGTCCCCCCAGTGTATTGTCTTAGCACTCATTTTGGTATCATTTTGCTTCTTCTTCTTTTAAAATCATTTGATACCAGTCAAGGGGTTGGCTACCATGACATCTCCTCTATTATCTTTCTTTCCCTCAGGTCAAAGCCAAAAAATAACTTTACTCTTTTACAGAAAACCAGGTCTTTAAGGTCATAGAAGGCACAGCATCTACCATAGTTAAATATTTCCTGTAAATAAAAATTACTTCTTAGAAGGTTAAAGCAAACAAACAAGCAAATATCCTATAAGTCCAACTCAATTTTCTGGTTTTTACAAAGTTAACAAATACGCAATTTTAATTTAGTTCTAAGCTGCACACAGTGCACATCACGGTACTTTGGATTACATTCTTCTTGAAACACTACTCAAGTGACTTTCTACTTCTGCTCTCTTCACCTTCTACCCCTCAGATCTCTGCAAAAATCAGGTTAGTATTATATCACTGAAATGCTTTGTGCCTATGGGAGGTTTGGGCTGGATAGAGAGATAGATTCCCTAGAAGAAAATTATAGGATTTAGAAAACTTTGTAAACTTCATGGACCGTTAGCTAGAAGGTAAGTGATTCACGTGAAAGGATCATATTCTTTAAAGCCTTTTTTGCCTTCACACTACAATGCTCTACAAAGAGCTTTTTAAGTTCCAATAAGAAATGCACATGTACCAAATGAAACTAAACACTACCTGTATGCTAGCAAATGTCCTATAATTTGGCAACAGAAGTGATCAAAACGGTGGTCAGTCTTCCTTCCTTTTCTTACTATTATATCCAAAAAAGAGTCCATTTTATTTTAAATAGATCTTCATCATAGAAATACAGTTGCCATGTTAGTTGAAATGGTCTGTCCCTAAAAGCCTGCCATTTATCACCTAAGGAATGTTAGAAGATTTACAGTAAAGTCAGCCTTTTAAGTATGAAAGATGTGTGATATCGATTGTGGTGGGAACAGCAAAAAGTCTGCATTTTAAGCAACTTTGTCTGCCTTGAACATCAGCAGATGCCATTGATGAATTCCAAATAGAAACATTTGAGATTCTATTTGAGATTTATCCTCCTTTACGCTTTTTTTCTCAACCAGCATTATCCATTCGCTCAGGAGCACTTATGTTCCTGGAACAAGAACAACAAAAAGAAATAGCTATTGAAATGCAACAGGGCAGGATAGTTCTACCCAGGGAAAAGAAATCTTTCACATAAATGTATTTCATTTATAAGGTATATTCTGAAAGACTTATAATGTCTGCTTTAATACTATCAAGGAATATTTTGATGTAAAAAAATCCACTTACATTTAAATAAAACTAGTGTCCAAATATTGATCTTGATGACAATATTATCCACTATTTGCAACAAAATTTATGATATAGTTCTCCATGATGATTATAAAATATATGATCCAAATACAGAATTTAGTGCTATTTCTAACTTAGTGTAACCAAGAACACATATGGCACAACATTTATTTATTTTAGCTTTACTAAGTTTAACAGATGCATAATACAAAACAGGACACAAGTTCATGAAAACTCACAACTACAAATACTTGGGTAAGATAATGTAACATCCCCAAATGTAACATCTTAGACACTATCAGCATCAGTATATAAATGTGAAAGTCTGTATTATTATCCCATGTTCTGCTTGATATATTGGTTTAAAAACAAAACTCAAGTAGCAGTTATAATGATAATCTTTTACAGAAACAATGATAATGTTTCAAAAATTTTTTAAAACTCATGCCCTTAAATAAAGAATTTATGTGGAAAAAAATTGTAATAATACTATAACAAAAATTAAAAAAAACAAAGGGTGCTGAGCCTGAGTGGCTCAGTCAGTTAAGGATCCAACTTCGGCTGAGATCATGATCTTACGATTTGTGGGTTTGAGCCCTGTGTTGGGCTCTGTGCTGACAGGTCAGAGCCTGCAGCCTGCTTTGGATTCTGTGTCTCCCTCCCTCTCTACCTCTCCGTTGCTCATGCTCTATCTCTCTCTCTCTCTCCCTCAGAAATAAAATATACATTAAAAAAAGAAAAAAAAACAAATAGAACATTAAATAAATGCCATATGATAGAATATTATGCAGCTATAAAAAACTACTCTTTCCAAGAGTGTTGAATTACCTGACAAAATGCTAATGACAGAAAATGTGAAAAATAATCAGACTGTAGAAAGGTGTACATTATTAGTTGGAACATTTAAAAATTGTACATATATACAGAGAAATAGTTTAGAAAAAAACACCATTACAAATTATCAAACAATAATACTGGGTAGTAAAATCAGGGATAATTTTGATATTCTTCGTTGTATTCTCCCTTTTCTTTAATGTGCATATACTACTTTGTAGATAGAAAAAAAAAAACATTGTTGACATTTGCTTTCTAATGCCAGAACAGTTAAAAAACTGACAACATCTAGTAAAGCAGCAGGATCATCAGAGGGGGATAAATATTCTGTGGTCTCTTCCATCAAAGCTTAAACAACAGCTATCGTTCCAAACAGATGATGATGGCTGCTGCCAGGAATCAACTGGAAAATTCAGTTTCAAGATAGAAAGATACTAAATTCTTGCAAGTCGACTAGATGAATCTAAAAACACCAAAACCAGTTAACTTGACCTACTATACTAAAGACATACACACACATATACACACACATACACATATTTACCAATATGCATACATGCATTTGCATATTTACACATATATACATATCCAAAAATATATACAATGTATAGCTATATACATATATGTATACATACATACATATATACATATAAGATATATGCAAAAATCAAGTTATATATATCATATGCATATATTTATTTCAATGAGTAAAATATACTGACATCCTATACTAGCTTATCTCAAAAAATAATAGACTATATAGGAAGAACTTAGTAGAATAAAAATTTTAAAGTAGAAGCAAAGGGAAGAATTCTACCCTGGACTGACCTCCAGGAAATCTACATGTCTTCTATTTTCACTCCAAGCAGCATGGCCAAACTTCTCTTCCTCTGGCTCTCCTCAAGCTTCTCCCTTCCCTCTAGCCTGTCCAAGAATTCTTGAATTCTTCTTCACAGTTTAAGAAACAGCGATTCCAATTTCCTTTCTCAGATTTTATTTTCATTACTATCCATCCTTTCCTTTCCCTTAAATTTCAGATGTAGGAATTCTCCCTTCCTTTCTGAGATGTATCCCTGACCTGTTGCCTTGATACAATCCTCTTCTGCACACCCCCTTACAAATTATTACTCCATTGCTTGTTTCTACCCTATGCCCTTTCAAGGTATCATCCATTTCTTCCTCCAGATTGATACAAATTGTCCCCTACACAAATAGTCTCAAGATTGCCTCCTGCTGAAGAAATTCTTTACTTAACCCAATTCCTCCTTCTAAGTAGAGCCCTACACCGTCACACTTTTATTCATGCACTTAACCAATATGTACTGAACACCTAATTTGTGCCAAGTGCTATGCTAGGTACTAAGAATATAGCACTGGACAAAACAGGAAGTTCCTGCTGTACTGTAGCTTATATTCTGGGGGTGGTGGGAGGGAGGACATTTTTAATATGTCAGGTTGTAATATGTACCCAAAAGAAAGAGCAGGGTGGGATAGTAAGTCATGGAAGAGAGAGTAGGCTCTTTTAAATCAGGTGGCCACGGAAAGTCTACTTGTGAAGGTGATGTTTATAAGAAAGATCATGAAGAAAGTGGGGAAGATGAGTTCAGAAAATTAGCAGAAGAGCAAATGAGGTAGAGGCATCTAGTCTATGTTACGAACTTGGTATTTCATTTGGAGTGAAATGGAAGTAACTGGAGGGCTTAGAGTAGTGGAGAAATGTGATAACTTCTCTTTCTGCCAAACTTCTTGAATTCATAATCCACTTTCATCATCCTTAATTTATCTCATGTTTTCACTGCAAGTGGCTTCTACTGTCACTATTCAACTAAGACTAAACTAAAACATGGCCAATAATTTTCTAATTGCCATTTGCCTAGAATTTCATAAACTTATCTTGCACATGACATAGCTGCAGGTTTTGACCTAATTTTCATCCATTTTCCAAACACATACAATCTCTCTTGGCTTGCCTTTTCTGTTTTTTTTTTTTTTTTTTTTTTTTTTTTCATTCTTCTGTAGTGTGTGTGTGTGTGTGTGTGGTCTTTTTATGTGAGGACCACTAGATAATTTAGAAAAACCTCCATGTAAAATTCCTACAAGCACCTCTAATTCATATCTTTCAAGGTGAACCCATTTATTCATTACAACTTCCTTCTTTCAAGTGACCCTCAATTAACGGTACACCAGTTACCTCTTCTGTATGAAGACTCCTACTGCCATATCTGATTTGTTTACTTCTTCTCAACAATTACACTCAACTGGTCACCACTAGTATGGGCTCTACTATACTGACTTTTTACATTTTTTGAAATATTTTCCATTTCTAATGTGTTTCTTATATTTTTGGAGAAAATTCATGTCTGTGTTCCTACATCCAGAAACTTAACATGGTATCCATAGTTCTCAACAAGGCCCAGCTCCATTTTCCAAAGCTTCTGCACTCTGACATGTGCTGATCTATGGTCATGAGGCACTTTCCCACTGCTCTTTGTTCTTTTTGTCTCCTTACCCTGGTGAGCATTCCCCATTTTCTCTGCCTTTTTCTAATGGATGGTAGTCTTCTGTTATAATTTACTTAGGCTGTCATTTGTGTAGACTTTTTTGGTTTGTTTGTTTTTCAGTTAGAATTTATTAGTGCATTTTCTGTGACCCAAGTTTATTTTATTTCTAAAAGCATCCCACCAATTTATGTTGTACCACCAATATTAAATCTATCTATTTATCATCTATGTATTATCTATCTATCTATCTATCTATCTATCATCGATCATCTATCTATGTATATCAGTCTCCATCATTACAATATAAGCTTGTACATGGGAATGATTCAAAACCTATTTTCTAAATTTAACTGAAATAGGTATACTTTCCCAACAAATGCAGTTATATAAGAACTTTTTATTTTTTTTTTAAGCTTGTTTTTTTTTTTTTTTTTTTTTTTTTCATTTATTTTGAGAGACGGTGGGAGAGGTAGAGGGCAGTGCAGAGCCCGATGCAGGGCTCAATCTCATGAACCACAAGATCATGAACTGAGCCAAAATCACCTGTCAGACCCTCACCTGACTGAGCCACTCAGGTGCCCCAAGACATTTTTAAATAATAGTCATGTCAACAATAAAAATAAGAAATTTACACTGACTACTGAGATAAATATTACAACAATTCACTAATATTTCTTATTTTCATCTTCCAAGCACATGTAGGATTGAAACTTACCCAACCTCTTCATGATAGTTGAAGCTACATGATGAACTTTAACTCACATATGTAAATATGGTGATGTATTCCCAGGGAGTAAACACTTAAAAACTGGTTCATGGTTCCTTCTCTTCTCTTTTTCCTCTCTTGATGACTTATCCATTCCAGTTTGTAGATCCCTTATCTGCCTGGCTCCCATGATGGACACGGACCATGAGCAGGAAATAAACTTTTTAGTTTAAGCAACCGAGATATTAGTGGTTTTGATTGATTGATACAGAATAGGCAAGCTTATACAAAATAATGTAGCATATTTATTATACCTCTGTTAACCACCTACTACGTGCCACTGAGTCTGCTGTGATACAGCTTCGTGTAAGTTATGTCATTTAATCCCCAAAACAGGATATACTATTTATCTACAATAAGCAATGAAGACAGAGTCCCAGAAAAGTGAGGCAATTTATTCATGTCTATACAGCTAGTCTTAGGTTGGAAAGCCAAAGTCTGTCTATATTATAGTCAGTTCTAAGCATTGGCTAATTTGGCCTGGCAAGGAAGTGTCATGAGGTTGCAAAGCAGCTAAACGTATGAAATTTCTTGTAAGAATGAGCATGAGAAATAGAAAATCATCCCAAGCAAATTAAAGAAGCAATTAGATTGAATGAGGCACTACCACAAAGGAATAAAACTAGGACTTCTTAATGACATTAGGATATCTATATTGTGTCTGCAATGCTCCTGTAGCATTTTTTTCTTGTTGGAACAAGAAGGAATTTCAGAAGTTGTCCAGAAAAAGTTTGATATTTTATAGACTCAGATGGTTTGGGGACAGAATGTAGGTAAAAAAAGTGAGGTTTCCTGATTTCCTGCTATGTGTCCACTCTATACCAATGTATATACATATAATAACAAAAATATAAACTATAAATACTTGTAAAAATAGTTTGTAAGGTATTTCCATTGTTACTGCAGCAGTGGGAAGATCTGTGATAAAAGCAGGTGAGAACAGGAGAAGCATTCTCTCTGGAGAGCACTGGTCTAGCCCCAGAGTAGCGAACTTTTCCCAACAGTGAGCAGAGAAAGGTGAGAATGAAGGTTACAAACAATGAGACATATAACTGTTTTGAAAAGCTGTTATTTGCTCCATGATGATAAATATAAGAAGATAATTAAGTGTAAAGAATTCCTCAATGAACAAATATTTAGCAAGCATTTACTCTGTGCACTCCTCCAGGTGCTGCAAAGTGATGATCAGGAGATTAGATTTCAACTCTCATGGAGCTCTGATTCTAGTGGGAGAAAAAGACGTCACAAGGAAATAAAGAAAATCAAGTCAATAATGTTTTGTAGTGTTTGAAGTGCCATGGAGACAAAACGGTATTTTCTAAGAGAGTGGCTGGTGGACTGTTTTGATGACTGAACCTGCCTTAAGAAGTTAAAATTAACCAGGGCGCCTGGGATGGCTCAGTTGGTTAAGCGTCAGACTTCGGTTCAGGTTATGATCTCACGGTTTGTAAGTTTGGGCCCCACGTTGGGCTCTGTGCTGACAACTCAGAGCCTGGACCCTGCTTCGGATTCTGTGTCTCCCTCTCTCTCTGGCCCTCCCCAACTCATGCTCTGTCTCTCTGTCTCTCTGTCTCTCTCTTAAAAATGAATAAACATTAAAAAATTAAAAAAAAAAAAAAAAAACGAAGTTAAAATTAACCTGAGACCTGAAGGGCTAGGAGGATGTAAACACCTTGAAACCTGGGGGAAGGGTCTCTCAGGTGTAGGTAAAGGTGTGATGTGAATATTATAAAAGGACAAACTCAGACTATGAGAAGCACTGAAGAAGGCCAACATGGCTAAAGAAAGTGGACCTTTGGGAGAGTTGCAAGAGGTAAGATCAGGATGGTGTACAAGGTTGTGGCCTCACAAGGAGGGATTCCTAGCGTTTTAATAATGGATTACATGGGGGTGCCTGAGTGGCTGAGTCGGTTGGGCGTCTGACTCTAGGTTTTGGGTCAGGTCAAGATCTTGCAGATTCATGAGTTGGAGTACCACATCAGACTGTGTTGATTGTGTGGAACCTGCTTGGGATCCTCTCTCTCCACCACCCCTCTCTCTACCCCTCCCCCACTCATTCTGTCTCCCTCAAAATAAATAAATAAACTTAAAAAAAAACAATGGATTAACATGATCTGATTGGAATTTTTAAAACAGCTTTACCAAGATATAATTTACATACTGGACAGTTCCCCCATTTAAAATGTATACTTCAATGGTTTCCAGTATATTTACTGACTTTTGAAACCATCACTCTAATCTAATTTTAGAACATTTTCATCATGCCCAAAAGAAACCTTATACTCATCAGCACTTTTTGCCTCTTCTCACTTAACACCCACCCATCCTCTTCCACCAGCGCGCACGCACACACACACAAACACACACACACACACATCACAACTTGCCTGATGCAGCCGTTACTCTACATTCTGTCTTTATAGCTCTGCTTATTCTGGACATTCCGTAGAAATGAGGTCATACAATATGTGGTCTTTCATGGCTGGATTCTTTCATTTAGCATAAAATGTTCAAGTTTCATCCGTATTATATTATGTCTCAGTACTCTATTCATTTTTATTGCTGAATAATATCCCATTGTGTATGTATGGATATATCATATTATGTTTATCCATCCCTTAGTCATGAACATTTGGGTTTTTTTTTTTCCATTTTTGCCTATTATAAATAATGCTACTGTAAATAGTCATGTACAAGTTTTTGTGTGGATTTTTTTTTTTTTTCATTTCTCTTGGGTAGATATCTAGAAGTGGAATTGCTGAGTTCCAGAGTAACTCAATTCATAGCATTCTGAGAAAATTATTTGGGCAACTAGGGCTTCAAGATAAGATACAATAAGTGCAAGATAAGTCCTTCACTCATACATAGGGCACCAGAAGTGTTTCTTCGCCTCTTTCTCTTCACAGGTGGTCTCATTCTGCAGGATCTCTACACGTGGTATAGGCATCTCAAAGCTTTGTAGTTTCTGGTAGTTAAATATCTTACATGGCCCCTGGCTTCAAGAGGCAGGCCAGTTTTGAAATATACAATCTATCATAGTGGGACAATTAGGAGATGTTGCAGAAATTCAAGGTACATATAACAGTGATTTACACTAGAGTGTTAGCTGTGGAAATGAAGAGAAGTAGACAGACCCAGAATGTTTCAGAGATAGGACTTGCATATGAAATGAATAGAGTCAGGAGAAAATGAGAAAAGCATGATTGATACACCCCATGACTGATGATACACCCTGCATGATTGATGTTGTGGTGATCAAAGTTTGATGTTTTTCATATTTATTATAATGTGTCTTTCACATATCCAAGGGAAACCTCGTAGAGGCATTTGAACACAAGTCTGAGGAAAATAATAACAGAAGATGTAAGTGCAGTAGATGTGCGTGCCTCGTCCTGTTTGTTCTCAGGGACACCGTCATCTCTCCTTTATTCCACTCTGCATCCTAAGTGGGCTAATCACTGCTGGCTGTGTCCAACACTGGGTTTGGCTGATCCAGACACTGACAAGAAACAGGAAGGTGAGAGAGTGTTGAGAAGCAAGGGTGTTTCTTTCCCCCTCCTTTTGCCTTGAAGAACGTCTCTAACAGTGGCTGAATATCCTTTAGAGCTCATGCTTCGACCCCGCAGGCTGGTGTGATTCCAGCTTCCATCTGGTGAGTCCCCCTGTCTGATACCTGGTGATTCTTTCTCTATTCTCTGATCCTCTAATCTAAGAGTGTAGCTGTTGGTAACACGCTGGTTACCCCATTGATCCTTCTTTTTCTTTTCAGCTCTTTTATCACCTATGTACCAACTGACTTTATTAAAGTCCTTTCTAAAAATCCTTACAGTGGTTTCTGTTTTCTGGATTAGACTCTCACTGGTAGTAGTTATCAGCATATAGATGATCCTGAAAGCCATGGGAAAGAATAAGATTAACAGCTGTGCTGTTCACAAGAAAATAGCTCAAATAGGGCATGAGTTTTGTCTGTTTTATTCAGCTGACGTATTTTCAGGGCATAGAACACTATCCAGAATATATGAAGACTCAGTAAAATGTTGGATAAACAAATCCATTAATTAAAGGAACCATTATTAACATTCAAGTATATTTTAATTAGTTTTTTAACCCAAATTTTCTTCACTTCAAAAAAAGGTTTTGAAAATATATTAAATGTGTTATTTCCCTTCTGTACTTTGATCGATATCACCTTGTTTCTTACTATTCTTAAGGTGGTAGATTTGGTGAAGGATGATTAAGGTGACTGCAAAAGGTATGTAGAACAAGAATTAAATTGTACTCAGCAGTGGCATCCAAAATACGATTTTGCGAATTCAGGCTTTGAGAAAACAGGAATTTTAAACTTTCTTTGACAGATTAAGAAACAAATCTGGAGGAATCAGATTAAAGGGCTTCTTCGACAGTGTAAAGAGGAAACCATTTCCTCTATGATTGCTTGGTCATGAGCCTTTGTGCCTGTGGTTGATAATTGCATATGATGTGAAAGAAAGATCCCTCTGGGTAAGTTTGACCAGGTGGGTCTCTGTAGCCGCTCAAAGAAAAGACCAGGAGGACCCAGAGGATGCTACATTCAAGGGCCACTGCTGTCTTGTTGCTTACCACCTTCTCCTTTCCCAAGCACACCCACATCATATTGAGTGTAGGACAGGAAAGAGAATAAAATCTGGAAGAGCGTTTATCTGAAGAAAGTTAGCAAAATCAACTCTATAAAAAAGGAACTTTGACTAAGTTCAGTTTTTATTTTTTTAACGTTTATTCATTTTTGAGAGGCAGAGAGAGACAGAGCATGAGGGGGGAAGAGGCGGAGAGAGAGGGAGACATAGAATCCCAAGCAGACTCCAGGCTCCGAGGTGTCAGCACAGAGCCCTACGCGGGGCTCAAACTCAGGAACCGTGAGATCATGACCTCCACCGAAGTCGGACGCTCAACAAACTAAGCCACCCAGGCGCCCCAACTAAGTTTGGTTTTAAACCAAAGAGACTTAAACTAGCAAATATTTTTAATTGCTAAGTCACCCCTCTTGTTTAGTGGAGTCTGGCTTTATGAAAAATGAGAGTGAATAAGCTACTTTTTTTTTTCACCTACATGTTAACAGGAGTAAATCTGATACCTTGCTGCATTTTGGATATAGACTATTTCATATTGTATTAATCCTACTCTATTGTTCCTATCTTTTTATGTTTATCTATTTATTTTAAGAGAAAGAGAGTGAGCAGAGGAGTGGCAGAGACAGAAAGAGAATCCCAAGCAGGCCCCATGCTGTCAGCACAGAGCCCAACACAGGGCTCAGACTCACAAACTATGAGATAATGACTGAGCCCAAATCAAGAATCCAACACTTAAACACCAAGGCACCCCATACTCTTTAATGCTATATCACACTTACCCTACGTTGTCTCTATGACAAAGTGAATGACTATTCTCCTACAAAGATTATTTTACTTTTTAAAATTATTATTTTTTTAATTTTAGAGAGAGTGAGAGAGAGCATGTGAAGGGGGGGAGAGGGGCAGAGGGAGAAAGAGAGAGAATCTGAAGCAGATTCCATGCTGAGCATGAAGCCCAAAGTGGGGCTTGATCACCCAACCCCCTCAGATCATGACCTGAGCTGAAATCAAGAGTTGCACACTCAACCGAATGAGCCACCCAAGTGCCCCCAAAGATTATTGTAAAGGGAAGCTTGTGAACATTATCCGGCAACTAGCATCCTCCCCAAAATATGCATGTTTAGGAAAACAAAATAATTGAACTCTGGGACAGAATATTGGCAAGGCAATGTTGACATTTTGATGTGCAAAATTATTTAAAAATGATATAATTTCACCTATAAACGTGTCTTTGGACAGTTATATTCAATATAAACTTTTCTCAAGTTCTTACTTTTATTCAAAATGAAAATAATTGTTATTGCTGATATCACAGTCATGGCAGAGAGAATAAAATATTATAAATACCTTTATAAGGATACAGCTAGGGGGCTTCTGGGTGGCTCATCTTGGGCTCTTGATTTCACTCAGGTGATGATCTTACAGTTTGTGAGTTTGAACCCTGCGTTGGGCTCCCCACTGACTGTGAGAAACTTGTTTGGGATTCTCTTTATCCCTCTCTCTCTGCCCCTCTTCTCTCTCTCTCTCTCTCTCTGGCTCTGTTCTCTCTCTCTCTTTCTCTCAAAACCAATAAAAACTTTAAAAAATATGTTTAAAGAATTTGGCTATGTATTTCAATAAAAATTTCATTTAATTAACAACAAGCTATTGTAAGGTAAAATTTAACTCTGTTAAGATCTGGAGACATCTTTAGCATGAAAGACCTGTAATATTCAAGTCACACGCTTGTACACTTTGAGATTAATGGAAATTTAGAAACACAGGATCTAGCTATTCCGGAGCTGAAAGAAGTGTTCGTGCAGGGGTAAACTTCCACACTTGTACTTGATAATGCTGTTCTTCCTTCTTATCCAGAGAAATAATACGGCCTTTACCTTTTTCCCTGATCAAAATACACCCTTGTTTCATGATACAGTGCAATCATAGTTGTGTTGCAGGAAAAACCTAATTATATCAAGTTTTCTTAAGAACCTTTTGCTTAAATCATAGGACACATGAATATGTCCTATTAAAAGTTTATTCTCAAAACTCATGGTTTTCTACAGCCTATTTTCATACTTGAAACATTATATTTTTAAATGTTTATCTATTTAGAAAGAGAGAGAGAGAGCACAAGCAGGGGAGGGGCAGAGAGAGAAAGGGAGAGAGAAGCCCAAGCAGGCTTGAGCTCATGAACTCACGAATGGTGAGATCACGATCTGAGCAGAAATCAAGAGCTGGATGCTTAACCAACTGAGGCACCCAGACCCCTCTGAAACATTATTTTTTGTATAAAGAGAAGGGTTGCACAGATTCTAAGAGCCATTTGAAAGAGAGAATGTACAATCTGGCTTAAGATATTATTTTCAGAGCAATTCCTACCTTATAAATGCACATTGAAAAGGGAAGAGTTAAATGGATTGTGTATTGCAGGGGCTTTAACTGTAGATTTTTCCCACAACAAGTGGGTACAAAGAGCCTCTTAAGTGTTTAGGCTTTGAATAAAATAACAGAATTCCATTAACATGTTTCTTTTGTTAGCAAGTTTTCACTTAAGAGGAGTTTTCATTGAATCGCCATAAATTAGTGCATCACAGACTTTAGTTTAATACCTCTCTATACTTACTATGGCTAATCATGTGTTTCACAGATTTTTATTCCCTTTGCTATTCTCTTCAAATATTAATTTAAATAGTATTTACTATTCTGATGGATACTAACTTTTTTCTATTTTCTTCTTATATACGGCTGCTCAGGAAACCAGAATCATAATGAAAATAAAAAGAGTAAAATAAGAAATTTATCACATACTAAGTTTGGGTAATCCTGTGGGCACAGAACATCGTACACCAAATATGTCTGTATTATAGTATTGAGGCAGTTTGAATACGCAACTAAAAGTATTTCTTAAGCTCTTCGTGCCATTGTACCTAAAAATTAAAATCAATTCTAATAGAAGGGGTGTTTGAATAAAAAGTAAGTTTAGCTACAGTGTTCATTTGTGCCACTATATTTGGAGAGATCACTATTAATGTTGAAAGGATATAAGCCATGTGTCTGTAGTTTAATATATTTTTGTTTATTCTTAATCAAAGGAAAAATAGGAAAAAATAATGAATGTTAACATACACATATTCTAAAAAGGCCAATTTTTATAGATGAATTCAAGGCTCTTAACTGTGAATACAGCCTCAACACCAGAAAAGACTTAATTTCAATCACTATCAATTATATAAGACAAAAAAATTGTGTTATCAATGTAATCTATTTTGGTTAATCAGAGTGGGATTCCTTTCAGAGAGTAAACTTTATGAAAACAACATGTCACTATTAGCAGAGGGGGGAAGTTATTAATATTCTGACAAACATTTTCTAATTTTTATATAGACTTCTCTTTTTTGAAAGGTTTTATAAAATTATACAGTTCATATTTTAAGCACATATTTTTTATTATTACCCAGGTAACATGCTCATGTGAGAAAAAGTTTAAACTATTGAAAATATGTACTTTTCCTCCAAAAGAGGAGTTTGGGTTGCGGAAAATTTGTGAGAATAATCTGGAAAGTAATTGGTCTTGGATTAATTCCAAGTGGTAAAACATAGAACAGATTGACTCTTCATTCATTATGGAAAACATCAAACCTTTTTTAAACTAAATATGGACGGTAAAGAACGTATGTACATATCATATGGTACCCTTAGATTTTTTGCAGAGTGATATTTATTATTTTATGTCTGAAGATTTAAAAAACTGGGAAACAAACTGTTTCTTTTTATTTTTCACAAACTTCTGCAAAGTCCATATCTTTAATTCCTTATTCACACATTGTCGGAGCAGTTGACCCCTGAGTTTGGTAGATTAATGGCACAGCACCAAGTGGATATGGGACAAAGGTGGCACTTCTAAGCTGCAGCACCAAACTGCAAATTGGAAATACACCCCGGTTATACTATCAACAAAGGAGACCCTTGATGTGTGATTCCACTCATCATTCCTCTTAAGCCATTATCAGACAGCTGAGATCAGACAACAATAAAAAAACATGTGCTCGATTGTTAGCATGTCAGACGTACATTATTAAAAACAGTAGGGACATGGGGAGAGATGAGAGGAAAAGCATTGGCTTCTTTGTTCCACGCATGAGGGTTTGTTTGAGAAGAAAAGAATTTTAAGAAGCACTGCCCTGTAACTCCCTATCGGGAAGCCCTTGCTTTCCCCTCTGATCATTTGATGATGATGTTTATGTCTTTCTTTCTTATTATTATTTTGTAATGAAAAGGATTAAGAGCTTGTTTTAATTGCATACCTATTCTTATAGATTTCAACTGAAAACCCATTTGTATCTGATTGAATTTCTGATCTTGAAAGATCTGCATGTAAATTACCTGGTTTGGGTAAGATCTTTGTCCAATCCACCCCCTCTGAAGTATATTAGAGGATAAGCAGAGTTAGGAATCCTTGGGTCATTCAGATCTTGCAACTAAAAGTCAAAATCACTGATGGTCAATTTTATTACATATCATATTAAATGTGGTTTAACTAAAGTAAGGGCTTAAAGTTCAGAAGAAATAAGTGAGAATCAGCCAATATTTTATAGTTCCACGTGAGACATTTCCTACAGAGAATTTAGAATTTTCCCACCTAAAAATTTACCACCATAGTATCAAAGACAACCAAGTTATAGCCACAAAATAGAATTTATAAAATAAATTTATAAAACATAATAGAATTTATTAAAAAAGATTTTCTTGGGGCGCCTGGGTGGCGCAGTCGGTTAAGCGTCCGACTTCAGCCAGGTCACGATCTCGCGGTCCGTGAGTTCGAGCCCCGCGTCGGGCTCTGGGCTGATGGCTCAGAGCCTGGAGCCTGTTTCCGATTCTGTGTCTCCCTCTCTCTCTGCCCCTCCCCCGTTCATGCTCTGTCTCTCTCTGTCCCAAAAATAAATAAACGTTGAAAAAAAAAATTAAAAAAAAAAAAAAAAGATTTTCTTCACAGTCTGTAACTGCAGGGAAAAATCAGAATTATATATATTATAATTAATATACAGATCTGCTTTTTTCCCATTTCTCCAAATTTATTATTTTGGGCTATGCTTTACTTTAGTATTCTTTCTTCTTTCTTTCTTTCTTTCTTTCTTTCTTTGTTTCTTCTTTCTTTCTTTCTTTCTTTCTTTCTTTCTTTCTTTCTTCTTTCTTTCTTTCCTTTTTAAGTAGACTTCATGCCCAGTGCAGAGCCCAAAGCGGGGTTCACAATCACAACCCTGAGATCAAGACTTGAGCTGAAATCACTAGACTGAGTCACCCAGGCATTCCTTAAGTACTCTTAATCCTTCTTTGAAGTAATTTATTCTTCACAATGACAATATAAATCTATTCAATAATGCATATAATAGTTACTTTTTAAATTTATACAAATACTTGTCTCATCTTTTTTTGAAGAAACAAATTCATAGTTTCATTTTCTTTCTTTTTTTAAATTTCTTAATGTTTATTTATTTTTGAGAGAGAGAGAGAGAAAGACAGAGCATGAGTGGGGGAGGGGGACAGAGAGAGGGAGATGCAGAATCTGAAGCAGGCTTCAGGCTCTGAGCTGTCAGCACAGAGCCCGAAGTGGGGCTCGAACTCACAGACTGCGAGATCATGACCTGAGCTGAAGTCAGACGCTTAACCGAGCCACCCAGGCGCCCCTACTTTCATTTTCTTTTATTAAGAGTTATCATACTACTCAACCACTGTTAAAAAAATAGTGGTCTGTGAAAACCAGAGATCGTTACCTTTAACTTATTTCTTTTGCTTCTACTTGCCCAAAAAATGAATAATTGAGGCTTGAATATCACAATATTTGTATTAAAATTTATAAAATTGTTCCACTTCAGAGTTCTTATAACTTTATCGGAATGGAATTTATTTACATTATAAAAGCTTAAAACAAACATTTCTGTGTCATATTCAAATAGATGTACAAACTAACAAGGATAAAAATTATGAATTTTTATAATGATTTTACTTCATTTAAACGGGAAATATAGGGGCCCCGGGGTGGCTTGCTCAGTTGAGCATCTGACTCTTGATCTTGGATCAGGTAATGATCTCACTGTTTGTGAGTCCGAGCCTTGCATCAGGCTCTGTGGTGACAACACAGAGCCTGCTTGCGATTCTGTCTCTACCTCTCTCTGCCCCTCTACCACTTGCTTCTCTCTGTCTCTCTGTCTCTCAAAACAGATTAATAAACTTAAAAAAAGCAAAATATAACTTCCTTAAAATATTTCTAGCCAAATTTCAAGAGTAACGACCAACTGAAAACTCTAACTTTTCTCATTAACTACAATCTCAAATATTTATCTGAAAAGACTAGCTTCAGAATACATGGATTGAAATTTTGATAAATCCTAAATCCCATATTTCCAAAGTCAATTTCATAATAAAAATTTCTTTTCTAAAATCTAAAAATTAATCAGGTGAATTGTGTCTACAGTCACTTAAATATCATATCAACTGTATTCTAGTGTGCATTGGGAATAAATATAAATGTGTGCAGATATTTATATATAAATGTGGAAATATTTGCTTTTGTTATACATATGTTGGGGGATAAGGGACAAAATACAAATATTTCCACATTTTTTCAGCATCTGTTGTAAAGACATACTGAAACATGAACATATTATTTACTTTTTGAGTAGTAATGACTTTTTATATGTTGTTGACTTGGAAATCTTTATCTCAGTATGAAAACCATTTATAGTTGTTGAAAGGACATTGATTGTTTTCAATAAGTCAGTAACATTTTCACCAATCGTAATAATTACAAATATTTTTCATCTAGAAACATTACCTAATGAAGGATATATCCCTGAACATGTTCTGTTTGTCTTTCAATATTTTTATAAAACCAAGTGATTGCTACGTATAAATATAGAACATTTGCAATTATTCAAATAAATACCTCAGAAGTTTAAAGTGTACTTGGTGAAAGATAAACAGGAAAAGCACATGATGTCATCTTTTAAAATACTTTCATATCATTAAGAAATTGTAAGATAACCTTTGAAAGGTGGAAAAATAAATGGCACTTGCTTTCCTGATTTAAGATTATTGGTAGATTGACATGTGGGTCACACATCCTCTCCCTGTTACTGACAGGTAGGTACTTTGAAAACTCATTTGGGAATCACCACTGAGCAATGTATCCAGCTGCAAGTAACTGAACATGTATGTAAAGTATCTTCAATCATAAAGACATTCATCATTTTCCTAACCAGGAGTCTAAGAAATAAGTAGTTCAAAACCTTTATATTCTCATCAAAACTCTTTCTTCATTCTGTGCTTTGCAGAGCTTTTTTCCTTATACATTTTTGCCTCATGGTCAAAAGATGGCTGCTTCAACTCTAGGTATGATATCCATGTTTAAGGCAAAAGGCATGAGAAAGAGGCAATGGTAAGTCTTGAGAAAATCTCAGAGTGATTTTCTTGTATCTCAGTGTAGCCACTCCTGGCTACAAAGAAGCCTAGAAAAGTAAATATCTGGCAGAAAAGAAATACACATGTTTGGACATGTTGTTTCCCCCCCAAAAATTATGACTCAGTTCATAAAAAAAAATAAATAAATAAACAGTAAATAGGAAAAAGACTATTGTTACCGAGCATTATTTTTATTTAATTTTAAAATATATTTTCATTTTATTAGATTGAGAAGCTAGAATGTAAGATGTTTAAATATTTTTCTGTGATCTTTTTATCCTATTAATAGTAATCTTCTCTATCATCTCTACTGACAGAGAAAAACAGGCTACTGAAGAGTACTTTTGGACAAAATTAAATTTTAAAAAGATAAGTTGCAAGATATTATATCAATGAAAAGTTAATTATTATCTTTTACATACAATAACTATTTCAGACAGAGAAAAGTTATTCTGATAACTAGCTAATATCGAAGATGCCTTTAAGTTTTTAATAGCACCTTTTCTTTGTACCTTACATTGTGTCATACAGAACACAACAATTAAAGAATACAGTCTGGCATTCCTTAAATCAATCAAGTTATGCTTCTTTTTGAAATGAACAATTTATAATCTCCCATTATAATTAAAGTGCATGTTAAATTAATAAGCTAACTTTTTAGTATTTCTTCTGCTATTGATTTTTTTTTCTTCAGGAAACT
Organism: Puma concolor; assembly: GCF_028749965.1. Lineage (NCBI taxonomy): Eukaryota > Metazoa > Chordata > Mammalia > Carnivora > Felidae > Puma > Puma concolor. Next base: position 118,670,657 of record NC_141675.1, read on the forward strand.
AATCTCAATAAGGTTTCTATTTAAGATCTCAGAAAATTGTAGCATAAACTTTTCCAAATGCTGCTTTTTTAACTCAGGCAGGAAGGATTACTTCTAAAACATTCTTCGCGTGTCCCACCCTTTTAAACTTCCACTATCATGAGAAAGAAAATAATTGGGAATGAATGAGATGAAGAGGAAAAGAGGATCATGGGAAAGATCTCTATGTTTAATTCAGGGAAAACTCCCTAATGACATCTCATCAGTTAGTTTAAAACTATCTGAAGAAAGGAAAATATCCATTTGGATTTTTGATTTAAGGAATGACAGGTATAGGACGCATTCTAAGAGGCCACTTGCACTATTCTTTCTCTATTCAGGAACATAAATAAGCCAACTTAGACCAAGCAGTTCCAATTGGAAAATCTTACTGTAATACGGTTATAAAGTGCCTTTAAATATTTTTTTTTCAACGTTTTTATTTATTTTTGGGACAGAGAGAGACAGAGCATGAACCAGGGAGGGGCAGAGAGAGAGGCAGACACAGAATCGGAAACAGGCTCCAGGCTCCGAGCCACCAGCCCAGAGCCCGACGCGGGGCTCGAACTCACGGACCGCGAGATCGTGACCTGGCTGAAGTCGGACGCTTAACCGACTGCGCCACCCAGGCGCCCCATAAAGTGCCTTTAAATCATAAACACAGTCATACACACAACAAAAACAAAATTACGATGGTTGTTGGTCTGCAGTATTGGGAATTTGTTTCTTATTTCAAAGTAAATAATCCATCTTCAACCATTTCCTCTCATTCTGCCCTTAACGGAGATAAAGAACACCTGGACAAGTGCTCTGTGTAATTACCCTTGATATTGCTCAAAGAGCTGTAGTACCTTTTACTCATGTCTTCCAAAGCAAAAGTAACTTCTTTTTTTCTATTACCATTCTGCATACATCCTAATTCCTAAGGCTTTACTATTTATTTTCAACTTTGGAGTTACTCAACTCTATCCTGTTGAGTAATGACTCTCAGAACCCAAGAGAATAGCCAAGAAAATACCCAGAGGAAAATAAAATCCCGTCAAATGTTTCTGAGCCTTTTAAAATGTAGAAAGAGAAAAGGAAGTTCTTGACATGTCTCAGACAATTGGAAGCCTTAATCAAAACCATTCTTTTCGTCTCCTCCCTTATATTAGTAATTTTAAAAGAAATATGCTTTCCCATGCTTTCTTTGAATTATCCATCCTCCAAAGAAACAATAGCATGTTTAAAATAAAACAAAACAAAATAAAAACCTAATCAGGTTACTTTATTATCTTGTGGTATTAAATACGTGTATGTTCTGCATGCAAGTGTGTGTGCGTGTGCACACATGCGCGCACACACACATTTTCTTTCCCCCCTCCTCCCTTCTTATACACAAGAATTCAAACACACAGACCTTTTACTGGGAGTTCCTAAGTCACGATACACTCTTCCAAGATCTTGAGCTTGCTTTATTCAGTATAGTTTTCCTTGTTTCTTCTCTTAATAATATTTATTTTACTTTTTCCTTTCCCTTTGTTTCTCTCCAAGATTTCTATTCTGACAAACATTCTTTAGGATGTTGTAGGAAATATGTTCTATTTTTAGGTAAAAGCCAAAAAAATGACTATTTCTCCTTACTTTTCTGCTTTCTTTAGATAGTGAGAAAAAACTCAAGCAGAACACAAAGAATGAACTGGGGTATAAAAACCACATACTTAAAATGGTACCTGAGCAGCATTTACATAGATCTTGTTTCCTATCACAACTAGGGGTTTATAATATATTTTACAAAAATACCTAAATCATGATTTTATGTAGAAAATTATTTGCACACTTTAAAAATGAGATTATTTCCAGGGTTGTCCATTATCCTTAGAGTAATGTTTTTTTCCTCAAAGTGTATTATAAAGGTCAACCGAGTTAAAATAGTGAGGTAGGTAGGTACTATTTAATATGCAGATTCTGGGACACATGCCAAATTCACTCAGTCAGAATATTTGTGCCAGGGCCCAGGGACGCCAATGTTCCAAGAACAACATTTGACTTTAAACTCAAGTTAATATGAAAACCACCAATGTAGAAGGGTAGACCCAAGAAAAAATACTCCCTACAGTCCTCATTCTAACTCCAGACCCAATGCCAAAATTTTTAAAGCAGATGCAGTCAATTTAAAATGAACATCAAGAGAAAATTTTAATAAACAGTAAAAATGAATGTAAATTGTAAAAGCGGAGCCATCCCTCTCCTTTAGCTTGTTGGGAAGTCATCAGGGATTTTTTAGCACAGGTGAGGAATGTGATCTCTTTATCCCAAAGACAGTTCTTCAAATCCATATTGCATTACCACTTGCCATGTAGCAAAATGGTACCCTTAAAACATTAAACCGGGTGAGTGGGGAGGCCCCAGTAAATTACATTCTAGAGGTGGATCTGACGGGGTAGGACTTAGTATGGACACATCCTAAATTTTCGCAATCTTCATCTTGCAATTCATACAAAGTTATGTCAATTTGCTAGCCAATTTCTAGCATTTGCTAAGATCTAGCAATACCCATGGGTTTTGTCTGCTACATTTTAGTTTACTTCCTTCCTCACACCAAAGTACCCAAATAATGACACTACTTTATATTTATATCATGCTTCATACCATTTTACGAAATGCTACAATATTCTTTGATCACTTATGAGATTCAGAAAAATATTGTGAGAAATAGTGGGTAAATTTTCAGTTTTTTAACTGAAGGATAAACTGAAGATCAAAAAGGTAAATAACCTGGGTGCCTGGGTGGCTCAGTCAACCGGTTAAGCCTCCCCCTTGCCTCAGGTTATGATCTCCCAGTTCATGAGTTCAAGAACTGTATCTGGCTCTGCACTGACAGTGCAGAGCCTGCTTGGGATTTTCTCTCTCCCTCTCTCTGCCCCTTGCCTGCTGGCCCTCTCTCTCTCTCTCAAAACATAAATAAACTGAAAAACAAAAGAAAAAAAACCCATAACCTATGAAGGTGTCTTGTGTATTCCAGACTCCAGATTAATGCTCAGGGCTTTTGGTTCTAACTGGGATGCTTTCTTTATCACTCTATATAGAGAACATACTAGCTTAACCTGATATTTGCCTATAGTTTATATATTTTTACACAAAAGAGACATAATTTTGTTCTTTTACTTCACTTCTTTGGCTAAAATAGGAGCTCCAAGGTAACAGATTTCCCCCCTGCTTTATTAGTCTCTGTTTACTAACTAGACTAGTGAATGGCAAATAGTGGATGTACAATAAATAAAGTTGGGATATTGGTGGCTTCCCCAAATAATCGTCTGTATCTTTAATTTGTCTTAATCTAAGAAACTTTGATATTTTTTCCTAAAACATACCTAAATTAATTTGAAGACAACTGGAATAGCTCCATTATTTTTTTGTTTTGTTTTGTTTTGTTTTGTTTTGTTTTGTTTTTGAGAGATGGAGGGGGAGGGGCAGAAGGAGAGGAGAGAGAGAGCCTTAAGCAGGCTCCCACACAACCAGCACCGGGCTCAATTGCAGGACCATGAGATCACGAACTGAGCCGAAATCAAGAGTCAGGTGCTTCACTCACTAAGCTACCCAGGTGCCCCAGAAAACTTCCTAATGTAAGTTCATAAAATACTATTTATTTAGAGGTTTCAGTTCAATTGTTTTTTTAAAAACTTTTTTTTTTAACGTTTATTTATTTTTGAGACAGAGAGAGACAAAGCATGAGCGGGAGAGGGTCTGAGAGAGAGGGAGACACAGAATCTGAAACCGGCTCCAGGCTCTGAGCTGTCAGCCCAGAGCCCGACGTGGGGCTCGAACTCACGGACCGCGAGATCGTGACCTGAGCCGAAGTCGGATGCCCAACCGACTGAGCCACCTAGGCGCCCCTCAGTTCAATTGTTTTATTGCTGTTTTTCTCCTCAGCTTCAACATGAGTTGTCTATGGAAAATGAAACAGATCATCTTCTAGGTATGTCACAAGCTCTAACATTCTAAATCTTTGTGATTTAAGGATTAACTGGTGTCATAAAATTAAGATACAAAAGATGACTTTCAACAGAATTTCCAAATACCACAGTTACAGAAGCCAAAGAAATGCATGCCTCAGTACAGAACATCTAATGTAAGGTTGATATGCAAGAGAAATGGTTTCGTTTATTGGAAGATATTTTATTTTTCTCATGCCAAAGTAAAGCCAATGATCTCTAATGACTCTCCATGTTTTCCTGTTATTGTTGTTGTTTTTGGTCTCTTGCATTTCATACTATGTTTGCAAACAATTACATCAGCCCATGGGGAAATAGTTTAGAGACCTAACGGTCTTCTCTGAGCCAAAACCATTTGTGCACAGTACAAGTAAACAACAATCAAATGAATATCAACATGTAGGAATATCGTATATATGGCAGATAAATCTAAAATCCCCAGTGCACACTGCCACCCCGGTCAATACATATCTCAAGCATATACATCAAACATGCTATCTATCATGCACATGCATTGCGTTTGCAATTTTTATTTCCACTTGCACTGTGAAAAGTATATATTTTTGTGACTAAAAACTCCAGCTTGGGGAACACAATGGTTTCCAAGTCAATGAAAATGTGATTTGGAATTATTAATCCACCAATTAAGGGTGGAATAATTTACCCCTTGTTTGACCTTTATCAGTTCAGGTGAATTGATATATTAAAACTGTATATGGTGGTGGGGGGGAAACATAGTAGTGAAAAAAGTACATCCGTGTAACACTGTGGTCAGTTAACAACAGCATTTCTAAGATGTTCATTTGACACGGTGTGTACATTGTGTTTACGTATGTGCGGTATGGTCTTTCAAGAAATGGTTTGCTTTTTCTACCAAAGCGCCAGTCTCCATTTACATAACACAGAGCAAATAAACTTCAAGCTTAAATACATTGAGGAACAGTGTCATTAAAGCCAAAAAGAAGGTTTCTAAAGATTCACTTATAGGTTTCTGTTGGTAAATTGTAACAGAACACCTTTTTAAATAAGATTTTCAGAAAACGACAAAAGCTCAATCCACTGTCGAGTATTTCCTATGCTTCCTTGACTCCATGCTTCAGTTAGAGCTGAATGTGTGTATGTGAAAAAAGTCTTCAGCTTACCCCAAGCATGTAAAGACCTTTAGCTGCGAAACAAGAGCTTTCAACCACGATGCATTTCTCTGGGTAAAGGATGGAAACTCATATACCTACAGGAACCAGGCATTTTTCATAAATATATGAGGTAATATAGGATAGCATGAAGAATGGGGTTTTGTGCTAGGCTGTTTATATCTATGCATTTATATATCTCTATACCGAGTCTATATCTATGTCTACACCTACATCTATATCTACAACTACATGTATATCTATACCTATACAAACATTTCTAGCTCTATATATGTCCACTTATTTGTCTATCTATCTATCATCTATCTATCTATCTATCTATCTATCATCAAGACTCTTCAGCCTGTGGATCAGACACAAGCCACTCAGACCTAGAGCCACGATTTTGCTGTAGAGTTGGCTAGAGAATTATTCTCTACTTCTTGGGGGGTACTTTTTCCGATGTGACACAGTATACCAGGAAATATGTAAATTAGGCTTTTAAAACACTTGAGGTAGACTCAGTTCCACTGTATTGAAGAACACTGAAGCAAAACTTATGCTGATTTTTATTGTTGCTAATTCTCGTACTGGATTACTAAATAATTGTTGTGCAATTTATTTGATATTAGTAATGTGTCAATCTACATTACACAGTACTGTAAATTAAATAATTTTGCTGACTGCAGAGAGCAAAGAGTAGTCTAAGCAACACTTGATTGAACAATTTCAAGATAATCAACCATTTTAACTAAGTTTTCTGTTAAATGATTGTTTCTTCTAAATAGAACAGCACTGTTGAACGAGGAATTGGAGGCCATGTGCTACCAAGGGGAGGTGCTTTGGGGAAATATGGCATGCTTCCTAAGGAGGAACCAATTTATATACAGTCACTGGGCCCAGCCAGTGGTTTACAGAGGTTCAGTAGCACATATATTTCAGGCAGTAAAATTTGACATTTTAAAGAGGAAAGATGCTTTTACAGAAATCCCTAAAATAATGTGAAAGAAATAGTATTGCGGGACAAAGAGAGTGTTGACGGAGTATTTTGACTGAAGTTCCTTCAAAGTATAAGAGGAAGCTGCCATATTGTAGATAAAGAGGAGAAGATTACAGTGTGTCTGACTATGACAGAACAATGCATTTGGACGGAAAGGTCTTCAGTGTTTAAAATGGATGTGTGCCACTGATGTAGTTGATGGATTCTCTTCTGATTTCCCTCAATGTGATCTTAAGCCAAAGTTTTCAAGCGAACACCAGGAAATTAGTTTGGGGAACAAGCGAGGCACAATATTAATCTTTTTCAAATTTTCTCTTCTGACGGCAAAAATTAAATATTTTTCCTATAGAGTTTGAATGCCTGATTTAAAAAATCAATTATTCACTACATGTTTTATTTGTAGAGTTATTTAAACAACAAAATAGTTAAAGTCAAAGTAAGTTTGTTCTGATAATCTATCCAACCTAATTCAGATGACAGATATAACCACTGGAAACTTGCAACCATGTTATGCACGCAGAGAAGAATTCAGTGCGAAATGGACTCCATCAAAGGGATTTAGACCCTAAAATGCCTAAGGACTTGCTTTTAGTACACCCGGAGAATGACATACTATGAGACAGTACCTTGGATATTTTTATCATATGTGGTATTTTAAAATTCTTGGCTTTTGGGGAGACAAAATGATGGAATTTGAGAATTTCAAGTATATAAACATTCCATTCCAGTGTCCCCAGTATTTTCACAATTTATTTTTTTCTTTCAATAGTCTAATCCACACAGCTAGAAATGATCCATGGTTTATTCATGTATATGATAAAGTCATATATTTCCCCACCCAAAATTATTCATTGTTATTGGTAGAATATAGGGTAATGCATTTAAATACTATAAAGTACTATATAAATAAAGATGTGGTAAATTTCAGGGGAACCAAAGAAAGGGGAAATAAATTCCAGAGTGAATTCATAAAGATGATATATGATTTGAATTAATACCTTTTATAAAGAATTTGAATACATTTTTTCAATCCTGTGCGTCTATATTCAGACAATATATTCTCTCTTCTGATCCACTGATTTTTCAATAAGAAGGCATTTCCCCTCAGGGGACAATATAGACATTTATCCTCTGAATAAAACTATTAGGAATTAATATAATACAGAGGGAGAGACCAGCCACTTGTGGAAACCTTCCAGAAATTAGCCTAGCATTTAAAGTGATTGATAAATATTTCTGCAAAAACCTCACGTGAAACATTCCGATATATGAGCGACTACAGTGAGATCATTTCATCATCTATAAAGTGAGGGAGGCGGTGGGATTAGAAGGGTGATCCCTAAGAATTATATCACACTTAGGCCAACTACAAAGAGAAAGGTAGACGCAAGACGGGGTTCAGAAATGATCTGCAGGAGGCCGAGGCACATCAGAGGTAAACGCTAAAGGGCAATCTGGTTGCAGTGTGCCTACTTTTCAACCCAATTTGTATCGCGTCAGCTATGTGGTGAAGAGTGTGTGCACCGGGGCTTCACAGGAACTGCATGAAGTGAACAGGCCAGCATGAAGCAAGACAAACGAGCGATGACTGAGTGGTCCCAAAGAGGAAGGAGCAAGATTACTAGAGCTACAAAGCAAGTTATGTAATTGTTGGCACACACATTGTTTGTGACTTGTGTAAGAGTGCATGGAAGTGGGGAAGCCCTGGATTTATCCAACAGGGCATACTTTGTGGCTTCTGGGTTGGGGTTTGGCTGAGAGAAGTGTTACAGGCGCCTGTGGTACAGGGTTACACATACTTATCCTTTTTCATTTCCAATTATAACAAAGTATACTAGAATAACAGGAGGTATTGAACCATGTGTTCTGTGTCTGATATGTTTTAGCTATTAAATTCTGTAACTATTTTTCCTCCAATTTAAGCTTTTGTAAGCTACTTAACCTTGTTTTGCGACTACATTAACTCTTTCAATCCACCATGGCATGTGCAAATACTTTACAGAAAGATAATGCATTATTTCTTGCTTATAAATGTGTGCGGATTTTCTTTAAAAATAAACCACAGATCCATCTCTGAAAATTTCTTTGAAAATTTGTTGACACTCTTTAGGAAGCCACAGTCAGATTTTGATGTGGTGACCAGATTTCAGGGTTTTTGTTTTTTTGTTTTGTTTTGTTTTGTTTTGTTTTGTTTTTGAGAGAGAGAAAGAGGCAGAGCACAAGTGGGGGAGAGGCAGAGAGAGAGGGAGATACAGAATCCAAAGCAGGCTCCAGGCTCTGAGCTGTCAGCACAGAGGCCAACACGGGGCTCGAACTCACAAACCATGAGATCACGACCTGAGCCGAAGTCAGACACTTAACTGACTGAGCCACGCAGGCGTCCCCAGATTTCAGTTTTGATAAGAATGTTACAACTTGTAAACATTATGACTATCTCCCAATTGCAAAACTCTTTGTAAATACCTTAATCATAGCCAAAGAAGCCCAGTGAATTGATTTTATATGTGTGTTCTACTGGATACTGCCACCTTCCAAGCATCTGTGATAATAATATGAACCTAAGGTTTATAACTACTTGTATTGGATGATAATATGTGCCAGGCTTCCCCTGTGTACTTAATGTTCATTACTTCATTCAATCACCTGAATATTTTGCATGAGGACTGTAACATTATAAATCCCATTTTATAGAAATGGAAACTGAGTCTTTAAGATGTTATGTAACTTGTCCAAGCCCACATAGCTAAGAAGTTTCACCTGTGGGACTGAAGACTTAAGAGTTTGAATTCAGAGACTGATATTTTGGCTTCTGCAAAGGCCATATTTCCATGGATTCTCTTGTTCGCTGAACTCTACTGCTGAAATAGAAAAAAAAAATGTTTAAAGCAGTCAAATGTTTGACTGCAATGATGTATATGGGTATCTCAACAGAGGGCTTTACCTGATACAGTAGAATCTTCTGAATAGCAGAGAAGGGGCTGCTAACTTTAGTTAAGCTATTCTGAGGCAGTGGCCCTGCCACCTTAGTTAGATATTTGAGGAGGGGAGTGGAGTAGGAAGAATAGCAAATGAAAACCCTGAGAGAGTAGCTTATATTATTGGAGCAGCATAGAGTACAAGGGCAATTAACATTTGTTAAATACACATTAAATGGCCTCAAGACCCCTCATAATCGGGTGATCACTGTTTTGCTAACCTCACTTTAACAATTTCTTACCTGGGGGCCCCTGCATGCCTCAGTCGGTTAAGCGTCCGACTTCGGCTCAGGTCATGACCTCACGGTTTGTGAGTTTGAGCCCTGCTTCAGGCTCTGAGCTGACAGTATGGAGCCTGCTTGGGATTCTCTCTCCCCTCCTTCTCTGTCCCTCCCACCTGCCCTCTCTGTCTCTCTAAATAAATAGATAAATAAATAAATAAACGTAAACCAAAAGAACTTCTTACCTTCACTCATGCTTCATACAGCCCTACTGCCCATCACTGGACATACCATGATGCTTCCACATCTCAATGCCTTTCATTGGTAGTGTCCCCTCTATTTGTGACCCATCTTCTCTTCCACTGTAAAGTTCATCCTTTGTTACGATAGCTCAAATGGCATTTTCTTGTGGGAATTGAGAAATCTCCCTGAATCTAAATTGCTGGTTTTTACATGATTCTGTTATTCTTTTTTTATACTTCTTTTCTCGGGATTACTATATTGCAATCTCTCCACTGACCATTAGTGTCCTCAAGTTAGGGAAAGTCTTACAGCATCTAGCACTTGGTGTTCCGATGTGAGCTAGGCCAGAGTATAATGGCATGCCCTGAGTTAGAAGTGAAAATGACATCCCAGGCCTCTCTTCAGTTTACTGGTCAATGGCCATACAAGAAGTAAGAGAATATAAACCAGGATGCTGTTGGGAGAGGAGATTTGCCATGGGCTGCATGTCCAGTGGGTCCTTACTGGGTATACCAAGAGTATAAGACTATGACCTCTCTTTGCTAGGGCCATTTTTCAAGAATGCATTTGAAGTGAGGGAGAAGGAATAAAAACAGGTGCGCCTACCACTCATGATAAAATAATGAAGTCCCCAAGTTTACTAACCTCAATCATGACACAATCTATTATATACCTAGCATTCATACGGGTGCCTCTGCATCACCTTTCTGTAGCCTGGGGGAGGGGGTGGTAAAGAGAACTGACATGAACGCGAAGCCCACGTGGCATGTTGCACTATGAGCAATGATGTTCTTTGTCTCTGACCTAGGAGTCTCATGTCTTGTGTCAATAACCATGACACAGAAATAGTTTAACTTATTAGATCACAAGCAAGTAAAATCCAAGAATTTTCATAGCTCTTGATAGATGCAAGTTACTGTACATAATGCTTTGATTCTTTCCTAATTCCTCCACAAAATAAACCTAACCTATCTTAATTTGGCTTCCCCTGCAAGCAGACCCTAAATCAAAGATGTGAGTGCCAATAGCTTATTTGCAATGAGCAGAAAAGACTGTTAAGTGAATAAGAAATGAGACAAAGAAGAGACACTCAACAGAGGGTAGTTGTATAAAGCCAGTGGTCACTGTGGATGATGGTGCCTAATCCCCCACTGGAAAAACTCTGGAAGTCAATGTAAATCACATGCTTCAGGGTTTTCCCATCTAGGATACAGGATGATGGGCTATTTATATACCATTTCCCAACAGTCCCTGCTTGGGAGCTACTCTGAAGGGGCATTAAGTACTTAGCCCTTCCATGATGTCAGGAATGTGGGTAGAGGCACAGAAAAATGCAGATACTGGAGTTGGAATCAACTTGTGTCCACTGAAATGGTACGGCTAAAGGGATGTGGTTGGGGCGGCAAAATGTCAATCAAGTGCTAAAAATGGCCCTCATGGCATGAAGAAACCGCAAGTCCGAGAAGCTCCTGGTCATGAGTTTTTGGCCATCAGGTAAACGGACAGGGCATGGCAGCACATGTTCTGTCTACTAACAAACAGCATATGCTGCTTTGCTTCATATATGTATTCTGAATTCTTTGCATTTTTCTTACTGTCCTCTTATCCTTACATAATATCCTAATAATGAGGTCTACTGTGTCATTGTACCCACCACAATATGCTCAATACATGTTTATTGAAAGAAAAAATAGAGTGGTAAATGTGTACATGGTAAGCATCCTGAAATGCAGAGCTAGAAAGATCGTTGATTTGCAAAGATTAAATAGAAAGGTTCAAATATACTTTTTATGGTGTAAAGGTACATAATGGAGAGAACAACCTTGCATAATCCAATTTAATATGCAGTTAAATTAGCTGGTTTGGCTAATACCTTTCCCCACGATGAAAAATGCTGGCGAGCTGAAATGGATGCTGGGAAACTCCTGCGGCATCACGTTATTCCCCAAGGAGGACAACTCACTTGTGAATAATCGGGAATTGGCTGTACAGGAAAACCTTACTGCTTCCAGGGTTTCCATTCAGAAATAAACAGAAGTTACTGAGTGTCTGAAGGAAAAGAGGTAAAACCAGCATGAACAATACCTACCATATGCCAAGAACCATGCCACACAACTCACATGAATTTGCACATTGACCTCTTCCCCTCAACAGTTCCTTGAGGTTTCTATTTTTTGAAGTTTAAGTATACCTACTCAAAGCATAGAGTAAATAGTAGCAGATTAGTGGTGTAAATTCAGGACTGTCTGACTGTAACATTCATACCTGTCTTGACAGTAACATCCGTACTATTTTTATGGCACCCTTGATTCCCTGTGAATCACCATGTCATGCTGAGTAGAAGTGAAAATGTAGTAATATTCCAAATCCTATCTTTTCTTCTAATATGTGTATAACACGCACACATACACATACATACATGTGCAATAAAATATCAGCCTCCATTTTTTTTGATGTTTGACTGCTGACAACTTTCAAGCCTCAGCATTTCCTTTTTCTGCTGATCCACATATGGGCAAACTGTAAGCGAGCCTAAGTGCTCCCCCCTTTGGTATAGGTAGAAAGTTCAAACCTTGCAAATTCCAGCCTTCGTGGAATGACTCTCATTCTGGCCCCACTCCGAACTCCCTTAAAAATTTCTAAGCTAGTCTCTCCTCTTCCCACCCCCCTGACCTGTTTGGACTTGTTAGGTCCGATCCTACTCTCTCTGGAAAGTTCTATTGTATAGCAACAAATTTTTTCAAACCCTCTTGGTACACGAGTGGCATCCTCAGTCTTGATATTCGAACCAAATATTGGGGAGAAGGCCCATTTCTTTATTATGAGTGATGATAACATTTGGCATAGGAAACAGAGTGGCTAGATAACGACCACCACCACCAGGGAGCCTTCTTCTCTTACATTGGCTTGATAACCAGATGTGCTTGCTGACAATCTTGTGCTTTGACTGTGTTGCTTTGTGCTGCAATTGCTCAGTCCTACTGAGACACAGATTTAGCCAACCTTAGTTTCAGGTTTCAGTAATCAGTATTTAGGGACAGAAGTATGTGACTGGGACCCTCTTCACACAATAAAAAAAAAAAAAAGAGGGCTGATTGGCTTTTGTGCCTCTACAACATAGGTCCCGAAATAACTTAAATAATCTGCTGAAATGCACCAACTGGCAAACCTTCATGACCATAATCAATACTGGGGTTCAAATTACAATTCAACCTGGAATCCCACTACATTTAATCGTGGTGGTCTCCATAACCTTAAAGAACTTCCTGAATATAAAATAGAGGCCAAAAAGACATGTCTTAACCATTGCCAAAATTCCCCCATAGCAATAGTGACCATTGCCCCAAAATAGCCCATAGAGGGTATAAAGGATCTTTCTCGATGAATAATAAATTAAAATTATTTTTTGACATTTATATATGGCCTAAAAAATTGGAATCCATGGTCCTTTTCCTCCCTAGTTAAAATAGTTAATACAGACCAATGAAATTAAAACAGGGCCTTCAAAGACTGAAAACCATAATGGAAGACCTGTTAAGGAAGAGATGATTATTACCACTCCTTCTCCATTTAATAGCCCAATTTAACCTATTCTTAAACTTGGAAAGAATGAATGGCACCTAATGGTGCATTCCCCCAATCTTAATGTCCTGGTCCCACATACTAAGACCCATACTCAATATTATAAAATATTATTAAAATTAATGTCTCCATCCAAGCAGCATCTGGTAAATACTTAGTCATAGATTTGGCTAATATTTTCTGGTCAGTACCTATTGCAACAGCCCCTCAACTGCAATTGGCCTTTACCTCTGAAGAAACCAATACACCTTTTTCTGGCTGCATACAGAGTACTGCAACAGCCTCATCATTACACACAATCCTTGCAGGCAAGTTCTTAAGCACATCCAGCTCTCTCCAGGAGCACAGATATGATATTATTTTGATGACATCACCTTCCAAGGAGGTTTGCTTGACATACTCATTCAGGCCATACACATACTTAACAAAAGAGCTCACAAAAAAAGAGCTTTTTGTGGGCTATTGTATCACAAATAGTATAAGGCCCCACAACCTCAGTTAAATTCCTGAAAATGATTGGGTAAACTAAGACCACTCTGGCACCATCGAGAAGCAATTATTGGTCTACTCATCACCCATAATTTTAAAACAAACGTAACATCCTTTAGGCCTTTTTGGGTTCTGAAGGCAACATATTCTTAAGTTACAATTTTACTTAAGCCCCTTATACTGTTACTTGGAAATTAGCCCACTTTTAAGTTTCCCATGGACTTCTGGTATAAGAAATTGCCCCCTTGACTCCACAGTTCATACAATTAGGGTGGCTAATGCTGGCTACATACTGGTTGTCCCCCAAACAGAGGTTCTCACAGGCCCTAAGCCCACAACTCTCCATACCCAACTGCCCTTATGTCTCGGGTTATATGAGCAGCACTCCACATGTTCAGCACAACCATGGAGACCTCCTTCCAGAGAACAGAGTCAAATGTGGGTGCTAGCATATCTCATCAATAGGAAGAGTGCCCCCTCCATCCTCCATGTGTTGCCAAGTTCCATGGTTCTAGAGGAGGACTCCTCTGTTTTGAATGCCATGGTCACCTGGGTAATCCCTTGGGTACATATATGTAAAGGTAGTTCATGTAGTTTTTGGACAACAGCACCACTGTTATATATGATGGAGCTCACTGACAGAGTGTACTTTTTTCCTTCCTTTACCAGGATGTCCCTGATCAAAGATTAGCATAATTGGCTGTATGTTAGGCAGCCATCTTAGCATTGGATACCTTGGCTGACAATTGGCCCCATCTGCTATTTATAAGCTCTTGGTCATTGCCAATGGTTTGACCATTTGGTCTGGCAATGGCAACAATAACAATTGTTTAGTCAAAGTTGCCTCCTTTGATGTAAAGAAATCTGGTGATCTTGCTTCACGGATATGCAAAACTTAGATCAAGATCACACAAGCTCCTGCACATACTAAAGCTGTAATACAAGACACCACCAAAATACTCCTTACCCCTTTCAGAGCTCCAGACTCTATTACTGATAGTGACCAAGGCACTTATTTCACTTCCAAAAGCTGCAGAATCCTGGAACATTCACTTCCCTTGCAAGTCTTATAGTAAAAGAGCCTCAGACCTTGTAGAGCATGGTGATGGTTTATTTAAACAAATTCAAACTCCGTTAACTGAAATATTGTACCCTTCAACCATCAGTCAAATATCAGAGGTGAATTCTAATAAAGACAGGTGCAGTTTTCAATGTTTGTTTGACTGCTGACAGATTTCAATCCCCACTGCTCTCTTTCTACCTCTGTTCTATATCTGGGCAAGCTGATTTAAGGCCACTTTCTTTGGTGTTTGTGGGAATTCCAAACCACAAAAGCCACATTTCATGTGAAAGAATGCTCACCCTACCCCCACCTCTCTTATCGACCATAAAACCCTGAAGACAATCTTTGTTCTATGCTTTTTCAAGCTATTCTTGGACCTGCTAGGGAGCTCATTCTGTTTTGCCCCAAGAAAGCTTCATTATGGCGGTAATGAACCTTTTCAGACTCTCCTGGTGAATTTGTGGCATCGTCAATCTTGATATCTAAACCAAACTTTGAGTTTGGGGGGATTTATTTCACCTCTTTGGCGTGACCACAGCAAAATGCATTTTAGGTATCTTAGTGTAGGAAACCTGTAGAATAGTGACTCTTGGCATTATGATGTAGTTGAATTGTATTATCATTACTAAAGAACTTTAAATCTTTTCTGAAAGTGTACCTTTCCATATAGAGTATTGAAACTGTAAAATTCTAACGAAAACGCTTAGAGTAAACTTTTCTTGCAACTAATATATGATCTCTCTGATATGTCTGGCTAAGTCTTATAAAAAAAGAAAAACAAAGTTTTTCTTTTTTTTTTCAATTCTTTTCTGTATGTATTATACAAAATTTAAGTCCCCAAACACTTAAAAAAATGTCCGAGTCAAAACAGCAATGTTCTAAATGGTTCTGCATTTAGTTTAAAACAGAAATCTTCAATGGTTTATTTTGCCAAGGTTAAATTGCAAATCCATGCTATATTTAGTATGCATTTCATGGAAAATTTATTTTCCAGGACTTTTACCTCCTGAGTATTTACATTTAACTAACTTGAATATACTTTAGAAAAGTTATCCAGTACTCAAAACAATTAAATTTTCTCTTCATTTTTTTGGTTAACCTTTGTAGATTTTGTTGAGCAACGAACCCTATTCTATTGCATTGTGAACAGTGACATTTGTGAAGAGCTCTGAGACATCACCATTTTGGCCAAGGAGTGTCTGATATGGTAAGATGCCTATAGGGGTGATATTCGGGTTGTGAGTATTAAAGGGTTAATAGAATCTGGAGCTATCTAATAGGAGCTATGTTTAGACACAATTGCCCTAAGTCAGAGTAGCCTATGTTTTTTGTTCTTGTTTTTGTTTTTGTTTTAAATACAATTTGAGAGGGGTTGGGATTGTTTTTCAGAAAAGAGTTTCAAACATCAAAAAGAAACTTGAAGTTAAGGAGAAATTACAATGGGAGGAAGAGGAGTAGGGTTAGCAGGTGAGATCATCCTTGGATTCTATGTCCAGGGAAACTCTTACAGACCACTAGCCCTGCACCAGCCAAGTGTATGCTGATGGTTTTCTTTCAGACAGTGCCTCGGGGTTGTTTTGTTGTGTCATGCTTGGGACCCACGAAGCCCGCTTTGTGTGGCCATTGAGGACAGGCAGAGTGAGAAGAAACCCTTCAAGATAAATCGATCTCCTTGGTTTCCTGAGACCGACTTTTGGGTTTAGATTCCCTTTGGTTTTGGGTAAAAAGAAGTTCATACCATAGCAGGTTGTCTGCTTTTCTAAAATCATTATTGATTTTCTCTTTTTGCATCTCCTGACTTCCCTCAACAGAGTTGGGCACTTTCTACGAACCTCAATTTCGGAAACGTGTGCATACACACATGCATACGCACATTCAGACACGCTCCATTAGAATAATTTCCAGAAACATCTATTGCTTCCATTGAGTCATAACCCTTTTGAGGTTAGGAAATAGATTATATTCATCTTGGGATTCTTTACGTCTGGCATATAATTTGATATATGAGGATCTCAATGTGGTGTTATTTTATTCAAAAGGCAAGCAGATTTATATGAGACGATTCAACAGTTGTTACTAAGACCTCACTTATAACCCATTCCAGAACTTCTGCCTCTGAGGGTGGCACTGTCTCACTGGAACTGAACATTCATAGCTTTCATTTGTCACATTTGACTTCATATGATGCAATAGCATAATTAATCACTGAACAACGAGCTCCTCTTATTCTGGAAAAGATTACATAGATTTCCTGCTTGTGTCTCATACAGTGTATTATACAGAGATACATTCAATAAATGTTTCACTAGGTATTTCTTTAGAATATATTTTTAATGCTATGAACTTCCCAGTGACTATCTGAGATAAAATTACTAAACACTGTTCACTCGAGGGATGCAATATTCTCTTGCACATAATAGACATTCCACGAGTATTTGCTGAATGACAGAATAAATAAATTCGTTGATCTAACAGAGCATTAGGGTGCTTATAGTTTAAAGTACAGCATGTTGACCATGAAAGCATATGTTAATTACACAGCTCACACCCTATAAGCTTTCTCCTTGTATAGTCAGGAAGGGTCAGTTCTAGACACACTCCCTGACTTTAAACTGGTCTTGTCAAGAGTCACACACTAACTCCCCAAGCTCCGGGGAAAATATAGAAAGCTTTCTCAAGGATTGCCTTCGACGCCTTCTTCCCTGTTCACAAGGAGGCGGAAGGAAGCTGCTCCCCACTGTGTGCACCCCCTTCACTCTTGAGAAGAATCCTCTTACCTGTTCAACTTCATTCTGGATGTGAAGCAGCTCTAGTGTAGTTGTTACAGTGCCTGCAAAGGTGGGCTTGTACCTCATTCTACACTACTTTTCATAATTTTGGCATTTTGGGAAGCCTGTGAAACTGGAAATTGAAGAAAACATGAACCATAGTGAACACCGTTTAACCCCCTTGTATAAGGCTCGATGGCACTTAATGGCTCTTCTCTTGGCCTAGTTTACATAGGCCCATAAGCTACTAATGTCTTTATTTCTACCTTCTCATAAACTCTGATATGAATCTTACCACTAATCAAAGAAGGCCTGCCTTTGAAATGTGACAGGTGACTCCAGAGCGGACAAATGTCTTGTACACGTAGTACTTAGTACTGAAGTCAGTCTGGCAGAGAGTTTCTCCTTTCCTCCCAGACCAAAGTGTTTCCTCATGGAGATTAAAAATCCCTCTCATTATACATTTGAAGATAAAGATTTAATAACTGTAATATATAAACCAAAGGACAGGCAGATGGGAAGTCTTATTGCACTGGGTGGTCTGAGATCTTATTTATTTATTTTTTTTAAATAGGAACGTGTGTCAACACAATCTCCCATTCAAGCTTATAAGGAAGGCATTTAGGACACATGGAATAGCAAAGAAAATGATATAAAAGGAAATATAAACTGAGATGGTTTCCAGAAACGTGTGAACAGCCAAGAAAGGACACAACCACAGCAGGAAAAAAAACAAAAAAAAACAAAAAAAAAACCCGAATGTAATAGTTAAAACCCAATGTAAACCACAATAAATACACTGCTATCCAGATTTCAGTTAAGCAACACTGCCCTTTGATATTTATATAAAATTAGCTCAAGCCTTTATCCCAAATCCTGTGGGAAGTCCTGTCCCAGGACATCCAGAGATTAAAATTCCCGTGGTCATTTTTGACAGACGTTTTTACATCTGTGAAACTCAGCTTCTCCCACAAGACTTTGTTTTTGAAGCAATATTGATTAAAAATTTAAGAAAATCAAGAGAGTTTTATCTCAGCAAGACATACCACTTAAAATCGATCTTAGATATTCCCACTATAGCCAATGGCTGTTCAATGATCACTTTCTGTACCTGCTTCAGCCTATAAGTTCTCTTTTTCCTTTAAAGCTTAAAAATGACTCCCACCTCCAAGATGTCCACATTTTAATCCCTGGAACCTGGGAATGGTACCTTACATGTGGTCAAAAAAAGGACAGATGTAATTAAGTTAAGGGTCTCAAAGAAAGGAGAGTATTCTGTCTGGTGAGTCACATGTATCCTTGAAAGAGGGAGGCAGAGAGATTCTACAGACACACAGAGGAGAAGGAGATGCGTGGATGGAGGAGAGAGAGATTTGAAGATGCTGAACTCAAAGATGGCAGTAATGCGGCCACAAGCCAAGGGATGCTGGAAGCCATCAGAAGCTAGAAGAGGCAAGGCATGGATTCACCTCTATGGCAAGGAGTGCAGCACTGCCCACGCTGTGATTTCAGCACAGTGACAACTAATTTTGGATTTCTGGCTTCTAGAATTGTGAGGGACTCAGTTTCTGTTGCTTTAGGCCACCAAATTTGTAGTAATTTGTTGCAGCTGCTACAGGAAATGCCAACTGCTCACACTTCTCTTCCCTCTGTCACACTTCTGTTCTTCTCTGCTCTTTTACTTGTAGTGTCTTTACCCCCACAGAGTGGTCAGCTGTGCCCTGGAAAACCCTGGTTTTCATGATATCCACCTTGGCCAAACTAGCAACGCAGGACTGACCAAACGCAACAAGCAGGGGGCAACGCAGGATGGTCTGCCCACTGACAGTTGTATAAGGGGCGCCTGGGTGGCTCAGTCAGCTGAGCATCTGACTTCAGCTCAGATCATGATCTCACAGCTCACGGGTTAAAGCCCCACGTCAGGCTCTGTGCTGACAGCTCGGAGCCTGGAGCCTGCTTCAGATTCTGTGTGTGTGTGTCTCTCTCTGCCCCTTCCCCACTCATGCTCTCTCTCTCTCTCTGTCTCTCAAGAAATAAATAAATGTTAAAAAAATTTTTAAATGTGGCCAGTGCTCCCAGTAACCATTTTCTGGATCTCCAGCTAGCTTACACTCCTAAATTAGAGTTTTCCTGCATAATCAGCCTCACCCTCACCTTGAATCACGGTAAAGTGGTAATGGAGGGAGCCTGAGGAAAATGCAGTTTTACTTTTAGCTACAGCATATATAGGGATTGGAACTGGGGTAACGACTCCCCACAAACATGTAAATAAACTTTGAAAAACACTTAGAAGGAATGGGCGAGACAACTATACATAAGACATTGAAAGCAAAAGTCAGAAGCAGAGACAAACATTCAAGACGTTTAACAGAGACACAAAGCTGATTCTGTGAACTTCACAATCCCTCCATCAGAGGAGAGATCAGTTGAAAACTATACTAATGCCATATCAGAGCTTGAGATTCGGTATAATGTCCGGTAATTGGTTGAATTCTTTGTACATTTTGGTAATATTTAACATACAGGGGCATTTCTCAGAGCTTGATTATCAGAGGCATCAGAGACACTTGGTCCACATTCAGAGAGATTCCTGGCCATCACCTCAACCTGAGTCAGACTCTGACAGAGAGAACTGACAATTTGTATTTTTAACAAACTAAATTTGAGAAATGCTAATCTTAAGAGGGTTGCTAAAATATTCCCATTTTGTTCCATATCTCAGTTTAATTTTCCAAATGTCTACCCCAGGGTAGACCTAATTGAAATGGACTGATGTTTCCCTCTCTGTGGAACATATACCCAGTTAAAGATAGATATCTCTGATTCCTATCTGGATTCCTACCCATATAGTAGAGAAAAGTAAGTTTGAGATTATTTTTAAGCCATCATAAGAGACAACAAAAATCATTTTTCTAGAGCTGAAAGGTCTAAGCTGCTGAGTGTACAAGTAGGGTCAGATCTACAAGAATTGAGAAGGTATAGATTCCAGAAGGCTTCTGCTCTTGATTTGTTTTTTTACCTTTCAAAAGGCTCAGACTGAAAGCCATTGCTTTTGGCTCCCTGGATGATTCTGAAACTCCCGAGGTCTAAAGTAAAACAGATAACTAGATTTGGAACCTCACAGGGGCAAAGGAGCACAGCCTTTTACTTCTGAGTTGGTAGATTATTTTGCAGGCCAAAACTGCAGAACATAACCCAATATTTCCAACTCAAGAATTTTAAAAAAAGGTATTTTGTATCATTCGCCATAATTATTTTTCTCTGACTCAAGAAAGTTTAAAAGGACAGATTGTCAGGGGCACCCGGGTGACTCAGTCTGACTCCTGACTCTTGGTTTCAGCTCAGGTCATGATCTCAGTGTTTCCTGGGTTGAAGCCCCTTGTAGGGCTCTGCAATGACAGAGTGCAGAAACTGCTTGGGATTCTCTCTCTCCCTCTCTCTCTGTCCCTCCCCCACTCGCACTGTCTCTGTCTCTCTCAAAATAGATAAATAAACTTAAAAAAAAGACAAATTGTCAGTTCATTTCATTTTCCCAAATAGAGTATTTGCTTTAAAGATAATCTGTTAAATGCTGGTAAAAACAAAAGTACCAAGGGTTTATTGTCAGGCTCATCATATTAAAACAGATTTGTTTTTATTTTTAAGTCCAAAAATTATTACGTGGCATATGTACTTGGAATTTTAATGTGTTTACTACTTTTCACAGTTATCTGAAACCAATGCACAAGCAAATAATATTTATTATCTGGTAAATGCTACTTCTGTAACTGTGGGTATTTTATAAACTGCTCTATTTGCAGGAGAATGGACTTTCACATCACTGGGAATCATCACGAAAATTACCTTTTTCATCGCTACTCCCATGAGGTAAGAAATATTTTACGTTGAGGGGATTCATTAACTTTCAAAATATAAACAAACTGTCTTTTTCCCTCCGTGGTAGGAGGACACCAATACTTTGTAAAAGCTTGAGCGCTTCCTTACCTAAGAGAACGAACTCTTATTTCACTGGGGTTTTTATTACACTGGAGAATAAATCATGCACCAATGGCATGTTTTTATGGCAACCTTCTTGTCAGAGAAGGCTTGTTTCGCTTATCATGAGATGTTCAGGAAATTAACACTCCACCGCTCTGAAAAGATCCCCAGACAGCGCAGATTGAAGAACAGATTGCTTCTGCAATTCCTTCATTCATTTGTCACACCTTAATAATTATGCACAATAAGTACCAAAATGCCTCCTATTGTGCACTGCTTATGATCACAGCCCCACAGAAGAAGCCGATGCGAACACAATGGATCAGGAGTATTAACTAGATCCCATCTTTTATCAGGTCCCGTGTGTGAGTAGATGAATTGAAACGAAAGAGCGGCACTTGAAAGGAGTACTTGAAAAAAAACGTCCCCAACTTGATTATTGGAAAGAAGAAAACTGTGATGCATCATAACTGGAGACATTTATATACATTTCCGTAGTATAAATATAAACAAATGACCTGCAATAATATCTAAGTTGAAGGCACCGAAAATGCGTTTTCCTCCTTTACCTTAAAAATCATAACAAAGCATTTAAAAAAAAAATTTACTGGCACCAAAATAAAAAAAAAAAATAAGGAAAAATTAAGAATCAAAGGTAGTAAGTTGATACTTCAGTAAGAGTTTCCTGTGAATAAATTCGTGTGAACCCATTAAGAAACAATAAGAAATTTAACTTGTTTAAAAATATCAGAATTTTTTCATACAATGTATGTTTAATGTTAGAAAAGCAAAGTAAATAATCTTGGATTTTATTAATAATTATTCGGATAGCATTTATTTATCAAAGTGTCCCATGGCATTTATATGCCCATTTTGTAGCCATTTCTTGCTGGCTATACCTTGGGTTCCAGCAGGAAATACTGATTCAAATAGTGTGTATGATACTGGGTTTCTCACCATCATAGTAGGAACGCAAAACTGCACACTGCTGAAATCATTATGCAGAGTATTTGGTATGCCAAGTCTCCCTTTTAAAAAACTAAAATCATTTTGAGTTTGACAATGTATTCGTTTAGCACTTTTTTTTTTTTTTTTTTTTTTTTTTTTTTTGCTTCAAATGAATTCAGTGCCTCATAAAAGTGCTGGATTGACAGACTTTTGGAGAGGAGGCTTTTGTTTATCCCTCAAATGAGGACAGCATGGGCAGCAGCAGGGGAAGCTTCCACTTTTAGGCAGGTGGAACTCTCAAAAAAGAAAATTCACACTCCTGTCAATACCATTTAAAGTTCTCACTTACACCAGGTTTCACATGAGATAAAGCATTTTGTGGTTGTGACTCACACTGCACTCCCCTTCCCATGCTTAACGGAAGTTTTCCAGCCAATTCTGGAATTAATATAAATCTGCCCATGTCACTGGCTCAGGGTGAGTGCCTGCGAAACTAATACCACCGTTTCTAAACTCCAAGAACCCATCAGTTTTTTTTTGTTTTTTTTTTTTTTTTTTGTGGCATTCATCCTTGGTCTGACTAGAAGTGGATTAAAATAAACTGGACCGAGAAGGTGGTCAATAGGAATCTGGCTTATTTCACATGTATGGAAATAATAAATATTTGTGTAATTCAATGACAGTATTCAGCTTTAAACTTAAAGACTCTTTTCAGTTGAATTTCCCCTGTTTGAGGCGGGGAACACTTCCTTCAAACATTAGTTTTGACCTTGCTAGGGCAAAACCACAGGGCTACATCTCCCTGGGACTCAGATGTTGAGAGTTTTTTTAAATCAAAATACTAATCAGTGCTAAGTGTTTTGTCATAGCATCTGCCTATGAATTATTCCTGGTAAAAATTCTGGGGTATATTAATTAAATAATTATTTGGTAACAGATTTTGGGGTATTTCAGATGCTTAAGCTCTGAAAATATGCCATGTCACCATCAGGGCTCCTGGGTGGCTGGGTGCATTGTCATTAAGCAGTAATATTTTAAAAGGAATCTTTTTTTTCTGAGCAGTAGATCTCAAGAGTGGGCTTAAAATATTCAGTTAACCACGCTCTAGGAAGAAGTGCCATCGTCCAGGCTTTATTGTTTCATTTACAGAGCACAGGCAAAGTAGACATAGCATAATTTGGGGAGGCCTTAAAACTTTTGGAATGCTGAATGAACATTGGCTTCAGTTGAAAGTCACCAGCTGCATTAGCCCCAACCAAGAGAGTCAGCCTGTCTTTTGAAGCTTAAAGCCAGGCATTGACTTCTCTCTAGCTATGAAAGTCCTACATGGTATCTTCTTTCAGTAGAAGGCAGTGTCATGTGCACTGAAAAATCTGTTGTTTAGTGTAACCACCTTCATTAATTATCTTAGCTAGATCTTCTGGAAAGCTTGCTGCAGCTAATAGGTCAGCATTTTCTGCTCCACCTTGTACCTTTATGTTATGGAGATGTCTTATTTCCTTAAACCTCATGAACCAACCTCTGCTGGCTTTAAACTTTTCTTCTGCAGCCTCCTTGCCTCTCTCAGCCTTCCCAGAATTACAGAGAGTTAGGGCCTTGCTCTGGATTAGGCTTTAGCTTAAGGGAATGTTGTGTTGTGGCTGGTTTGATCTTCAATCCAGACCACTAAAACTTTCTCCATCTCAGCAATAAGGCTGTTTCACTTTCTTATCATTTGTGTGTGTTCACTGGAGTAGCACTTTTAATTTCCTTCAAAACCTTTTTCTTTTGAATTCACAACTTCACTAAATGTTTGGCACAAAAGGCCTAGTTTTTGGCCTATTGCAGCTTTCAACATGCCTTCCTCACTAGGCTTAACCATCTCTAGCTTTTGATTTAAAAGCGAGAGATGTGAGATTCTTCCTTTTACTTCAACACTCAGAGGTCATCGTTAAGTCACCTAATTTTCGTAGAGTTGTGACCCAAGGAATAGGGAGGCCTGGGGAGAGGGGAAGAGATAAGGGAATAGCCAGTTAGTAGAACAGTCAGAACATACTCAGCATCTATCAGTTAAGTTCGCTGTCTTACATGGACTCAGTTCGGGGTGACCCAAAACAATTACAATGGTAACATCAGAGATCACTAATCACAGATCACCATAACAGATATAATAATAATACAGAAACTTGAAATATTGCTAGAATTACCAGAATGTGATACAGAGTGAGCAAATGTGTTGGAAAAAAAATGGCTCCAGTAGACTTGTTTGGTTAAGGGTTGCCACAAACCTTTAATTTGTAGAAAAACATGAAACCAGCAAAGTACAATAAAGCAAAGTGCAATTAAACAATGAAAGCCTGTACTCTTCAGAATTTGAGAGTAATCAGCCATAACCTCTCTAATTATATAGGTCATAGATATTGATTTGGATGGCCTAATTTATTATTATTGAGCCATTCTTTCTTCCATCATTGATATGTATTGCCTACTTAAATAGTATAGACTTACAGGTAAATGAGGCCCTTTTTCTGACTCTAACCATTATAATAACCATGCACACTAAGTCTGCAACAAGAAGTATTCATTAAATGAAGAACCTTGGGCTTGAAAGTTGACTTGTTATTCTATATGCATACAAATGTAAGAAGCATTACTTTGGTTTATTTAAGTGGCCCATCAAGACC
Organism: Puma concolor; assembly: GCF_028749965.1. Taxonomy (NCBI): domain Eukaryota; kingdom Metazoa; phylum Chordata; class Mammalia; order Carnivora; family Felidae; genus Puma; species Puma concolor. The sequence goes on from NC_141675.1 coordinate 118,695,709, forward strand.
ATGATTATTTATGAAAATGGTACCAAGACATATTTTATAAAAAAAAAAATTCTTTGTTTCCTAAGGATGACGGGTGCCTGCCATTTTTTTTTTTAAATGTTTATTCAGTTTTGGGAGAGAGGGAGACAGAGAGACAGAGTACGAGCAGGGGAGGGGCAGAGAGAGAGGGAAACACAGAATCCAAAGCAGGATCCAGGCTTGGAGCTTTCAGCACAGAACGAGACGCAGGTCTGGAATCTATGAACCACAAGATCATGACCTGAGCCAAAGTTGGACGCTTAACTGACTGAGCCACCCAGACGCCCCCCATTTTTAATTTTCAATCACAACACCAAGTATTATATCTATGCCTGAGGAATTCTTCCTTAAGGAGACCTCACTTATCTCCCATTTGAGATACTGAAAGTGACTTGTGTGCACTCTCCAATCCTCACTTGGAGCTACAGCACTGGCAGACTTTCTCACTTACACTTAGGCTCTGTCAATATGAAGCTGCCACAACTTTGGAAGTTAGTGGGACATAGAAGCAGGAACCAGAGTAAGCTTTTTTTTTCTGGCGAGACTAGTGTCAGAAGTGGCACGTATGGCAAGGTTTCAGAATCAGCACCGTCAGTGGTTATAGTATTGCTATTCAGTGGCCAGCAGAGGTGGAAACAGTGGTCCGTGCTGTGGTGTCTGTGCCTAGAGACAGCAGCATGATGAAACGTATTTTTACATTTTACATGGTGAAATGCATATAGACTGATTTAAAGGGCTTCACTGTTGTAAGTAACACTTCTTTCTTAAAGAAAAAAAAGAAACACATCTTTTACTATGTGAAAGATTCTCTGTCACCAAAAAGAATAATTAGCAAAGGGAAAGGGTGATCTATCGGAGAGAAAATATATGTAAATCGCATAACTACTAAGGGATTAATATCAAGAATATATAAGAAACTTCTGTAACCACCAACAACAAAAGAGATAAGCCAATTTTTTCACGGGGCAAATAACTTGAATAGACAGTTCTCTTGAAGAAGACATACAAATGGCCAAGAAGCATGTGAAAAGATGCTCCCCATCACTAATCATTAGGGAAAGGCAACACGAACCCATAGCGAGATACCACCTCATGCTCATTGGGATGGCCACTACCAAAAGAACATAAAACAAGTCCTGGCAAAGATGTGGAGAAACTGGACTACTTGGGCTCTGTAAAGTGGTATAGTTGCTATGGAAAAAAGTATGCATTTTTTTTTCTTTTAATCAAAAATAGAATTACCATATGATCTAGCAACCCCCCTTCTGGTTATGTATCCAAAATAATTCAAAGAAGGATCTTGAAGAGATTCTCGTATAACCCTGTTCATTGGAGCATTTTCCACAATAGCCAAGGGGTGGAAGTAACCCACATATCCATCAATGATGAAAAGATAATGAAAACATAACATCTTCATACAACAGATATTATTCAGCCTTTAAAAAAAGGAGATTCTGTGGCATACTACAATGTGAATAAATCTCAAGGATATTATGCAAAGTAAAATAAGCCAGTCACAAAAGGACAACGTGTCTAATGAGTATAAAGTTTCAGTTCTGCAGGATGAAAAGAATTTCAGGTCTGTTACACACAATGTGAGTACACTTAGTGATACTGAACTGTGCACTTAAAAATTCTTAAAATGGCCAATTTAAGGTTAGGGGTTTGTAGTCAAAATTTAAATTTAAATTTAAATAATTTTTAAAAGTTTGTACATCCCAGGATTCATCCTCAGATGTAGATCTTGACCCTGCATCTCATCTAGTTTATCTGGTGAACTCTGATTATGACTGGTTGTCCGCCCTTGAAACTCTTCTCTCTTCCTAGATGTGGCCACTTCATAAGCACTAACATGCTCATTCTTTTCTAGATCTTGAAAAATCAAATTTTTGCAGGAAAACTTCTGTAATAATTTCCACTACTTATTCCTCTTGAATATTAAAATTTTTAGCTAGCCTCTGAATATTGTCTGCTCCTAGACTCCTGGGCACAACTCTACTCATATGACAATACATGTTATCCTTTCTTCAGTGTTATCTCTTTATTTCAGTGATATCCATATGCTGTCTGAATTTTTCCCCACCTAAATTCCTACTAAGTGTGGGTGCATTTCCTGTGTACAGTTCTGAACAGCTTTATTGAGATATAATTCATAAATTATTCAATTCACCTGCTTAAATTATATAATCTAATCGCTTGCTTTCAGTTTACTCATAGAAGTGTGTCGCCATTGTCTCAATTTAATTTTGGAACGTTGTCATTTTCCTGCAAAGAAATCTGGTGCATATTAGCAAGTTACCCCCAACCCGGGCCCTACAGCTCACACCCCCGCCACAGGTACCACCAACACCACTAACTGACTCTCCATCTCCACAGGTTTGCCTATTCTAGACATTTCATGTAAATAGCATCATATTTAGGATTGTTTGTGACAGACTTATTTTAGTTAGCAAAACATGCGTAAGTTTCGTGGACGTGTTTTAGCTAAGAGTGGAATTGCTGAGTCATGTGATGACTCCATGTTTAACATTTCAGAAACTCTCACATTGTTTTTCATCACAGCTGCACCACTTTACATTCTCACCAGCAATGTATGAGGGTTCCAGTTTCTCCACTTCCTTGCCAACACTGATGATTTATATATTTTCTTTGGAGAAATGTCTACTCAGATTCTTTGCCCATTTTTAAATTTATCTTTTTTAAGTTGTAAGAGTCTTTGTATATTCTGGACACAAAGCCCCTTTACCAGCTTTATGATTCGCAAATATATTTCCCATTCTGTGGACTTGTGGGAAAAAAGTTTTTAATTTTGATGAAGTCCATTATTTATTCTTTTCTTTCATTGTGCTTTTGTTAGCTTATCTAAAATGGCTTTCCCTAATCCAAGGTAACGAAGACTTACTCTGTATTTTGTTTTAAGACTTATAGTTCTAGCTAATATATTTTGGTCTTGAATTAATTCTTTGTTATGGTATAAGGAAGGAATTCAACTGCATTCTTTTGCATGTGGACATCCAGCTTTCACTGCACAATTATTTGAAAAGATTATTCTTTCTCCATTGAATTTTCTTAGCAAGTCTATCAACAATCAGTTAACTGTAAATGTAAAGGGTTATTTTGGAATTCCCAATACTATTCCATTTATCTTTGAGTCTATCTTAAGGCCAGTATCAATCTGTTTTGTTCACAGTAGCTTTGAAGTAAGTTTAGAAATCAGAAACTGTGAGTCCTCCAAACTTGTTATTTTTTTTTATTTTTTTCAAGATTATATTGAATGTCTTGTGTCTCTTGAATTTCCATAGGTGTTTTAGGATGAACTTGTCAACTTCCCTTTTAAAAATGTAGTTGGAATTTTGACAAGCTTGCTTTGAATCTAGATCAGTTTGGGAGCATTGAAATTTTAACTATAAGTGTTCCAATCTATGAATGTGGAAAGACATTACAAAGGAATGTCTTCCTAGTTATTAGGTCTTCTTTAGCATCTTTGAAATGTTTTGTATTTTCCTGAGTGCCAGTATTAGATTTATTTTGTTAAAATAATTCCTTTTTATTTTATTCTTTTTTAACACTATTGTAAGTAGAATTGTTTTTAAATTTTTATTTGATGATTGTTTATTTCTTATCTATAGAAATGCAATTGACTTTTGAATATTGATATTGAATCCTGCAACTTTGCCAAAGTGGTCTATTATTTGTAATATTTTTTTGTCAGATTCCTTCAGATTTTCTTTTTTTTTTATTTAAAAATTTTTTTTTTCAACGTTTATTTATTTTGGGGACAGAGAGAGACAGAGCATGAACGGGGAAGGGGCAGAGAGAGAGGGAGACACAGAATGGGAAGCAGGCTCCAGGCTCTGAGCCATTAGCCCAGGGCCCGACGCGGGGTTCGAACTCACGGACCGCGAGATCGTGACCTGGCTGAAGTCGGACGCTTAACCGACTGCGCCACCCAGGCACCCCACCTTCAGATTTTCTACATACAAGATTATATCATTTTCAAAAAGAGGTATTTTAAAATTTCTTCTTTCCAAAATTCTTCTTTCCTCTATGTATGTCTTTGTTTTTTCTTCTATGTACTTAGTGCCTGACTGTCCTTTCCATTGAAAAGCAGTGCTCAGAGTGGACTTACCTGTCTCGTTCCTTGTCTTAGAGGGAAATCGTTCAGTCTTTCCCTACTAATATGTTGTTACCTGGGTGTTTTTTATAGATTCTTTTTCTCAGATTGATTAATTTCCCTTTTATTTCTAGTTTTTTAAGTAATTTTATCATGAAAGAGTGCTGGATTTTAAAAATAATTTGTGTCAATTGAGATGATTGCATTTTTTTTATCCTTTAGTTTATTAATTGGTTAATTGCATTAAGTGACTATTGTATGTCTAAAGCAACCTTGCATTTTTGGATAAATCCCATCTGGTCCTGGGATTTATAATTTATGTATACTTTTTATATGTTCCTAGATATGGTTTATTGGTATTTTGTTGAAGATTTTTGCATCTATAGTCATAAGAGATATTGCTTTGTTCTTTTTTTTAACTTTATTTATGTATTTTTGAGAGAGAAAGGGAGAGAGAGAGAGAAAGAATGAGTGGAGGAGGGACAGAAAGAGAGGGAAAGAGAGAGTTCTGTACTTTTCTATTTTCTTTTTTGTGATGATTTTGTTTGGCATTGGTTTCAGGGTGATACTGACCTCATAGTATGAATTGGGAAAGAAAAATAATATGCAATTATACTGTATTTTGTGATTGCCTACATAATTATCTTTACCAGGACTCTTTTTTAAGTGTGTGTGGTTTCAAATTACTACTGATGTTACTTGTTTTTAGCCTGAAATACTTCATTGGTATTTCTTGTGTGGGGTGTCTGCTAGTAAGAAATTTTTATTTGTTAAATTATTTTTAATGTGCTTTAATTATTTTAGGGAGAGAGAGAGTGAGCAGGGGAGAGGAGCAGAGGGAAAGAGAGAATCTTAAGGGGACTCCACACTCAGCAGGGATCCCGATGCAGGGCTTGATCTCGTGACCCTGGGATCATGACCTGAGCTGAAATCAAGAGTCAGATGCTCAACTGACTGAGCCACCCAGGCACCTCAGAAATTCTCATTTAAAAAAAACAACAACTGGAAATGTATTTTCTCCTCCGTTTTTAAGTGATTTCTTGGGGGAAAGTTTTCTGATTATAAGATTCTAGGTTGACAATTTTATTTTTTTTCTTTCAAGGATTTAAATATGTCAAACCACTGTCTACTGACATCCATTGATTCTGATGAGAAGTCAAATTTATTCTTATTGAAACTCCCTTTATGACAAGTTAGTTCTGTTTGCTACTTTAAAGATTTTTGTCTTTGTCCTTGACTTTCATCACTTTGATCATGATGTGTCTGGTGTTGATCTATTCATGCTTATCCTACTAGATTTCATTAACCTTCTTGGATGTGTACAAACTGTATTTGATGAAATCTGGGGAGTTTTTTAGCCATTATTTTTTACAGTATTTTTTGTCTTATTCTTTCTTCATTTTCATGTCCTTCCATTATGTGTTTGCTGCTTCACTTAATGGTATCCCACGTTTCTCTAAAGCTATGTTTATTTTTGTTTATTCTTCTTTCTCTCTGTTCTTCACATTACGTTACAATTCTCAATCCATATTCATATTCACTAGTTTTTATTTCCACCAGTTCAAACCTCCTGCTGATCCTCTTTATTTTTTCATTTTTGTTACAGAAGTTTTAAACCCCAGAATTTTATTTGAGTCTTTTTTTTAACATGATTTCCATCTCTTTATTGATATTCACTATTGGATGAGATATTGTTATCATGCCTTCTTTAATTCATTAATCATGGTTATTTGTATTTCTTTGAAAATACTTCTAAGAGCTGCTTTGAAGTTTTTGTCTTCTATGTGCATCATTTGGGCATTCTCAGAGAAATCTCTATTGCCCTTTTTTTTTAATTTGTACATACCACACTTTTCTGTTTCTTTGCATGACTCAACTTCTTTGTTGAACATTTTAGATAATATATTGTGGCACTACTAGATCCTGACCCCTCATCTCCCATGGTTGTTGTTTACTTGTTTATTTGTTTAATAAGTTGGCTAGACTAGTTCCATAAAATCTATTTCTCTTTCAGTGTGGAGCCTCTGATGTTGCTCTTCAGAGGGTAGAGTCTTTTTTTTTTTTTTTTTTTTTCAGAGGATAGAGTCTTAAGTCTCCCTCTTACCTACACAGAAATGACTGTGGTTTTACTTGGACTCTTTGACTGTCTCTTTACCTGATTTGTCCACTGAGCTTTGGATGGTCTGTCTCTAGTGGTATCATATTCAGTTAACCTCCAGTAATTGCAAGCTGATTATTGTTTTCCACCACTCTCTGGGGCATAGATGTTCCCACAGTCTTATCCAAATAAAGCGTGGCCACCCCATTTGCAGGGGTACATTCAAAACTTCTTTCAGGTCAGTCTTTGAAACTCACTTTAACCCCAGAATGTCTCCTTTATTTAATTATTTCCATGGCTCTTTCCGTTAAACTTCTATCTGGTCTACTTGTTGCTACTGTGAAGTTCATTACTATCATGGCAATCTCCCCTTAGTTGCTTGGAACCAACATCTTAATTGGTTTTGACTCTGCCCATGGGCATGAATGTTCCTCCTGTATTTCAAATAAAAGCAATCCCTTTATGGAGAGCCATAGCACCTTGTATTCTTGTAGACTGTATCTCCCCCTGTGCAGAAGCTCTGTGCCACTGTTCCAGAGCTGAAGGCAGGGACAGTGGTCTGCTTCTCTGGGAGTGAAACTCTACCCTAGGACTGGGCACTGAGGTGATGGCGGTGCATGGCAAACTTGTCATCTTGTTTGCTTCTACTGGCACATAACTTCCACCCTCTGAGCAAGCTGAAATTGGGAGGGAAATGGGTCCCAATATTCGTGGCCAGACACCTCTGAGTTAGAGTTTCCACTACACAGCAGGAGCTGGATAGAGATAGGGAACTCCAGACCTGTTGGCTATGTTTTCCTGGAATATAACTTCTGCTACATGGAGGTGGAGGAAAGAGATAAGTAATGGGCACAGCCTGTCTTAAGGAGACGTCATCACCTTAGACTGGAAGCTGGCGGAAGGGTGAGTTTCATCTCCTCTGTGGCACCTGCCGAGAGTAGAGCTTTTGCCACACTGAGCTAAGGGAGGAAGAGGAGCAGGGTGTGGATGCAATGGTGCAGACTAAGATTGCACAGATATTCTTGAATAAATATTTCTCCATTTGCTGCTTGCAAATTCCTGAAGTACAATTTCCAGAGATGTTAAAAGATTTTTTTTTTATTACTTTCATGAATTATGGTTGTTTTGCTGGGAAGAAGTTCCAAAGAGACCCTCACAGCACCATTTCACAAGTGTTTCTTGCCTTTTGTACATTTTTACAGCCTGGTAAGTTAATCTAAAAGTATTTATGTTTGTCAGTTCCACCACTTGCACCTTTGTTTGGGGAAGGCAGATCCTACATTTATGAGCTTTTCACACAGTTCTTAGTGGTTGTTTGTTAAATAAGCATGTCATACCCTCCACATCCAATAGTCTGGCTAACCTTCCTTCCATTCAGTACATGGTATTTTTCTCCAACCATCATCTTTCCTGCCTATAAACTGTGTCTACTTTGCGCATTTCTTTCTTACCTCTTCTACCTCATTTCAAAATCCATGTTGCTCCATGAATCAAGGCAATTCTTAAAATCACTCTGTCTCCTCAATTTGTTCTCTTGTCCTACCTTGTATTATCTACAAGTTGTTTCATTATGTGGATGTATAGTGACGTGAACTTCCAAATTACAGGTCTAAATCACATCATTGTATAAGGACAGGAATAGACTTACTGGATGTTTCCAACAGTATTCCCAATGATAAATATAGCTATCTTTTATTGAGCACATACTATGTGTTAAGCACTCTGCTAAATTTTTCACACCCATTTTTTTCCACTTAATTCACAAAAACCTTTGCCAGTTAGATATTGGAAACACAGTTTTACAAATAAGAAAAAAGAAAGTAAGTAACTTTCCCAGTATCACACAGCTGGATTATATATTCCCAAACAAGAACTTTTATTTCAAAACCCATGAGATTTTGTTCCACATTTAGTTGACACGTTTAGTGTCAGCAGCATATTAGTCTATTTTTAGGGGCCAGGTAACAACAAAGCTGATGCAATATTAAGCTAGGCAACTCAAGCTTTTGCCAATGTCCTGATTAAGTGACTTAGCCTGAATGCTTAACTTTCTGTGAGCTCACAGAAGTAAATGTAAAATTGTTTACTTGGAAAAAATCAAAAATCTTTATTCATGGTATTCTGCATTAAATATGGTAAAAGATAAAGTTGCCTTTTTTTTAGTCTATTTTTCCCCCAAATCTGCCATGTTCATGGTCTCAACTGATATTTTCTCTTTCATTATGTACACAGGGACCATTCTACATGGTTTACAGTAAAGAAACATTTTGATCTGAAATGCCAAACCCAACATCATATTTCTTGCTTCTAATATCATTAGACAGTCATATTTTATGGCTGTGACAGCAAGGCTATGACAGATGACACTTTGAGAGTGTTGGAGGAGAAAGCTCATATAGCACTTAATCAAATGGTTGCAATGTCTAAAAGGATTAAAGTCAAGCAGGCTATGACTCATAAAATTATGTTTCCTATTATTATCTTAAAACTGACAATGAAATACTGTCTATCTTAAGTGTGCATATATTTCCTATTCTGTTTTGAAAAAATAATTCCACAGGACAAAACCAACGTATTTTCCCAAAGAGCTTTACATATCTAATTTTTTAAAATATACGTGTGTGAACTTTTGTACTTTTTGTTCTTTATGAACACTTTATTTACTTATTTATTTATTTTTTAATATTTTAAAAATTTTTTTCAACGTTTATTTATTTTTGGGACAGAGAGAGACAGAGCATGAACAGGGGAAGGGCAGAGAGAGAGAGGGAGACACAGCATCGGAAACAGGCTCCAGGCTCTGAGCCATCAGCCCAGAGCCTGATGCGGGGCTCGAACTCAGGGACCGCGAGATCGTGACCTGGCTGAAGTCGGACGCTTAACCGACTGCGCCAACCAGGCGCCCCTCTGAACACTTTAAATAGTGACATTGGTGAAATAGATAACACCGTTTCGTAACTAATAAGTATTAGACTGTTGCATGACTTTACAAACACCACAAACACAAGAATTAGAACAAGAAAAAAAAATTTTATTAGTGTTAAGATTCAAAGATATTTATGAATAAATGTTGAGTGCTGTCTTTTTCAAAGCAGATATGAGCAGTTACAGTCCTAATTCATTGCCTATGGTAAGAAGAGTGTTACCTCTTTTTTTGTCATTAAAAAATATGATGTCCGCTTTCCGTGACTTACAATAGCAAACTTAGTGGAAGGAGTATATGACAATTGAAAAGTCTTCCAACAATGGAGCTTAAAGTGTATTTTCCTTTCAAAATAAAATTTCCCAAACTCTGGGATGCCAGGGTGGCTCAGTCAGGTAAGCGTCTGACTATTGATTTCATCTCAGGTCATGATCTTGCTGTACATGAGATCGACCCCCATGTTGGGCTCTGCACTGTCAGCTTGGGATTTTCTCTCTCTCGCTCTCTCCCTCTCCCCTCCCTTAATTCCAGTCCTTCTTTCAAAATAAATAAAATAAACATTTAAATAATTTCCCAGACCTTACATGGCTACTCTATAGGTGTTTTCTCCCCAAATGTTTTCCCAAAATATATGTTACCAGATTTTGGCTTCATGTAACCCTGAATTTTCCGGTATAAAACTAGATGCATAAAAAATAAATAAATAAACTATAGGCATGATTGAGTACGGTAGCTCCAAAATCTCTCTTTTATTGTCTCTTTGTCTTTTACAATCCTCATAGTTTGTTGCAATGAAGACCCATATATCACCTCTGATGAATTTAACTATCCTGCAATTTCATCTATTAGAAACAAGTTACTGAAACAAACAAAAAATCATTTATAAACAGTGAAAATATATGTCAGAAACCTTGCATAATGATTCATACAACTGTTGAGACATCTTGGGTCTTATGATTTCTCATATTTCCGATGAGATTACATGGGATCCAGGTTAGCGCATTCATGAAGGATGTCTGATTTTCAGGAAGAGCTTCTGACTTTGAGTAAAAAATATTGGAATTCTGTACAACCATCACTAAAATTTCAGTGTGTCTTGCTAGCCTTTGACCCTATATATATTCAACTATTTCATATATTTTCTCTTCACAGTATTTTTGGAGAGCTGATAGTGTATATATCAAAAAAGACAAGAAGTCTTTAAGTTGGTCCAAAATCTGGTTTACACTCAAATGTTTATAGGTCTCAAATAAATGTCAAGGAGTACAAAAAAAGAAGCTTATTTCCAGCTCCATATCACTTGGCTTTCAAAAAGAGGGTAACACTTGCATTGTTACATGAAAATTTATGATTTTTAGTATTGGTTCAAAAATTTAAAACTCTGGTTTTAGAAAACATACACACACATCATCATCATCATCATCATCATCATCATCCAGGTCCTACCCAGACCTGCTCTCAAGTCTATAGAACTTTAGTTACTTGATCAATCTTCAAACATTTCCATCTATATACCGGGAAACTTAATTTTCAAGAGTGAACGTCTGTATTTTGACATCTATATTTCATTACACCACCATTGACTATCCTTGATTTAGCTGTCCTTCGTACATTCTTATTCAAAGCAAACAATGACAATTAGAATGCTTGATTGGAAAGATAGAGGAAATATTTATTAAAGTGGGGAAACCTTGGTGAACACAGTAGTAGTTTAAAAAATGGTATACAAAGCCAAAATGCTCATATTTTGTGATAAGACATGACCTTTTCCAAAACATATTTATATTTTTCAAATCCACATTAATCCCTGGCTCTAGGGATCACAAGAAATGTTTAATTTATCTTAGCTGTGATCCTAGCCGTCATGGACTCTCAAAGGCTTTATTCCAGTGATAGTGAAACATGCAAATTGCTCAGCTACTGGGAATACTCTTATATCCTAGACAGAATCTATGCATACAGCTTGAAATGACATGGGATATAAGTAGAATAAATTTAATATAAAACTCTGATATTTTACAAGCCTGTGGCTACTAGCGAGTCTTATGGCATTTTTCCTTACTAAACAGTATATATATTTTTAAATGTATACATGATTAAAATCCAAAAACTCATTGTACTCAATAACTGAAAATAATTTTAAGTGTCATCTAGTTTATCCTATCTGAAGTCCCCCCAAACTGAGCATATTATGGTAAGCTATCAGCAAAATAAACTAGAATTCCGACCCACATATTTTGATTTTAAGTCTACGCTCTTTTATTATTTAATATGGCCCACCGATAATATAAAATTTAAAATCATTGATTTTAGTATAAGACAGACTCACAGAAGGCAGAATTTCAGTTACTCTCCAGGAGTAACATTTTGCTTTCTTATTAACACCATGCTAGATTTTTGTTCCTTTTGATGGTCTATAAATGTCCATTTCAATGCCTTTTTTCATTTCTTAAAATGACTTTATTTCTGTATATAAAGGTTCTACCGCAGAAAGTCTATTAAAGGTAGATGTAGAAACAACAAAAGTTGAGCTTTTTAGTAATATACTATTTTTGTATAAGTGGTCAAATCACCCACACAATTGAAAAGCAATCCACAAAAGCACGAGTCCTTCCCTATGCTTGGTAAGTAAGCACCGGTTTAGAGGGAAAATTTCTTACAAAAATCTCACTTTGAAATTAATTCCAAGAAGGTTTTTTAGAATATGACACTCCTCTTTTTGAGTTGCCTGTTTACTCAATATATAAACCTATTTTGTGAAGATAACTTCTCTTGATTAAGGTTATCCATATCTGACAGAGTCCATTACAGACTTTGTCCAGAAATCGTGATTTTAATTTAAAGCAAAAAAGGAGAAATCACATTAAGTTTAAAAGGGAACAGTCAAGCTTATAAGGTAACGAGCATGATATTTAAACAAACATGAGAAATTATGGAATTAAATATAATCTACACGATCTCCGCTTTAAAAAGATGTAAATCCTTGCCCTTTCTCCTGAACACAACACCTGTCCAGCTGGTTTCCCTGCCTCTGATCTTGCTCTTCTCCAGCAATTTTCTTCACTCTGCCCCCAGAACAATCTTCTTAAAAGGCGTATCTGAAGGTGTTCCCTCTCTACTTGAAACACTTGAATGGCTCTCTATTAGCTAGAGGATAATCTTCAAGTTTATGTTGAGGACCTGAAGTACCCCCTGGGGTCTGACGGCTGCAGCTCTCTTGCACACTCCGATTCCAAAATCTCAGACCCCCCACTTTTGATGTCTAAGGCCTTGCAGATTCTGCTTTCTGGAGCATTCTGGTCTCTCTTCATCTTACTGTTCTTTGTCTTTCATTACTTCTGAGGAGCCCCTGCTTCCTGAAATCTCATCGATCCCCTTAGTCTAGGTTACATGGACCTTCCTTATTTTCCCGAAGCCCTTCATGGTGTACTGTTCAGGCACCCATTTCTCTATTTAGGTAGAATCTAACATCCTCTTAGGTAGCAAGATTCACATCTTTGCAATATGTGACATGTGACAATCACCCAGTAATTAAGTTTAGGGCAGATGCATGAAGGAACGGATACATGAACCTGAAAATCATCCCCCTTAAAAGAGTCACATGAGAGACTGTGCACCAAATCTCAGTGGTGTTTCCACTGGAAGCCAAGGAAGATGTGCACTGAAAGAATGCAGAGGTCAGGGCCACCGGGCAGAATGACTGTGCTCTGATGTTGCCCTTGCTGTCTTCTTCTGCCCTCAGCTTTTTGACCAAACCTCAGCCCGCAAGCCTGGACATCCTGCGGATCGCTTTTCATGACCACTCCTTGCAACCGTCCCATCCCATTCTTCAACTGATACTTTGGAAATGTTTTTGAGCAACAAAACCAATCAGTTCCACTCTGCCAATGCTTTATCCAATGCAGATTTTAGTTTTTAATCCCTGTTCTCTTTTACAACCCACTTGTGTCACTCTCTAACTTGATCATGGGATAGTTAATTATATCTTCCACTTTACTCTTCAGTGACTCAGATTACTCCAGCCTTATTTAAACCAAATTAGATGATGGTCTGAGTAATATCAACCCTGAAGCCAGATGTTGCCTTTCCCTTGCTTATATCAAGTAAGTGGCTCATATGTGCAAAAGGAAAAATCTGTGTCCAAACATTCTCCAACAAGAACATTCAAAGCCTGAAAGGTCTCACATTTTTGAGAGCTCTCTACGTTATAAGGCAGAATGCCTTTCTTCTGATCCCTGAAGAGGCAATTTACTAATCTACAGGTATTCACCAATGCATTAACAGATAAATCCCATGGAGGCAATATGGATAGCAAAACACTGAGCAATTTACTATGAAGAAATAGTATCATTCAAGGAAGAGCAAACAGGATTTTAATGTCCTAAGGAAAAAACTAAGGATGATGCATCCAGTGAGAGGTAGATACAGTATGATCATAGTAGTTTGAAAACAAAAAGTTCAAAACCAAACCATGCTTACAGTGCTTCCTTATTTCTCCCCTTTTCTTCTAGCAGCCTCGTGGGTATCTGCTCCCTATACCAGATTCAAATTTTATAAAATGCTTTAGTGGTTATAGGAGTAACTCAAGTAACCACACTCCATTGCTATCAACCAGAAAAAACTTAGGATCCTCCATCAAAGGGAAAACAAATGCCTACTCAAAAATTATATCAGAAATATTAATTATAGCATACTTCCAGAATTCTCTAGATATTTATACGTTTATATATCTGATTTGGGGCAAGTCTATATGTGCTAGTTATTATAATGAAGACTTGACAGGAAAAATATCAAAGGAGAATTTCTGGGTAACTTACAAGCAATAAGGCTATAGTATACTTGTCTTGTTTACATAAAAGCCTTGAGACACTATGTCAATATCAACAAGTGCAGTCACTGAAATATCCAATATTATCACAACTTTATGGCACCTATTTAAATGTGTGATTCTACATTTTACTTTTTTATCTGAGTTTATAGGTGCTCCAACTGGAACCTATTAATGTGAAATAATCAATAATGTGATCAGAAGGCAAGGGACAATTAGAAATATATATTTTTAAGTTTAACTATTTTGAAAAAGAGAGAGAGCATGCGAGTGAAGGGCAGAGAGAAAAGGAGAGGGAGAGAACCCTGATGCGGACTTGAACCCATGAACTGCGAGACATGACCTGAGCTGAAATCAAGAGCCTGACGTTAAACCAACTGAGCCACCCAGCCACCCAGAAACTGACCTTGCATTGCTTCCTTTTCAATATTTTTACTCCCATATCTTACTTTGAAAAATAAAAGTTTCAAAACCAAACCATATCTACTAATAGTTACCTTGTTCCTTCCAGGACATTTCCAGCGACTTACTGGCTCTCCATTATATTTTTTAAATCTAGATATGTGTCTGATCATCAACTTGAAATTGAATTTTGCGTCATAAGTTAGAACAGTTCTAGAACATTCCTAAATAAATCATTACTAAGTAAAATTAATATTGTTAAAAAATTGAAAGTGTTACTTATAATTTAAAGAAATATTAAGCTATATTTAATTATTGCATATTATATTTTGTTGCACTTATTACATTATGCATTATATTAAAATAACAGAATATTATTAAATTATTCTGTGTTTTATAAATGTAGATTTTATGTTCTAGGACTTTTTTCCCAGGGTTTGAAAAAAAATCTCTAAATTATTGTATCTTGTCAGCAATATTTTGAAGTGAAACAATGAAAAAAACTGCACAAAAATGAATATAGAAGAAGCAAGAATATCATCTGACATAAATTCTTTTCAGTGTTGGAAGGAGAATTTATTTTGAATTTTTGTCGTGACACCAAAAATGCAGGCAGATCCCTTCAATCCTACAATTTAGGAAAAGTCTTATTGGAATGAGTGCTGTTTGGTTATGCTGTTCATTCCTTCAGTGCTGGAATCTGAAGCCAGTGGTTTAATTGTGTCGATGACTAACTTCCATTGTGCAAAGAACTTAATTACATACTGTGGTTCAGTTTCTATTTTGCCAGGCAGTCGTTCATCCATAAAAGAATGCTGTAGAAAGTAAGTGGTAAAATGCAAAAGAAATTGAAAGCACATGATTGTAGTCAAGAAGCAAATAAGTAGTCTTCAAAGAAAAGCCAGCACACTTTAACGGGGAACTGGATTGTACTCCTGAAATGAAGAAAAAGTTGGCAAAGAGAACTATTTTGTAATGTCACATGTTGTTCAACATTATAAAATTATTTGAACCTACTTTGCACTTTTCATTTACTGGTCAGCTAGTAAAATTCATCCAATGAAACTAAAGTATTTTTTAAAGCCATACCATTTTTAAAAGAATAATACTTCCCTTCAGCAATATAGCAATTATTCTCCATCTCCTCTCTTGTAAGATGGTTCTTTTGATTTTAAATTTCTGATAGTGGCTCCTTTGAAATTAACAGTACAGCTTTGCAGTAGCCTTGGGGGCATTGAGTCAGGCAGGGTGGAGAGATCAGGAGAGTTGCTACAATTCATATTGCTTTACTGCTGCTTTGGGTCTAGTTTATTATATCAAGATACAATCTTGAACATATTAGAGGTTTTGTCTATGACAGTATTGGCTTCAAATCATTAACCTTGAAATAGATTTCTAAGTAAAAATGTTTACTTAAAGCCGAATATTTTAATCTGAGCATGATCTACTTTTCCTAGTTAAAGTAGACCTCCTGAGGGCAGGAGATACAATGTATCCTCCAATCGATAATTACTTTGTGTTTCTCATTATTTGTTGTTCTAGTAAAGAGACTACAGCTTAGCATAATTGCATTTCAGGTGTTTGATTTCAGTATTTGATATTTGCCATTGAAATTTGTGTTCATTTATAGTTTGGGGGATTGAAAAAAATCATTTAGTTCACTTTTACACAAAGTCCTCTGCCTTCAGTTTAAAACACATTGAACTTTAGAAAATAGGCAGGCTTAATAATAAATTCCCAGGAATTGTCACTTGGTCTGAGTGGGAGGAGGACATCATTAAAGGCACAAATTTGGCATGACACTGGAATTGTGCATAAAGCACTGACAGTAGAGCAGAAAAGGTAAAGACTTTGCAGTCAAACAGGCTTGAGTTTGAATTCTGACTCTGCCATGAGCTTGCTGTGTGACTTTGAATAATGCAATGCCTCTAAACTTTTATTTCCAAATGTGCAAATTTAGGATTACCAGGATACGTTGTTCAGGGCTAATGTGGGATTGATGTGAGATGAGGTTTACAAATGTTTGACACATAGGAAAAACTCAATAAGCATGGGCTAACTTGGTTCCAGCAATGGGCCTGAGTAAGAAGGGGTCAATTCTAGAAGCTTCCTCTTGCTGCAGTGTTACCAGTGACCCTCCTCATGAAGGTTCTTGGGAAGGAAAACCTTGCTAAGGACTATGGAAACATGGCAACAGCACCCTGCATTCAGACAACTTCCAGCATCAAGGAACTTCCTACATCTGAACTCACTTCTTCTGTTATTAAGGATCCACACATTTACCTGTTGAGTACAAGATTTTTGTGAGAACATAGCCTTGATATGTAATCTCGAGGATCAATTTTACTATATGTTTTCTCCATAATATTAAGAAAGCTTTATAAGTGAGCAAAATATTGCTTGTTCTTTTGGTAGATTTTCCCTGGAGGTGAAATGGCAGGGGAAGATAATATTTAAAAACTAGTGAACTAAAGGTCATGTAGAAGAGACTAACATGCATAAATTGGAGTGTTAGAACACTGTAGCCAAGTACTTACTGTGACATCACCTCTTTTATCCTAGCATTCACATAGGACTGAAACCCACAAGTTAAGGAGAAATCAGAAAAATGGAAAATGACACAAAAAAGCATTTTGTTGACTGTCTAAATAATGAAAATTAAACAATTATAATTATCGTGCTTAGAGATGAGAAAAAAGTTTTAATCTAATATGGAGGCGAAGGATTCTAAAATGTATTTATTAGTATTTGGTCAATTGGTGCAAAAATAATGGTGTATTGGAATTTAAGAAATTTAGATCATTAATGAGGAGTCCCCTTCTTAAAAATAAAGAAGATCTACAGCCAAGAAAGTTCCCTAAGGATGATAAAAGAATTATCCTAAACAGTTTTAAAAATCACACAATATAAAATGTAAGAGTCTGGGGGCAGGAAAAGTAATTTCAACTAAACCCTTGATTTTATCTATGAAATATTATATTTTAAGATATTAACACATCTCTCCACTATACCTAAATTATAATCCAGCCTAGAGATAAATAGATGAATTTCATATTTACTAGATATAAAAAAAACAAACAGATCCAAATTTCACAATAAGCTTAAGGAGATTTAAAAGAACACATTGATTTGTTTAAAAAGCTATCTTAGACATACATATGACAGGGTAACCTTAGAAAATGGCTCATTATATATTGATTTAACCTCTAGAAGATTTTATTGAAGAATGTGAAACTTGCCTCTGAAATAAAAAAGAACAGAAATGGACCAGGTTTGTTTGCTATAATACAGACCTAAATTGCTATGAAAGACGCAGATCAGAAGGAAACTCTCCAGGGAAAATTTGCTGAAGTCATCATCGAATCATGTAATCAGTATAAGTAGGTCATGACAATACTCAAGATACTTGCCCTCTAGAAAGTCTGACCTAGAAGAATCTCTTTCTTTCTTTTCTTTTTTTTTTTTTTTCCTTGGGTGGTAATTACTTAGAGCTGGAAACATACTATCACTGATCATATTAAAAGGAATTTTGGGAATGAATGAATAAATTAATGTTGTAGACCTAATATCACCAGATGAAAGGCCTTCAAGATACACCAGTGTGATTTGTTTAACTCACAATGAATAATTCCAGTTGAGATCTTAGTTTTGCCCTTAAAGATTTTGTAGCATTGACAAAAAATGCATATAAAATAAGCTTGATAATAACAAAAAGTTTCAGGTATTTTTATCTACTGTGCTTCAAAAATCCTCTTTATGTTCCTATTTAATCAATCTTAAACTGTCAAAAAAAAAAAAAAACCCACAATAAGTCATTGAAGAAGTGCTTTAAGTGCTTATAGCATAGGAAAAAATTGGTCTCCCTCTCTCCCCAAGAATGCATTATTAAAAAATCTGTAAGATGTGTTTTAAATGTACACCCACACAGCCAGACAACCACTGCCACCGCAAAGAAGGAAAATGGTCCAAAAGTGACTTGAACAGAGATCTTTGTACATCCTGCAGAAAGCGAAGGCCTTTCAACATATTTGTGGCTTCATTGCAGGAAGCAGACTCTTATTTGTTGATGAAGCTATTATGCAGTTATGAAGCATTGCTCTTTCACCAAGGCTATGCAATATTTTTTAACTGTTAGTTAAAATATAGGAAATTTAAATTCTTCATAAAAAAAAAAAAAAACGGAAAACCAAAGAATGAGATCAATCCCCTACCCAGTTAGGTAGCAAAAGTTGCCATCTCCAAGATCAGAGGACACAATATGTTTTCATTTAACAATTTCCTCATCCTAAAACTTGGCTGTGAAAAGCCAAGTCCCTTTAAACTGATGGAATTTGGCATAGAAACCAATAAATTGTTTATATTTAAATATATATACATATCTACTAATTTAAATACTTCACTTGCTTCTGTAGAAGAGGAATGCCAAAATTCCAAGTTTTCTTACAATCATATTTCCTCTATTCTAACTTAACTTCTAGATTCCAAAAAATATGATTATGATCTGGAAGATGATTATGTTTTTACATAATGCCAAATAGACTAGAGAGGAATATTTTTATCAGCTTTCTATTAAAAGATTTGATATGTTACATGAAAACATGATTTTCAAATAAAAAGAAATATAAGCTAGCGTGAATATAGGCTACTCTAAGTTATAGGCTATAACTTTATAATATGGTATATTAATTAAAATATTGGCACACTAATTTTCACTGTAATATAAATACGTATTTCTATGATCAGCATTGATAAATGCATGCATGTATGTGTACTTTTCTTACATTCCAAACTATTGTCTGTCTGTCCTTGATTGCCTGTACCACACTTTGATGATCACTGATCCAGAATTTAGTGAGATTAATGAAACTAATATAAAGATAATCATGAAAAAAAGTAACTACCAAACATAAACAGACACTATAATTTTAGGTTCTAATCATTGTCTCTCTCTATAGAACAATGTGTCTATATTATGGCTCAGAATCATTAGTGCCTTCCTCTGCACTAGAGATCACAGTCTTTGGAAACCAAATAATCTCTATTATACTAGGTCCACTACATAATTCCTATATGTTTTCAGGTGTGAAAAATTTTGCCTTAAACTGTTGTTAAATAAAGCATTCAGGTTTTTACTTTCTGTGACAAGTACCTGAAGATGATAATACAATTACCATCAGGATTTTTTGTGTGTTCAATCTCCACACTTGTCAGTAGCTAATTTAAAGCTGAAGTTCAAAGACAGCATTCATGTAACCATACATTCTTTCAGAAACAATCTTAATTAAAATATCATTGAGAGAGGAAGACAAAAGACATCCGAAATCCAAGCTAATGGAATCCTTTTATAAAGTGACAGCGTAACATAAAGCTCTATGAAATTTTAAACATAGAAATATTTGTCACCTATGCAAGAAATGAGGAAGAACAAAGAAAGTCACTATCAGAACACATAGGTTTAAAAAGTTGTAATTGATCATTTCAAAAAGATTTAATTGCTAACCATTCTTCACTGATCCCATATTTTATTGGCTTGAAGAAATGGCATCATATTGTGGCCACCATATTTTTGGTTATCCGACAGAGTTCAGATGGAATGAAAAGTCCACTGTCTTGTAAGATGATTTGTCAACACTCAAATGTTTCAGACTATTCAAGAGTTTATACACTCAATACAATTACTTTTTCACCTTATATCAACTCATTTCATAACTCACATCATGTCACTCACATGCGTGATGATTTTCAAACACTCAGATCTCATTTAGTAAGCTACACAAAGTAGACTAATGGCTCCCCAAATCTGTGATAATATTAATTAACCTCTTGTAATTGTGATGTTAAGTTTAGGGGATATTTTTACAGATGCTGAATAAAATGTTGGCAATAAGAAGAAGAAGAAACAATTTCTCCCATTTTCAGAGTGCATTATCTCAGGTGACAAACAAGATACATTACAGGGAATTACATATTAGTATAATGAATTACTCCTTCTCATGATGAGATGAGGGTTGTACACAGGCCGACAGCTCAGAATTCAAGTAGAAGGACAATCCACGTTAGCATTCAATGAAGAAGCTTGTTATTAAATATGATAACAAAACTTACATGCATGGATGGTAACTTAACTAGATTCTCATCATTAAGATTTTTTTTCAGCTTTTAAAGCTTTGCCAAGAAACTTTTCAGTCAAATGGGGATCAATTCCTTATGAACTTTCTGTGTGTAGGCTGTAATTAGAGAGAGTGTGACCCAAGGAAAGGCTCTCAATAAGTGATCTTTCCCCAGAAACGGCTTGAGATAAATTCTGATTTTTAAAAAAACGTCAGAAACATCACACTGTCCTTTCATTTATTCAACAATCCTTACAAAAATTATTGCTCTCATCTTTAACAGATGAAGAAGATATGCCGGAGGAAGACCACAGCCTAAGTCCGGTTCATTTATTATTCAACTTGTTTCAGCTTGTAACTGTGTGTCATTTCGTGCTATTCTTTGACAATTATCTCCATCTTCAGTGACTGGTATAATATCTGCCACAGTGTAAGCACACAGAAAAAATATTTACCACTTGAATGAATGAATACTTACTTAAAAACATATTCTGGTTTGATTTAAATGTAAGTCTGGGCAGAATTAGCTGCTTATTATTTTATGTTCCCATAATGATTCATGTTTCATACTATTATAGAATTTACCACAGTAACTTTTATTCATTTGTCTTATGTGTGCATCTCACAAACTGTGATTTCCTTAAGAGTAGGGGTCTTGAATTACTTGAGCCTCATGTTCACAAACCTTGCATTATTTCTGGAACCTAGTAGCCACTCAACAAAAATTTGTTTAACTGAATTATACAGAAATCATAGGAGTCTTCATCCATCACCCGGCATGGCTTAAGACTGACCTAGGAGTCAGGAGTGACCACATCAGTCAGAGATAAGAAAGGATATCATTCAGAATGGCCCACTGGCATGATGGTGCAATAGGTGGCTATCTGTGAAGGACTTCTGACCCATAGCACAAAATGAGTGCAGGAGATGGGCAAACATCTTCGGATTTAAGCTGTGAACACTCTACAGGGTGCCTCCCACCAACCCTGCCACACTCAGGTGCTTCAGAGCAGAGGGGGCACTACTGTGGAGATCAGAACATAGACAAGCAAGAGCCAATGGAAGGGCAAGAGCTGACACACAGGTCTATGCGTGGTTTAAGTCCAAGTGCCAGGGCTGTAGGCAGCTTGGAGGTCTGACCTTGGTAGTGTGTCCAATGCCAAGAGGCATCTTAAGTCAGTGTGCCAGCTCTCTGGTAGCAGCCCAATCTGAAGTGATTGCATGGAAGAAATACTGGGACCATAAGACAACCCCATAGGTACAAGCCCTTGAACTCCTTGGGGTATGTGTGGAACCCACGGCCGTGGTAGGGACTAAAGAGGATCCTGAAAGGGAGAGAGTGGGACCAGAGCCCATGTGGGTCCCAGTGGTGTGCCCTACTGCTAGCCCAGATGATCTCAGGCACCACAGGGGAGTTCGGAAAGTTTGAGAAAGACACTCCAAGGCTTGGGAGGCCCTTGGGTGAGTCTGCAATCGGGACCCCGCTTGACTGGATCTAAAGGTATTATTCTGAATCTAAATCTCCTGAGGTGCTTGTTAAAAATGCATACTTCTTAGTCTATCTCAAACATACTGTATCAAAACCTCCTTGGACAGACGTGAAAATCTACATTTAACAAGCTTCCTGGTATTTCTAAGGGACATCAATGTTCAAGGGTCACT
This sequence comes from Puma concolor, assembly GCF_028749965.1. NCBI lineage: Eukaryota > Metazoa > Chordata > Mammalia > Carnivora > Felidae > Puma > Puma concolor. The sequence goes on from NC_141675.1 coordinate 118,717,864, forward strand.
GGTCTCAGATATCTGGCTTGTTAGTATGCACATTGATAGCCAGACTCATTTATGACTCAAAATCTTTGAATAATGACTGCTGACCAACCAGACCAGTTGGGCCATTTTCTATTCCCCAAACATTCCATGTGCTTCATTATAGTCACACATTTTTTCACTCTCTTCCCACTGAATGGATTACTTATTTAATTTTATATAATTGTTGTATTCCTGCTCGTGCTTGATGGCATATCCTTTGTAATGTCTGTTTATGTTTGCCTATATGTCTTTTGTATATTGTCTTGTAATTTATTGCTTTAATGTCTATCTTTCCTTTCAGTTGTGAACCTTGAATGCAGGGAAGACATGATTTATTTTGTAGCTCAATCACGTTGTCACTTTGTCAGTGCTCAACTAATGTACTTAATAAAATCCCAAATATAATGTCAAGGCATTATATTATAAAGGCTTAGTTTTGCATTGTCCTTTCAGATCAAGTCTTACAGAAAGAGTTCGGTACTACGTTAGCAGAGTCATGTACTTCCAAGCCCATTCCTAGAACAGTTTAGACACACAGAGAATCTGCAGGCTAACCATTAAAATTAACATAATGCGTCCAGTTTTAGAGTCAGAGACTATTGACTTTGCAGAGCAATTTAGTTTAAGAAAAAAAGCAGATCTGCATGTCCCATTAGTGTTACTAAATAAACTGTGTTCTGATAGTAGGGATTGATCTAAGACAGGAGAAAGTGGCTAATGTACAGCTAGTCCCAGTCTGGAGTGAAGAAATAGGCGTCTTTTGGTTCTGAATGCATTTTTCGGATGCATTTATCATACCATATAAATAAAGAGCAAAGCATGGAACTGACACTGTAGTTTCTATTTTCACAACTTGGGGATAAGAAAAGTCAGTTCACATGGGAGAAACCCGGAGCTAAAACACAGATCAAACATCACTTACAAAGTTGGCCAGAATTTTCTAAATCGCACAAAGGGAAAACCGGCTGTTTGGAGTATGATAATTGGTCATAGAAAATTATTTTGAAAACCCTAAATCCCTAAAGAATTGAGAATGTGATGAAAAGCTGCACTAAAAGAACACTGGAAGTGGTTGGCATGCGTTTAAGGAGTGAGAAAACTAAGCCTGATTGGAATACGGGTTTGTATATCACGTAGTTTACAGTCAGGCATGAATTGAGTCAAATGGGTGAGTAGTCATTGACATGTATTCTTGTGATTAGAACTGCATTTTTAAATTGAAAGAAAAAAATCCCTTCAAGACTGCCTCAACTGTATCCATTTATCAGAAGCAGAACATTAAAGCTTCAGAAAAACAAGATTTCTTTTTCTTTGACCCATGAAGGTTATTAGAGTCCTGGACAAATTCAAAAGTAAAATGGAAATTTTTTGTATTCTGTACTTAGAAGAGCAATTCTGAATTAGAAGCTCACATGTATTTTTGTCTTGAGTTTATTATCCTTTTCAGTAAAGAATTTCACCCATAGCTTCTGAAAATTGAGCAGCTGCTTTCGCTTGATTGATGGGTATGTTTTATGAAAACAACGAAGTGCAAATGAGCTAGCTTACTGCACTTGGTTCTGTTTCATTCACTGTCTTACGCAAAGGCTCCATCTGTAACTTTGTCAGTCACTGAAACTGCAACCCTAACTTCAATTTGGAGATATTACACATTTCTAAAAGAACATCCTTTCACCTGAATCTTTCTCCTATTGAATATATATTCACGATGTCTTGTGTTTACAAAAGAAAAGCCCTACTAGTCAGAAATGGCCCCTTCCTTTGAAATATTAACAGCTGGTAGAGAGAGCCTCCTACCACTGAAGTGTATTCATCCATTTATTTAATAAATCATCATGAGCCCCTGTGCCTCTCTTTGCACGAGATACGGGGACACACGGAGAGTTCTTCCTGCCCTCAAGGTGCTGCGAATAGTCTACTTGGGAGATAGATAATAAACAGTAAACAGATTAATATGTTTTCACTTAAAATATTTTTAACTAAGAAAAAAAAATCAAGGAGGTTATAAGAACTGGTGAATGATCAGGTAGAAGAGAAGTCTTTTTTATAAGTTGGTCAGGAAAGGGCTCTCTGGAGAGATGATCTTTAAGCAGAGATTCATAAAAGCAAGAGTGACCCCGTCCAGACCTAAGGGAAGGATGTTCTAGGCAGAAGAAAAGCAAGATTAATAGCCCAGAAGTAACCACACAACACTGTTTTTTGTTTGTTTCTTTGCTTCCTTGTTTTCAAGAAATCTAAAATCACCAGTGTGGCTGGAATGGGATGAACACAGGAAACCTGACTTCTTAGCCAGTTAGGCAAGGGGTGAATTTGCAACATCCACGATACATTTATCGTTGTTAAAATCTGTAAAATCTTTTTAAAATAAATGGAAATAAGATGTGTTAAGGGTATTAACTGAGATAATATATGTACATAGAACCTGAACGTATTACATAAATGTTGGTGTTATTCATTTATTATACAAGTTCCCCTTATCTTTGTCACTTGTCTTTTGATTTTTTTTTACTATAGATGAGGTATCTGATGTTATTACACAATAATCACATATGCAACTCAGATGTCTGATTCCAGTATTAAGTTACATACAACTCCTGAGGCAACTTCAATGAAAAACCTTGAGAAAATGTTGTGTTTATATTAATATGTTAGTGATATTTGAAGTATAGAGGGATGTAGGGCATATTTTATACAAAAATATCATACAAACAGTGTAACAGTACCTCAAGCTTATGTGAAACATCAACATAAGTATCCCAAGGACATTAATGTAAAACTTTTGATCACACCTTAGAACATAAGGAGGTAAAAGTGATATTTGTTTTCCTCTGGTACTTCTTTTTTTTTTTTCAATTTTTTATTGTGATAAGAGTCTCATTACATAAAATTTATCATATTATTTTCAATCTACTATTCAGTGTTATTAAGTACCTTTATATTATTGTGAAACCGCCACCACCATCCATCTCCAAAACTCTTGCCATCTTGTAAAACTGAAACTCTATCCCCAGTAAACAGTAACTCCCCAAATCCTCCTTTCCCCAGTCCCTGACAGCCACCATTCTTCTTTCTGCCTCTATGATTTTGACCAGTCTAAATACTTCTTACAAGTGGAACCATACAGTATTTGTCTTCTTGTGACTGGTTTAGTTCACTTAGCATAATGCCCTCAAGGTTCATTCATGTTGTAAGCATAGGTAAGAATTTCCTCCCTTTTTAAGGACCGAATGATATTCCATTGTACATTTATCTGCTGATGTACACAGTGTTGCTTCCACATTTTAGCTATTGTAAATAATGCCACCATGAACACGGTGGTACAAATATCTCCTCAAGACCCCACTTAAAATTCTTGTGGTTATATACCCAGAAGTAGAATTACTGTATCATATGGTAGTTCTATTTTTAACTTTTTGAGGACTCACTATACTGTTTTCAACAGTGGTTGCACCGTGTTACACACCAATGGTGCACAAGGATTCCATCCTTGCCAACACTTATAATTTTCTGTTTTTGAAGAGTAAGCTATCCTAACAGGTATGGAATGATATCTCTATTAATAGTGTCTTCTGATGCATAACTTTTTTTCAATGTTTGTGAAATCCAGACTGTCTGTTTATTCTTGTGATACCTGTGTTTTCTGGGTCATATCTAAGAAATCATTACCAGATCCAATGTTGTAAAGGTTTTTCACTATATTTTCTTCTAAGAGTTTTAGAGTTTTAGGTCTTACAGTTAGGTCTTTGATCCATTTTAAGTTAATTTTTGTATATGGTGTTAGGTCTAATGTCATTCTTTTATATGTGGATATCTAGTTTCCTTAACACCAATTGTTGAAGAGAAAGCCCTTTCCTCAGTGATTAGTTTGGGCCCCTTATCAAAAATCATTTGACCCTATATGCAAGGGTTTATTTATGGGCTATTCTATTCTATTCTATTCATTTATCTATTCCATTCCATTCCATTCCATCCCATCCCATCCCATCACATTTTTCAATATGTCTGCATTTATTCCAGTACCACACTGTCTTGATTACTGTAGCTTTGTAGTAAATTTTGGCATAAGGAAGTATGATGCCTCCTGCTCTGTTTTTCCTTTTCGAAATTGTTTCCTAGTTTGTTGGGTATTTTTATCATGAAAGAGTTTTGAATTTTGTCAAGTACTAAAAGTGCTGACATGATTCATTAGAGGTCTTCTCCCTTCACTGTGTTAATGTGATGTATTGCATTGATCAATGTTTGTACATTTAACCATCCTTGCATTCCAGGAATAAATTCCACTTGGATGCAGTATATTATCTTTCAATATGCTGATGAATTCCATTTGCTAGTGTTCCATTGAGCATTTTTACATCAATGTTCATAAGGATATTGGTCTGTAAGTTTCTTATAGTGTCTCTGACTTTGATATTAAAATGGTGCATGCCTCATAGAATGAGTTAAGATATATTTCCTGCTCTTCAATTATTTTTGGAAGAGTTTAAGAATTGGTGTCAGTCCTTTTTAAAATGTTTAGTACAACTCACCAGTGAAGCCATCAGATCTAGGGCTCTATTGCTTGATGGGATATTATTGATTACTGTTTCAATTTCTTTACTAATTGTAGGTCTGTTCAGGTTTTCTGTTTCTTCATGGTTTACTTCTAGTAACTATTTTGTTTTCAGGAATTTTTGCATTTCAACTAAATTATCAGATTTGTTGGTATAGAATTATTCATAGTACTATCTTATTCTTGTTATTTCTATAGAATTGGTATTAATGCCACAACTTTCATTTCTTGCTTTACAAATTTGAGTCTTATGAATTTTGTTGATATTTTTAGGAATCAACTTTTGGTTTCATTGATTTTCTCTATTTTTTTTTGTTCTCTATTTCATTTATCTTTCTGTAACCTTTATTATTTTCTTCCTTCTGTCAAATTTGGGCTTAGTTTTTCTGTCTTTTTTAGATCCTTACACTTAAAGACAAGTTGCTGATTTGAGATCTTTCTTCTTTTTTAATGTAAGCATTTAAAACTATAATTTTCCCCTGCAAATTCCACTGTGTTTTGTGAGTTTTAGTATGTTTTATTTTTGTTTTTATTTGCCCTGACGTATTTCCTGCCTTCTCTCACGGTTTCTTCTTTGATCCATTGGTTGTTTAAGAGTGTTTTGTTTAATTTCCCCAAACGTATGTACTTTCCAGTTTTCTTTCTGTTACTAATTTCTGACTTCATCCCCTTGTGGTCAGCTAGGATACTTTGTATGACAATTATCTTTTTAAATCTACTGAGGCTTAAGTTGTGGCCAAGAATATGATTTATCCCAGAGTATGTCCCATGTACACTGCAGAAGAATGTAATTCTGTTGGTGTTGGGTAGTGTGTTCTGGATATATCTGCTAGATCTACTTGGTTTATTGTGTTGTTCAAGTCCTCTAATTTGTTACTTATCCCTAGTGGTATTCTCCCCATTATTGACAGTCAGGTATTGAACTCTTCAATCCTTCTTGTAAAATAGTCTATTTCTTCAAATCTGTTTATTTTGCTCCATATATGATGATGGTCTGCTGTTAGAAGTGTGGATGTTTATAATTGTTACAATCAACCTTTCATTAATATTTATTAATATCTTTCTTTGTCTTTTTCACCTTTTTTGATTTAAAGTCTATTTTTCTATGATATTAGTATAGCTACCTCTGCTCTTTTTGGGTTACTATTTGCATGAAACATTTTTTTTTTCTTTAACTTTCAACTCATTTGTGTTTTTGGATCTAAAGTGAGTCTCATGTAACTAATATGCAGCTGAATTTATTTTAAAATCCATTCTGCCAATTTCTGCCTTTTGATTGGAGACTTTAATTTTTATTTCCATTTAAAGTAATTACTGATAAGGATGAACTTTAGTAATTTTGCTATTTTTTTTCCATATCCTATATGTTTTCCACTTGAGATGTTCTCATGTCCTCCATAAACATCTTGTGTGTTTAATTTTTTTTTTATCATGAAATGTTTCCTTCTCTTCTCATTTTATTTTTTAAAATATCCTGTAGTTATTTTATTTGTGGTTATCATGGAGGTTACATTTAAGATCTTAAAGTTATAACACACTAATTTTAATTTATACCATCTTAATTTTAATAACATACAAAAACTCCTTCATACCTCCATCACTACCTTTTTCAATAGCTGGTGTCACAAAATTACATTTTTATGAATTATGTGTCCAAAAACATAAGATAACAAAATTTTAAAACATTAGTGTCTTACATTATGTAAAGAAACAAAATGTGGAGTTACTAACCAAAGTTAAAAAAAATACTGAGTTTTGTATGCTCATGTATTTACCTTGTCAGTGTTCTTTATTTATGCATTCAGCTTTAAGGTATTGTCTAAAGTTCATTCATTTCAAATTGCAAGACTCCCTTTAGCAGTTCTTATAGGGTAGATCTAGTGACAATTAACTCCTCAGCTCTTGTGTATCTAAGAATGTCTTAATTTCTCCCTCAACTTTGGAGGACAGTTTTGCTAGATGTAGGTTTTTTGATTGATAGGTTTTTTTTTTTTTTTTTTTTTTTCCTTTTAGCACATGAATATATTGACCCACTGGCTTCTGGCCTTCAAAGTTCCTTAAGAGAAATCTGTAAAAATCTTTTTAATTTTTTTTAACGTTTATTCATTTTTTGAGAGACAGAGACAGAGAATCTGTCTCTCTGACAGGGAGACACAGAATCTGAAGCAGGCTCCAGGCTCTGAGCTGTCAGCACAGAGCCCCATGCGGGGCTCAAACTCACAACTGCAAGATCATGACCTGAGCGGAAGTCAGATGCTCAACTGACTGAGCCACCCAGGCGCCCCCGCTAGAAATCTTATCACAGATCTCTTGCTTGTGGAGTCACTTCTCTCTTGCTGCTTTCAAGATTCTCTACCTCTGGCTTTTTGCTTTTTGATTATAGCATGTCTCAGTGTGGGTCTCATGAGTTCATTCTAGTTGAAGTTTGCCAAGCTTCTTGCATATTTATATTCATGTTTTTCATCAAATTTGGGGGAGTTTCAGTCATTACTTCTTCACATATTGTCTCTGCCTCTTTCTCTCACTCTTCTCTTTCTGGGACTCTCACATTGTGCATGTTGGTGTACTTAATGGTGTCTTACAGGCCCCTTAGGTTCTCTTCATTTTTCTTCAATCTTTTTTGTTTTTGTTCCTCAGACTTAATAATTTAAGTTGTTCTATATTCAAGTTTGCTAACTGTTTCTTCTGTCTGCTCAAATCTGTCTCTGTGTCCCTCTAGTGAATGTTTTATTTCAGTTATTGTACTTTGGTGCTTCAGAATTTCTTCTTTTTTAAAAGGTTTTCTGTATCCGTATTGATGTTACAATTTTATTTATACATACTTTTTCTGGCTTTTCCCATGTATTTCTTTGGCTCGTTGGACATCTTTAGGACAGTTGTTTTTACAGTCTTTGCCTAATAGGTATGTGTCAGTTCTCTTTAAGGGGTAGTTTCTCTTGATTTTTCTCCTTTGAATTGGCCATACATTCTTGTTTCATTGTATGTCTTGTAATTTTTTGTTGTTCTTGAATACTGGACATTTAAATTTAATAATGTGGTAATGGTGGAAGTGAAATTCTTCCAGGTTTTGCCATCGTTCATTTGTTTTGTTTTGTTTATTGCTGTAAGCTGTTTCTGTGCTGAAAATCACTCTGAAGTGTAAGTTTAAGGTCTTTCCAGGTCTTTCCTGGGCCTGTGATTTTCCCTGAGTATATGTGGTAACTTTTTAATTTTTCTCATATATGAACTTGCCTTTTAATATCCTGGTATTGAGTGTTAGACTCCCCGAAGTGGAAATAGCAAAAATGTGAAACGTTTTAGTTCTTTGAATTCCCAGGAAGTTACTTCTGCTGGGGCGGGGGGGAGGGGGACCTACAACAAGATAAGGAGGTGCAGTGGTTTCATGCTTCTGCGTCTGCACCTCTGTGATCAGAAGCAGCAATTGGCAATCAGAATACAGATCCCTGATGTTTGGAGAGCAGAGTCCTTATTGCCCATCCAGGCTTCCACAAGCTTCATGAAAACTGCTGAAGGAAAATGTGCCCATAGCTGGAGGGTGTGAAGTAGGGAACCATTACCTAACTAAAAGCTAAAGTTGACCAAAATTAATTACAGTTTCACATTTAAACCTTCCCTGGAATTTATAAGCCTTTAATAGACTCCTGAGTTGCAAAACAGTTATATCAGACAAACCCTGTGTAATTATTGTCTGGGTAGGGAGACTGATTCCTAGTGAGTGCTTCTTACTCTACAATCTTTCCAGAACTCCATTTCTCTGGTACTTAACTTGTTTTTGGATTTATTTCCCTAACCCCATAAAACCTGTGAAGAATATTATATTAAGGAGACTGTTCCTTTCAGAACATCAAAAACAAACAATCAAAAAACAAAACAAAACAAAACAAACAAACAAACAAAAACCAGCAATAGAAATCGTTCTCAATTGCTGTGTCCCACTTACTAGGACATGGCAAATTGCAAGGCTCTTTTCAGTCCACAGACCATGCAGTTTGGGCTTAGTTTTAACTCTGCAAAGACTTCAATGCATATTTGCTTCCCCTAGAAGTTGTGTTGAAAAGACTAAGAAAAGTACAACCCAATGCTTTATTATAGGCTCTGTAATGATTTAATAAGTGAAAAATGAATTAGAAACATATGCAGTGCATTTCATTGAAACTCCCACAGGATTGAAATTTCAGGGAGGAAAGGTTTTGGCAAAATTCATTTGCATTTTTTTCTGAATATAATTATTTAAAACTTTGAGAGTTACAAGGCAAACAAAAGTTAGTTTCACACACACTTAGAAAATACTATGGGTATATTTTTAAGAACTTCTTCATGAAGCTGTGGCACAAGTATATCCTTCTCCCCATCTGGTATTTACCACCTTAGAAGTCTTTGCTTCAGTCACTACTGTTACTGTAGCATCCGTCTGATTCTAAAAAGCTTCTTGTTCTGCTCTTTGTAATGGATAAACTCCTGAAGGTAGAAATTATAAGTTCTGCAAAATTTTAAAGTTAAGCATATAGTGCCAAGCTCCCAGGATAACTACTAACCATGAATCAATGGTGATGACAAATCACTTTTATTAAATTCATCCTGGGAATCCACTGCCTTAAAATGAAGCAAATAATCCCTTCCAAAATATTTTATAGACTGTGTTCATACACCAAAGGGAAATGGAGATTTTGGGCAATTATCTGGATGAGTTTGGTTTAAAATTTCTCTTGCTTGAATCACGACGGATAACTGAGCCAAAGTGTATTTCAAATTTCACTTATTCTAGAAACAGAGTAAGTGAGTAAGCCTTTCTTGACTAGATGTTGGCAAATAGTTTTACTCTAGCCCATAGAAGAAAGTGGAGGTTTGAAGAAAAGGAAACGCACATCCTACTTTGCTTTCAAATGAAACTTGGATAAATGCAACATGTTATATAGCCCAGTTCTGTCTTAAACCACCTGCATTCTCAGTATACTGCTAATGCTAATGCTATTGCCCCTGAGTGTCACAATATTTTGTTAACAAAATTTGCATTGGTATTTCTAGCAGTAAGGTAGAAAACTTCCTCAAAACCATTTGGAAAATATACTTAAGTGTTAAAGAATAAAAAGAGAATGAGAGGTCCCTAATTTATTTTGTTTATTTATTTTTGCGAGAGAGAAAGAGAAAGAGAGAACATGAGAAGGGGAGGGACAGAGAGAGAGAGAGAATTCCAAGCAGGCTCTGGGTCATCAGCACAGAGCCTGATGTGGGCTCAACCCACAAACGTGAGATCATGACCTGAGTTGAAACCAAGAGTTGGTTGCTTAACTCACTGAACCACCCAGGAGCCCTTAGAGTTTCCTAATTTTTCAATGAATAAATTTTCCCTAAGTATGTTTATAAATGTGTTAGTTTTTAATTGATAAGACATATCTCAAAGTTATTTTTAAAACGTCAGGCTTTGTTGATGCTAACTTTATGAGAAATGCAGGGCCTGGATGAAGAATATTTGAAGAAGACTGAGACCCAGATCTTACTATTGGAGAAGACATAAAGCATGAAAGAAGCAGACTTATAAGCATGAAATAAGTCTGTAAGAGCATAAATGTGGCTCTTACAGACTCGCAAAGCAGAACAGGTCTACAGAAAGAAAAAGGAACGAAGTCAAGTAGAGAAATGGAGAAGAGTAGCAAAGAAAAGTAAGTAAGTCTGTGCACGTAAGGATGTATAAAAAGAAGTTCCAAGAGTCCCTGAGTGTTATCCATCATGTGAAGCAACCAATTTAGCAGAGTCATCTGCAGCTTTAACCCAGTAGTTGTATTTGGAGCTCTGCCAAGGATAACAGCTAAGAAAGATTGCCTAACCTGCTCTGGCTGGGGCTGAAGCAGGCGAAAGCTGTAAAGTCACCCTCTGTTAAATTACAAGTCTCGACTCTAATGAAGGTAACTTCATATACTTGGGTTTCTGAAAATTTGTATTCTATGAATCTTCATAATTTACGTATTTACTCCATGCCAAATGAATAGTTGGCTAAATGCATAATATTCGTTGAGGAGCAGCTTTGGGGAAATGGTTAGGGAGGCAGAGTCACAGAGACATTGGAAAGACTGGCTCTGGCCCTGATCTCTGCCCGAATCAAGAAGCCAACTATAATTGAGATATAAGTACCGGTAATAAAACAGCACTTCTCTATCTCATCACAACCAGTAAAGTGTTGGATGCAAAACCATAGCCAGGTTGTTTTCTTCTTTCATTCATTTATTTCCTCATATTCACTTGTTCATTTACTTATTCCATAAATACATATTGAGTATTTACTATGTGGTAGCCACGTGTTAGCTAGTAGCCCCTGAAAATGGAGTGGTGAACAAAACATGGAACATGTTCCCTGATATCCTAGACATTAAATTTCAAAGAAAGAGAGTGAAAAATAACAAAGAAGTAGATTATTGTTTTACCTGTGATAAGTGCTTTGTTGGGTGAGGGGTGGGGAAGAAGGAAGGGGCGACAGTAATAGGAAGGGCCAGTTTTAAGCAGCATGGTCATGGGAATGACACGTTCAGTTTGGAATATCTGACACTTGTAGTCTATAAGGAGCCATAAAGCTCAGAAGGCATGCTGGGTTTTAGAAATGCACAGTTTGGGTCACAAACAGTGTTATATCTTCTGTGATACATTTTCTTTGAAAATACTTCAGCGTAAATCATCAGATATAATCCTAACTCCACTTAAATCCAACTGTGCCTACTTCACATCCTTAACCAAGCAGCTGAATGTGTTGGGGGAAAAATACCACTAAGATGATCACCTTGAAATTATGAACAAGAATTGCAAATCGTCCCCTAATGTTGCACAGCAATAAAACTTCATTTCCCAAACTTTCCATTTTCCTATGACCTTAGAAGATTCCATATCCCTCTTCTTTCCTCAACCTCAAATGCTTCTTCCCTATCTTCATTCTCTAGTGATGACCTCATTTCTTTCAACATTGAGAAAACTAAAAGAATCAGAACAGAACTTCCCAAAGCTCCAAAAACATTAACTCAGAGTCTGTTTCTCCAAGGTGCGTTAGAAATAATTGTTCACTGGTGGAAATGACAGTATTCTAGACAGGTATTTGGAGAAGTGGCTGGGCCTTACTCTGCGTGAATGGCCTACATTTTTTTTCATGCAGGTGCCAAGGTCTAGATCTCTCTTGTTCCTCCAAATCATTTGATTCTTGGCAGATTCTCTCACCTAACCAAATAACAAGGCTGGCTCTCCAAACCCTCAGGATAGAGTGATCCATTTTGGAACTCTGGAGGGCAGCGAGAGGATGTTTTCCCATGCTACAAGCAGAGACTGAATCACTTTATGTACCCAAGTGCTGATAGATTGAGTCCAACACTTGCTTTCATGGTCTAATACCACCTGGTGGCCAGATTGTGGAAGAAGAACCATAAAGCCACAACTTGTTCAAACTTCCAGAGGCTATTTGTCCAAAGTATCAAATAATTGCTGTAATGCCAAATAGGCTGACAATAATTTACAAAAGTAGATTTTTTTTTTAAATCATAGCTATTCATATGGAGCAAGTGCATGGAGGGATTGGAGGCTCCTAGGGAACAAACAAACAAACAATGATTTTAATATTGGGGGGGCTGCCGAAGGAACTGGATCTCTGAAAACAGCACCCTACTTAACTCTAGTGTGAAGATCATGGAAAGGAACCCAAAGAGCTGCTACAAAGGCACCTGGAGGCAACAGTATCTGGTGCCAGAGTCAGCTTTTTGTTTTTTTTATTTTATTTTAAATTTTTTAACGTTTATTTATTTTTGAGACAGAGAGAGACAGAGCATGAACGGGGGAGGGTCAGAGAGAGAGGGAGACACAGAATCCGAAACAGGCTCCAGGCTCTGAGCGGTCAGCACAGAGCCCGATGCGGGGCTCGAACTCACGGACCGCGAGATCATGACCTGAGCCGAAGTCGGACGCTCAACCGACTGAGCCACCCAGGCGCCCCCAGAGTCAGCTTTTTAGAGAAGATATGTGGAAAGTTTCCTCTGTGTATCAGGTGGGTCACAAAATACTGTGTTCTTTTAGTTTCCAACAAAACTTCTAGTGATATAGCTTGTACTATATTGTCCCATGCCCCCCCCGCCCCCCCTGCACCCCCAACACACTTTAAAACAAATGGAATTGTATTATTAGCTGGTCTGGTGTTGTCCTCATAATAGGCACAGATAGTTCTTAGTTAACAGACTATTTTCCCATAAGGCTGCTGCTCACATCTGCATGAGAATATTTCTCAACCAGCACAAACACTGAAGGGGTGATTTGTGTCCTCAAACCACATAGCTGGCAATTTAGTTATTTTTCTTTCTGTTTAAGCTTTTGATTCTTGAAGAAGTCCGGCCCACCCTGAATCTGGAATTCTAGCTCTAACAACATGCTTAGTAGACAGGTCTGAGCTGGCTGATGTCTTAGGCTGGACAAGCTTTCAGGGCATCTCGTTATATTAAGGGACAGAGTGAGGATGAGATGGGGCACTGGGCAGATCCAGCAGAGATCAAGGGGTGTTCCCCTGTTGAGGGTATTATTGGGTCAAAGGTATCCCTATGTGAACAGGAATTATATGCCTTTTGAAGACAAAAAAAGCTTCGATTCCCATAAGACAATTCCTCTGGGCAATACAGGCAAATGAAAATTTTTGTACAACTGTCAATTTAACCTTTGTCTATTATCTTTTCTATGGAAAAGCACATTCTATGTAACACGTCTTCCGTGACATTTGTAGGTCAGGTTTTTTTCTATGTTTGCACAGCTAATCCACCTGCATTTATCTGGCAGTTCTGGTGTTTGTTTAATCATGATACTCCAACAAGGAAAACTAAAAACTGGTGGAGAAAATTGCAAAGTGACAGAGAATGAGGGTAAAGAGATGCTTGGATTGACCTGTAATAACCCATGAAGGAGCATTTAACATGGCACTGTCATTGATTTCCCAAGAATGCCAGGGACTCTTTCATTCTCGACACTGACAAACTGGGGAGCTCGGGGTTCATGGGAGTGAGTTACTACTTGCATACTAAGTTTATTGCCTGTCTCTGGTGCAGCTTTTATCAAAGATGTTAGACCGAAAGAATGCTCTGTCTCTGTCTCTCTCTCATTGTTTATCTCTATTGTATTCCCACATGTGCTATTAGTAGAGAAAATATAATTATTTATCACTGTAATTTTGCTTCCAGCATGTTCTAATTATAGCGCTTCAGCAGAGTGAATACTGACAGGATTTTGTTGTTGAACAGTCCCAGGAAGGGGCTGAGTTATTCTTATTTTATCAACTATTGTATAAAAGTTCAGAAGAGGGAGGACTGAAATTTCTCCCAGGAAGTACAAGCAATTAGTTGAAACAAGGTCATATGAGTCACTTTTCTTGTTTTTCTATTGTACATAGAATAAATTGCATCTGTTGCTTCATTCCAGGCTTTGGTATGATTATGACTTTTTAATAAATTCATAAATTCTAGATGTTATTGTTTGCTTATCCTTTGAAATGAAAGGTTAAAACAATTTAGTTTAAAACATAGAAATTTTTATTTTGTGGATTAAATGTCTTGGAAAGAAAATCAACTTGACATTTTGCTGATGATGTTTAATTGTCCTCTCCCTGTTGCTATCTTTAATTTATAAAATCATTGTGTATGCTGCAGTAATCTCTGCTAAAGGATAGAGAAGATGGCAGAACATTCCATTATTTCTTGAGAGTATTCTACCAAATCACTTACCATATACGAGAGGGACTGATATGAAAAGATCTTAAATACAAAAATAATAAGTGAGAAGTGAATTGAACCTGTATTTAGAATAGTGAATGTAAAACCTCACCTAACTGAGCAAACCAGAGTTTTCAATGAAAAATATCACTTAAAATGGGTCCTGTGGGGTTTTATATATGTGTTTATATTTCTCTAAGTGTTTATTGAATTCTAACTTTTAATGCACTAATAGATAACTTTGTCTATTTTTGTTTTGTTTTATTTGTTTTTTGGACAAGAGAGAAATGATAAAGTTATTTTGGGTTTCAGTTGAATGCATTTCCCTCCTAGAATGGAGTGGCCAAGTTTGGGCTCTGTAGAAAAGAAATTATAGATAGCCAAGGCATGTGAGAATTAAGGTTTTAATAACCAAAAATTTATCAATAGCCTTTTAGTAGAGAATTTGAGATATACAACCATCACGAATTTCAGTTACCTGCTCTCACTAAGGGTTTTATCTGGGAACCAGAATTAATTACCCACTGAATTTCCTGAGATTTGTTTTTGATGTAAAGGACTACATTTTCTTTGGTTATATTTGATTTTATTGCAAACTGTTAGATCAAGATACAGCTTTATTCATGCCTCTGTTTTCCTGATATTAGTCAACATTTCCTAGCTCTGTGAAATTCAGCAATTGATGCTTTTACCACAAATTCCAGACTATCATACTCCAAACTAAATTCTCATTAAGTTACATTTTCTTTTATTATTTCACATAAAAATCCAAGATTGCACGTTGCTAAATTTTTTCTGACTTTATTCATGAAACCAGTTCCTATCATTTGTATATAAATTTCAAGAATATTTTTGGTTCATTCAATGTGCATTATTTTTTAAATGTCAGGAAATTATATAAAAATACAAAAGCACATAAATTATTTATTATATATATTATTTATTAATTGTTAATTTCTATAAAAGTATTTAGAATACATGAAGAAGATAAAGAAGTCACGTTTTATTTGTGATACACTGTTAGGAATCTGGGAAGCCCTCATGAACAAAGGGACATTTCAATTATGCCTCGAAGCATGAGTAGAATTTCAGGACATTAAAAGAGACGGAGGTTCTAGGGAATGAAGAGCCGTTAGGTGGAAACGTATTCCATTCAGAGCGAAAAGTGTGAGAAACAGTGTGGTACTGGAGAGAGAAGCCACGTGTACCCAATGGGAGCAGCCTAGTTTGGCTAGAGCCTTCCATATGTGCATCGGCTAGCCAAAGAGAACTTCAAAAGATGCCAGAGGCTCACGAAAGGCAAACTATCAGGTTTGTAATCGATTTAGGAGGTCGTGGGAGAGAGCCAAATGTTCCCAATAGGGGTGGTGCGAGCAGAGGCGTGCTATCAGAGCACATCCCAGAAGATTTATGAAGAGAGCATTAGAGGGCAAGTCTTTGCATTTGA
This sequence comes from Puma concolor, assembly GCF_028749965.1. Taxonomy (NCBI): domain Eukaryota; kingdom Metazoa; phylum Chordata; class Mammalia; order Carnivora; family Felidae; genus Puma; species Puma concolor. Next base: position 118,733,594 of record NC_141675.1, read on the forward strand.
GAACAAAGTGTTCTTCCTCTTGCTCAAAGTGGCCACGTCTGTATATCACGGTTCCTCCAAAGGCACAGTCACCATTAGTCAAGAGCATGAAACAGTATCTCTTTCATATACTTCTACTTCTGTTCATTGTGGCCCTGTTGTTTTTGCTCAGAAATTCTTCTTCCTTCCTTCCACTCCCAGCAACAAACTTCCAAGTTCTTCATGTGACATCCATACTTCCAGATTCTTCTTCCTCCTACTCCTCAGTTCACTCCCATTTAGAAATTTCATTGCTGTGGCACAGTAACCTTATTCCAAAGAAGGATTGAAAGGTTCATTTCATTATCCTAGACATGCTCCATGGGACAAAGGTGATAGAAACAAAAATTTTACGTATTAGGCTAATTTAATCTAGTCCGGGAGTAAAGGCACATGGAGAAATAAACTGGAACTAAGACAGAATATGATAGTTACCATAAGATGTTTGCATGTGTGCATGTGTGTGAGTGTGTATGTCATCTTACATGGAAATTCAGAGATAAAAGAATCCTTTTTATGAGGATCATGAGGGAAATTATTCTCTACATTTGACCTGGAATATGAAGGACGGATAGACTTCTGACAAACAGATGACAATCAGTGAGGCAGGTTATTTCGAGTGGGGGTGTGTATTTTATACAGAAAGTTTGGCTTAAACGAAGGAAGGTAGGGACATCCAAGACATGTTTAGAGGGGGAAATCAGCTTAATTTGGCTGACATACAAGGTATGCATATAGGAATATCTGGAAATAAGGGTTATGAGTTTTGGAGCCAGATGGTGAAAGGGAAAAGACACTCAGATATATCAATGGAATTTGAGGAGCCTTTAAAGATATTTGAACACAGAATTCCAAGTTCACTCTTGAACTTTATAATACTAATATTAATATAAGATGAATTGCAGAGGACCAACGATATTTAGGTAAAAAGATTTGAGAATCCGAAATCGTTGGCAATAGGAATACAAAAAATGTTAATGCAAGAGATATAAAGCTTCCAACACAACACTATGAATTTATGTGCTGTTACATAGAAAATGTATTTCATAGCTATCAAAGTACATTTTGCATACTTCAAAAGATTGCTGATAATTAACAGATACAAAAATAACATACTTTCACAACTACTTGGAAACCAATGTACTGGGCATTTTAAATGCCCAGCTAGGGGCGCCTGGGTGGCGCAGTCGGTTAAGTGTCCGACTTCAGCCAGGTCACGATCTCGCGGTCCGTGAGTTCGAGCCCCGCGTCGGGCTCTGGGCTGATGGCTCGGAGCCTGGAGCCTGTTTCGGATTCTGTGTCTCCCTCTCTCTCTGCCCCTCGCCCGTTCATGCTCTGTCTCTCTCTGTCCCAAAAATAAATAAACATTGATAAATGCCCAGCTAATTTTTGCTATACTTCGAAGGGATATTTGCTTTTTAAGCGACAAAGAATTCGTATTTATAGGGTACCACCAGACATTTTGCTTTCACATATATTATTGCATTTGATTCTTAAAATATCTTGGTGAGAAACCTATTAATCTAATTGCTAGATGTGAAAACAGAAACTCCAGGAAATGAAATGAATAGCCAAGGTAACGCAGCTATTAGGTGGCCTGGATGGGATTTAAAACCATATAAAATGCCTCTCCCAGGAGGTTGGTGACAGTATTACTTAATGCAGAGAAAAAAGTATCTAAGTATGCAAATATTTGTCCTCAGAAAAAATATAGTATAAAATGTGAGGTCCCTTGGAATTGGTTTCTGTGTTTCTATTAAATCAATGGTCAAATGTAAATATTGGAAATTGAATAAATTCAAATCCAGTTCAATGTTTCTATCATATAATAACAAAAAGTCTTTGGGGTTATAGCTATCTCCCATTTTTTTCATAAAATTTCCCTTTACCTGTGGTATAACTTTTGCCTCCCCTCTGGGACTCTCCCAGAAATTCTGAGTGCCTCTTGGCCCTGTTCCTGTATAACTGGAGAAAAATCTTGGCCTTGTTTTGATAACATGAATCCCAGAAAACATGTTTTACCATTGTCAGGGTACCACAAAACCCTTCTGTGGCACCCTATTGACAATTTCTGTTCTTTTTTTTTAATATATGAAATGTATTGTCAAATTGTTTCCATACAACACCCAGCGCTCATCCCAAAAGATGCCCTCTTCAATACCCATCGAGAATTTCTGTTCTAATTTCAAAACTTTCATAATAAGATGATGACTCCATCTCCCATCATAGTCAATGCAAGGATTTATTACAATAACATGAAATAAAAGAATAGAATCTCCCATGTCAGCATTTGTGCTGTTTGCAAGAAAGGGCAGAACATGCCTGGTAGTGTGGATTGAAATAGCTAAAGGCAGCACATAAATGCAAACCCAATTTCTAAGGTAAGCGATGAACTACTTGATCCTTTCCAGGCATATGGCAGACATTCAGCTTTCTTCACCTCATATAATAAGAGTTAAATAGCGACAATAGTTGGCTGCTTCCAGAAGATGATACAAAAAAAAAAAAAAAAAAAAAAAAGGAAAGCATAAGCTAACCTTTTAACAGGATGCTTTTTAACTAATCATTTCAGTATGCTCTTTGCTGGGAGAGCTAATATTGTTAACACCAAACTAAAAAAGAACTTGACGATTTACTGCTCACAATTAAAAGATTTATCAAATTATCGAGCTTTCAAGCATAATTCCAGTTCGGAGGAAAGCATAAAGAGTGTCAATATCCCAGAGGAATGCAGAGCAACTGCCTGAGGCAGGTCACTAACAGTGTGTGCTTCCATTTAGAGTGAATCACAGAACCGGTGTGTGCACCTATGGTTTGCACACACTGGGTTCTAACAAGGAGACTGTGCAAGACAAGGAGACTGTGCAAGGGTGGGGAGCCTGTGGTTGAGAAAGTGATACCTCCCAGTAGACAGACTCCAAATTATTATGCATTTTTGAATAGCTGTGAAAAATTGATTTTTATTTTTTAAAGAGATTTGCTTTAGGGATTTCATTGTTACTCAATCTGACAGTACCTCCCGAGGTTTGAGGATGGTGGTAACTTGGAAAAAGCAAGAATGTGTGTGACCTGGGAGGGTCGGGGGGAGAGGGAGGCAGCGTTTTCTTGCAATGGAATAAGCCTACAAGTCAAAACTAAATTCAAAATTTACCCAGAACCTTTACAAAAAAGAGCTAGTCAGGAGCAGAGGTTGGCACCATCACAGACTGTAAAACCTTAATCAGTGTGACTTAAAGAAATTTTGAGGAGACTTATGCCAATCTAGAGCTAACGCCAAGACCTCCATCAGGAATGTCTGTATCTCGCTGGCATCCCTCTGTGGAAAAGTGGCAGCTCATCCATTTTACCTCTTGTCTTATCCTATGGGGAAAATGTAAGAAAAATGATGGGATGACTAGACAGATTCATTCTATGCTCCAAACATGTAATAGTATAGCTGCACCAAAGCGTAATTGAGGGCTGGCGGATAAGATTTTATGGATTAATACATAATCCATTTTCTACTTGAAACTGAAAACTTTTTCCTCTCAAAGCCACATAATTTGATTCCTTGAAAATATCTATGGGAATACGTTCTAGGCCATATAGCTAGCCATCTATTTACACGCAAAATAAAAAGTAACAACCACAATGTACAAAGACCAGAAAAGAATCAGCTGGCAGCTGTTGGGTAATACAGCTTCATCGTCACTTTTGACTCGCACTGAGCATCATGAAACGTTTGTGGTTTGGTTCTTGAATTCCATAAAACTCCCTCCTGATACAACGCAATGGCCAGTTGTTATCGTCACGTAGATGCTACCATTCTGAAGATGACTAACAAGATGAAGTTGAAACTTTCTCAGAATTATTTGTGCTGAAACCGGTAATTTTCCAAATAACACCTAGTCATACTCCAGAATTATCATCTCTTGAAGTAAGGACACCACAATAGGTACAAATGATAGCCAACTAATTATGTCAATTAGACCATATTATCAGTCAAGGCCAACCTTCTAAACCCAATTAATATATGCGCAGCTTACTCTACACAGCGATTTTAATTTGTATTTTGATTGTATTGGCTGTTTCTAAAACCCACTGCAAATGTTAATTGGCTTAGACTAAGTAAGAACTATTTTGAATAACCTGTGTCACAGAGAAAAAAGTAAGCCAAATACTTCCCAATGATCCTGGATAATTGCTATTATTTTGGTAGTAGTTGTACTTTTAAAAACATACAGTGCAAATGAGCGGGTTGATTGTCGCCATGTTTTCAAATGACAATTTTTACCCACAGTGGGAAAAATATTTATGAATGATATAATGTTACATATTAGTTCATTAACATACATTATTTGATTTGATATCATTGGCTTAAGAGTTAAAAATAAAACAAAATAAAAACACCATACAAAAATAAAGCCAAAATTTAAACAGACTTAGTTTTGTGTTTTAGATCAATTCAAAACCTAAACAGGCTCAGTTTGGTTAATTTGGAACAGGTTTGGATCCATGTGAGAAAACGTTTTAAAATGGAAAAAATAAACATGGAAATGATAGCCTTTTAAAAGTTAAATTATTGGTCTTTAATTGTATCTTTAACTGTTTTGCAGTTTAAGGAATCTTAGCCAGTAGTCTAGCTTACGAAGTTTGGGTGTTTTTTCTTACCATTATTGCTTTATTTTCTCTTTGATTTCTCTCAAAAATTATCTTCAGTGGAATTAATGAAGGAGGGGAAACACTATTTTTTAGATCTAATGTGTCTATGAAACAAAAGGCTTCCAAGAATGTTTATACTGATGAAGTTAAAGGGTTTTTTTTTTTTTAATTTTTTAAATGTTTATTTATTTTTGAGAGAGAGAGAAAGGCAGAGGATCTGAAGCAGGCTCCATGCTGACATCAGACAGCAGGATGCAGGGCTCAAACTCATGAACCATGAGATCATGGCCTGAGCTAAAGTCAGACACTTAACCAACTGAAGTACCCAGGCACTCCAAAGTGAAATCTTTTAATGGAACCCTCTGTGAGTTACTATGTTGGGCATATGAGAATCAAAATTAATATTGAAACTGGTTCAAACTGGACTTAGTGTGGGTGATCTCTCTTAAAATTTTCTACTTTACATTAAGAAGGAATACAAACTACTCACTGGTATTACACTATGTACAGTGACATAGAGGTAACAGTGCCTAATGTATAATGCTTATTATTTAGGGTATAAAAATAATGCTCAGAGAGCTCTGAATAGTTCTAGTCTCATCAAAAGTACTTCCCAAATAAATTTTTTGAATGTGCAGACATATGTACAATCAGATTTGTCAATTACTTGTGTCATGCTTAATAATATAGTTATATTTAATAGAATGAAATTTTTGGACAAAACATTGGCCTCTGTGATGTGACCTTTATTATTTGGGAAACACAAAGACAATTAAAAAGTCTAGGATAAAAAAAAAAAAGTCTAGGCTAATAAAAACTAAAAAAAAAAAAAAGTAGGCTAAACAAAGACTATGGAAAGAAGATTGAGTGAAAATATAAAGCAAACTAAAATGTGGCATGACTCTAAGAGTAGAGTAAGAACAGAAAATCCATTTGACTTTAAAACTGGGAATGTACTTTTACTGGCTCAAGTGGCGTGGCATTATCATTACAGTACATTATTTGACATGGCAGTAAACACTTAAATAAACATAACAATATTATATGTGCATGTTAAATTATAGCTCTAAGAGTAAACATAAACATAAAACAAACATGTTGCTTGTTGCCTAACAGGTATTATTAATACTCAGGTAGATATTTATATTTCTCTATATATTTCTATTAATTTATATCAATCAATCAACTGAGAAACAGTTATATGTATACAGTTAAAAGTAATCAATAGATATATTAAAATAATACACTTTATTGTATAAATTAAGTATTAAATTAGATAACAAAATTGTGGAGTAAGAAGGGCACAGTGGAAGTGAGTGAAATGTCCGAATTTTGTATCAAATAATCAAATGGTATTGTGTTTAGGAAGTTTTCAAATCTGTAAAAAATGTACAAAACTGTATTTAATTTTTTTCCTTCATCTTGTTTCTCATTCTCTTACTTAAAAGTTCTCCCCTTTAAAATAGTTGCTTTGTGTTCGACTAAAAGTTGCTTAAATTGGACAAAATTCAAAAATTTAGTATGAATCCTTGGAAAAGTTTTTTCTTTTTAAATTCAGATGTGCTATGTTAATGTACCTTAATTTATTGAGTTATATTGCTTGTTTCATTTTTGCCTTTATTTTATTCAATGTTATGTTTTCAAAAATATATCCATGCTGCTGTGAGTATATTTATTAACTTTTCTCAAAATTGACTTTTGTTAACGTTTGTAAGCCTTACTTAGGTAAATATTGAAATTAAATAAATCAATGAAATTCAAAAAGAAATCTTTTGCTTTGTGCAAAGATGCACCTTTAGGCAGTACTGATTTAATGTTTCAACCAACAACTTACCCATTAACCAAAGTTGTTAGCTGGATGAGATACTTTTAGAATTGGAATAACCATAGTACAGTATCTGCTAAGTATTAGGCTGGGTCATGTTTCTATCATTTACACAAATAAGATTTTATTAAAATAAAATTAAAGAGGGGCACCGGGTGGCTCAGTTGGTTAAGCATCCGACTTTGGCTCAGGTCATGATCCCATGACTCATGAGTTCAAACCCCCCTTCAGGCTCTGTGCTCACAGCTCAGAGCCTGGAGCCTGCTTCGGATTCTGTGTCTCCCTCTCTCTCTGCCCCTCCCCTGCTCGCTCTCTCTTTCTCTCTCTCTCTCAAATATAAATAAACATTTAAAAATTTAAATTAAAGAGAGATATTTACATTCTTTAATTTTAAATAAAGTTGATTTTATACAGTATTTATGCTTGAAAACAGTGACCCAATATCTAGGACTTTGATAAGCTTTAATTATACAAAATAGTTCATGGTTATAACATTTGCTACAGTGGGATTCTACTTGTGATAACAACCACACTCTTATAAATTTTACATTATATAGTTTCATGAACTAAACACAAATTTTTTTTTTCTAAGTACAACTACATATACAGAGTATACTAATAAAATCTCTGTCCATGGCTTATTCTTAAAGATTTTCTACGTCTTTTGTATTGTTTTCCAGGGTACCCATAGGAACATTCCTGGGTGGCTGAGCCAACCCTACTTAATTCCAAGCCAAGGAAGATGACATCTTGGTGGTTATGAGATGATTTATCAGAGTTTCAGTGTTTCCTTCTTCACCTCCTCCCTAATTTGGGGGGCAGTGGGGCTATAAGAAAGTTGTCTGGAAATGATGAGCTGATTTAATTTTGGAAAGCTTTTCTTCCCACCCATTCTGTTTGTGTAGGACATGGTACGAAACTTGTTGATGTTAGCTATTCATTCAGTGTGGGTTTCAGCCATGTTTATCTTCCAAAGACCTCACAGCAACAACTAATGTCTCCTGACCACAAGATTTGATTATTGTAATTCCCAGTCTTTAGATCCTCCCACTTAAACCATCTCCCTCTTTGAAGTATCTTTAGGGTTTATTGCATGCCAATTGCTCAATAATTAGCCCTAGGGATTTAGTAAAATGTTTTAAACACTGGAGCTGACTTACATAAAAATGTTAAGCACTTATACTGAGTAATAACGTACTATATAGAATAGACAATTCCTTTGGTAACAATTCCTTATGATTAAAATTATGGATTTGTGGGTGGGAAAAGATGCCAAAAAGTCATTTTGACAAGCATTCTGGCTTCAGCTGAGCCATCCCAGACAGATGTGATTAATTGCATTGAAAGATAGCTTTGCTTTTATAACTGGTAAGCCAAAGGCTTTATCATTCTAAGCATCCAAAATTTGAACAAATTTGTTTTTAATTCCCAATTATGGTGACTGACATCCCAGTAGCTTGACTAAAAGAAACCTTCACCCTCCAAAACACACCAAAGAGATGACTCACATATTTTAACAAATCAATCTATCTGTTAATATCTCAAGCAGGGTGTACCATGTTCTTCCTTGCTAGATAGCTTTCCATAGAAGATGTCTTCTGACTTTGAAGCTGCCTGAAGGAGCTTCTCTGTTGCTGATGGTTTTGTGCCCTGGATGGGTTTGCCGAATCTATCTTCAGATATGGTCTACTGATGCATTCAGAATTTCCAGTTTCTGAGAAGCTAGAGTAGGGTTGGTTTTCTAGGGGCATTAATTTTAAGCTTTAAAAATCTCTCAAGAAAATCATCCATATCTGTTGACTATTGCTATGTAACCAGTCACTCTAAAACCTAATGGTTTAAGATAATAAGTGTTTTTGATGCTCAGGAGTCTGTGGGTCAGCTAAGAAGTTATTTTGGTGTCATCTGGACTGACTCATATATCATGGCTACACACAGCTGAAGGAGGGAGTAGGTGGTTTTGCTGAACTGGTCTGGTCTATTACATATGTTTGGGGCCCTGCTGCTATAGAGTGTTCCAGGATGGCCGTGATTAAGATAAGTGGGCTCTGTACCACATGGTGTTTCATTATCTAGCAGCTAGTCCAGACTCATTCTCATGGAGGCATCTAAAGAAGAAACACAAAAGGTAAGGAAGGTGCACCATGACTCCTGCAGCATTCTATTGGCCAAAGCAAATCACAAGGCCAGCTCAGAGTAGGCTCAAGAAGGGACTGTAAATTTACAAAACCAATAGCTGGGCTACAAGGCCATTAATTGAGGCCAACAATGTGTTTAATTAATCTATCACACCATGACATCACCTTTACCTTTTACTCTAGCACACTGGTCTTCTGGATCCTCTGAAACAATAATAAAATAACACTTCACACATATGTATTAATGCTATTAAAAATAACAATATTATTGACCCCCAATTTCTTTACAAAAGCAAGGCCTGAGACCCTGAACCAATAAGTTTGGGTCGAGATTATTTACATTCATCCATAGTATTTGCAAGTTCATACAAATAAGTTGATCGCATCGGATGCTGGAGCAGTTCTTTGATGTCTTTCCATCTAGGGGAAAGGATGTGAACGTTGAAGTTCAATATAACTGTGTTTGAACCCTGGATATGGCATTCACTAATATGTTGCATTTGTATGAATTATTTAACCTCTCTGAGCTTTAATGGTAAAAATGAGACTTGCTGTGCTATATTTAAAAGTATAAAAAGGCTACCTACGTTTCTATTTGTAATACAACAGGCAATTTCCCCATGTTGTCCTTCTTCCCTTCCACTTCCCCTAAGGTAGTCAGCATACCTTCTTGCCTCCATCATATATATTCAGTAGTGTTGACGGTAGAATATTCTTGTTTACATCCTCCACTGCCCCTACCAATTTATGTCTTCCAGTGTATCTCTACAGGGGTGTTATTAGTATTTTGAGTAGAATATTTTTTCATAGTGCAACATTTCCCTAACATCTAAAGAATACCCAGCATGGCTAGATATCTCATCCATTCATGCCAGCACTCAAAGTACATGTTCTTTCTAAAATATCCCCCACATTTCCAAACATCCCTTTACTCCTAGTTGAGAATAATACTCTTCACAATCTAACTTCCACACTACTGATCCACTAAAACTGTTGTAAAAATTACCCCAACTTATTAGAATTTTTTTTTCCTCGACTACATTATGCTGCAATTCAAATTCTCAGGAATGGGCGATAGAAAAAAAAAAGAGAAAGAAAAGGAAGAGAGAAATATAAAGCCTCTCTACCCTAAGATCTATCTACAAGGGCGGGAGGTGAAAAAGAGATTTAAGCGTTCAAAGCCTGAGGCAATTTGGGAAGGGGAACTGACCTTCATGGGAGACCCAGGGAACACATGCATTAGGTATTCAGAGATTGTAAAAAAAGACAAAGCCATTAAAAGGTATAAAAAATAAACATTGATTAAATTAAAATTGCACCTAATGGTGGCACTTTCTGTTTTACACCAAATAAATCAGTAGTCATTCTAGAAGACCAGCTGGATGCCAAGGCAATTTCTATACTTTTGATCACCAGTATTGAACATTGGGTACTTTCATTGGTAATTGGGGTAAAGCCTCCCCTCTCTATCCCTCAGAAGCCCCACGTTCTCCCCAAGTCTACCTTCTCTTTAGTACCAGATATCCTTCGCAGCCAAAAAAAAAAAGAAAAGAAAAAGTTTGTATTTTAGCCAAGGGGAAAACTAAATCTTTTGAGAACAGAATTGATTGCACAGAACTCAGAAGAAGGCAAAATAGCTTGAATAAATGTAGAACTAGTCATAATTTAAGGGAAAAAAATCAGTTTGCATGGTGATTTTTGATACATAGCAGGAACTGAAAGCTACCATTAGAAATATTTTTTAACCATAAGATAGTCTAACATAATTTAACAAAAACATCATTTTTATAAAATATTTAATAAATACATTTTAATATTTTATGAGGTGCATTTAATAACTCAAAAACTTTCACACTTGCATTACAACTTAACATTAAGAGACGGGTAACTTGAACAGCAGAAAGTCTTCGCTTAAATATCACTTCAGTGAAATAAATATACTTTAAATACACGATTTACAGTTGTACCCTACCTGCACTCCTGATCTCCACTGACCGGCCTGACATGTGTCTTTCTCTTTACTTTTCCCCCTTGGGATTTGTCACCTTTTAAGAGACTATCATTTACTTACTCTATTTATTGTTTACTGTTTGTCTCCCTTTATACTGTTTGCACTCCTAATACTGTTTGTCTATTACATATATCGTTTACTGTTTAAATTCCTTAAGGGCAGTGATCTTTGCTAAATACAGACTTCTGCCCATTTCATTCACTGCTACATTCCCATCACCTAGAACACCTGTTAAATGCATAACAGAATGAAGACAGGGGAATATAGAAGAAAGAACAGTGCCTGGAATCTGTAAAAGCTGAGCAAATATCTTTTGAATTTTTCTTTTTTGTCCTGGTTTAAATTAAAAACAAAAAATGAGATTAATTTGTTCCTTTTTAACACTATGGTGTCAATGACCTCTTTTCTCTCTCTTTTCTTTATCTCCCTAACTAGAATCTTCCTAATCCCTTTTGCCACTTCTTACTAACATAAACATCTGTCAGAAATGTAAATGATCTTCACTTGAGGGATATTTTCCTGGTCTGACTAGATTATTTGCCTCAGGTATATAGGCTTTGTCCTATTGGTGCTCCAAATTCCACTAAAGACCATCTACCTGCCTTGAGTTTCATTCTCATAAGAAACAAGATATGAATTATTTAATTCAGCAAACTCCCCAGTTACTGTCAGTTGCCTCCCCAACTCCCTTTTTATCTTGGTGGTGAAATCCCCATTGTGACCCTGGGAGATGACACCCACCCTGAGGTCCAAAGGTAATTACTGATCTGCCTAAGCCGATCATGGTGGCCTTATTCTCCTTGTCAGTAACTGGTTTAATCTTAGTGATGTGATACAGTACTGGCCAATGAAATATGTGAAGGTGTCTCTGGATTGTCCTGCAAAAGGTTTCATTTTTTTTTTTTTCCTTTTACTGGGTAAGAAAATGATCCCATGTAATGACTGAAATTGCAGCAACCATCTCTCCATTATGACAGGAGCTAAGCTGACATACTGAGAATGACAAGGTGCTTCATCATGTCTTTAGACTATTCAATCAAGCAGCCATGAAGCTGCCTCAGCCAACGACTTTGTTAGAAAAGATAACATGTACTTTTTGTTGCTGAGTCAGAATTCTTTGTGACTTACAGTTTAAAACTTCTTAATGAACAATTACCAATATTATGATACTGTACTTTTCAAAACTTTTCAAAAGCACACAATCTGGAAGGGTCTCTAGTTTTATGGGATTAGTTTGACTCTGGGCCACAAAATTAAACACTCTCTGTCTGTATTGCTGCAGGGATGTAGACAAGTTTTAAGAAAGGATAAAGTTCTGGACCAGACATATAAGATTATAAAATAAGCAATAAAATGCTTTAAGATGCTTAACAGTGGCTTTTAAATAAATGTTGCCATAGCGTTCATCTAAGGCCATTATGTAACTTATTGGATAATTATCCTTCCACGTTACTTAATTAAATGCACTTTCATGAACTAGATCATCTCCCTTTCAGGGGCTCCCAACTCAGGATAAACAGTGATATATATCTGACTTCGTGTAGGAAGCCAGAACAAAATACTTCCCAAACACTTAAACCCAAGAGGAGAGATCTCGGCAGAAAGGAGGATATGATAGGTAGACGGAGAATCCAGCAAAGAGAATAAAACAAAACTACCGTAGAGAGAAGAAAGAGAACTGAGCCCCACTCGCAACTTTCAAACTAGGGATAGTCCCTTAACGTGTGCATTACTTGTGCTGAGCAAGGAAGGTGGATACAAAGGGAGGGTATGTAATTTAGAGTCCTTGCAGTTCTACAGCACTGACTTTTCTGTGTAAGAGGAATACTAGTTGAAACACAAGCAAGGAGATCATATATTGTTTCTACATACTGCTGTGCTAGTGAATTCATCCCTGATCTGAATGGTAAGAGCACATTCATGGGGAATGAATAATAGTGTGACATAGCTAATTAATGCCAGTTCAATCCAGGCCTCTTAGGCAATCGTGCCAAATTGTACAGTGCAATGGGGTGTTTTTTATGTGACGGTGGTGTATGGGGGATTGATCTGCGGATGTAAAGATGGCCTCAAACCACAGGGCCAGAACTAACTGCTCAGCATTATTGTCGTCGCTGAATTACAGCTTTTTGATCTGGCAAAACTGCCACAAGACTTAACATTTCTGAAATACTATCATAAAATGGAATTCTGAAATAACTAGCTCATCAATCACTGACATTCCATGCTGCTTCCCAGAATTTGAAGCACATATGCAAGTATTTTGAATCTCCTTTGCAGAAAAAAAAAAAAAAAATCCTTTTTAAATGCCTCATTTTATACAATCACACACACCAGGTCTAAAAAGGCCAGGTATGAACGTCCTATTTTTAAGGCACTAATATGATAATTGAGTGAAATAATTATGAATATGAAGGAGACAAAAGAGGGCTTTCTTTTAGAGTAGTTGTTTAGGTAACATACAGGCATGGCATCTTAGTGATAGATTCATTAACTATTTCTGAATAGCAGATTTTATTTTAACCTGCCAATTTCAAGCTAAACCAATTTAATATATGTTTCACAGATTCCTGAGAGGTATATGCTCTGCCATTTGCAAACAGTTATATTTCTTTTTAATTTAGCCATATTAATTATAGCTATTCAAATCTTCATTTATTTTTGTGTTTGTCCCGAGAACTGATAGAAATGCATAGATACATCTACTCTTATATATCTGACAAATTTTCTTCATAGTTCCAAAATTTAATGTTCATTTATTTTTTTTTTAATTTTTTTTTTTATTAAATTTTTTTTTCAACGTTTATTCATTTTTGGGACAGAGAGAGACAGAGCATGAACGGGGGAGGGGCAGAGAGAGAGGGAGACACAGAATCCGAAACAGGCTCCAGGCTCTGAGCCATCCGCCCAGAGCCTGACGCGGGGCTCGAACTCAGACCGCGAGATCGTGACCTGGCTGAAGTAGGACGCTTAACCGACTGCACCACCCAGGCGCCCCTGTTCATTTATTTTTAAGAGAGAGTGATGGAGCACGAGCTGGGGAAGGGCGGAGAGAGAGGAAGACACAGAATCTGAAACAGGCTCCAGGCTCGAAGCTGTCAGCACAGAGCTCCGTGCGGGGCTCGAACTCATAGACTGTGAAATCATGACGTGGGCTGAAGTTGGATGCTTAACCGACTGAGCCACCCAGGCACCCCCATATTTCCAAAATTAAAAACAAATAAAAAACTTGATACTATATATTTGGGAACATATTCATGACAGCGTTATATATCTTTTTATTAAAGGTGTGTCTATCTTTATATTATATAGAGGGAAGTTCAACAGATGTGATAAGGCAATGAGTAACATGCAAAGCCAGAAGTCATGAAGTTCCCAGAACATGTTAAAGTAGGCCATTATAATTTCATGTGATGTGTTCTTTTTGGACATTATGTCTCATCGAATCACTCTTTTTTGGTCCAATTAATACATTTTTTTGATTACCACTTTTTCATCTTAACTTTATCACCTGACTTATGTTCATATGCATTATATTTATTTGCTATAAATCTTGCCTGATCATTTACTTTGTTCCTTTTGAGTCGCTTTACTTTAAACATGTCACTTATATACAACTTACTTTAGGTTTATTTAAGGAAAAACAGACAAAAATAAACTTTTCCTTTTAACTGGTAAGGTTATCCCACTTCTACATATCTATTTTGTTTAGTTACATTAGTTGGTTGCCACATCAAAACTTCATTGTTTTGACTAGTATCTTAGTTGTATAAATTATACACAGATTTGCTTGTAGGTAATATGGCTCCCACATCCCAGACGATCCGACTATGTCTTTTTGGCTTTTTTACACATTAATGGTGACTTGCCTAGGAATGGAACTTCAATTCATTCTGCTTTCCTTAGAAACATCATAGACTTGAATTTAATCCACAATGATTGCCTTAAAGAAGTCTAAGGCTCCCCTGATTTTTTTTTTTTTTTCCTTTATAGGTGAGTTGTTTCTTTTGCCCAAATGCCTTTGGCATTACTTTTTTTATCCCCATAATTCAATAATTTCAACAGGATATGTTTTGGTTTTGAATGTGCTCCATTAACTTTTCTGGGAACAAAGTGAACCTTGTCAATGTGTAAATTTAGCTATTTCCTCATTTCAGGAAAGTATTTATCTTTAATTTTTCCCCTATTCTATTTGTTCTGCTTTCTGCACCAGGGAGGCTCCAATTTTCCATATGTTTCTGTTCTCGAAACATAGCATTTATCTACAACCTTTTTCCCTGCTTTGTCTTTCCTTTCTTCACTCTTATGTAATAATTTCCACTCAGATACCCTATTGTTAGAAATCTCTACTTCCGGTCTCTAAAGTGTCCATTATTATGTCAATGGCACCATCTGCTCACTTTTTCTAACTACTACTAGGTCTCCTTCAACCTCACCTTTTTACTGATTGTCTCATCACTAATCTCTTTTGTTCATAGATCCAATGCTCTACTTGACTTTGTACTTGATACAATTGTTTTCTTCATGCCCCCCCCCCCATTTCTGTTCACTCATTGTGTTCTTTTATTTTTTACTTGCTGCATTCCTTTCTTTGGTTCATTTCTCCGTAGGATGACTATTTGAAACCCATGTGAATTCTCTTTTTGCATTTCCTTCAAACTGGGGACAGTTTTATCTAAAACCAATTTTTAGACATAGAGCGAGCAGATTCTTTGGGCGCCCCTCTCTATTTACATGGATGACCAGATATGGATAGTTTGCATTATTTTTTTTTCTACATTTCAGGCACCTGAATGGAGTATGGTATGAACTTGGAACTGTCTTTAAGAGACTTCTTCGATACTTTCTAGGTCTTTTTCCTATCAGAGAACAAACTCCTCATTCAGCTCAAGCATAACGCATAATGAGGCCTTAGGACGTCAGTGTATACACCCAATGCAGGAAGAACCATACTAGCCTGGTAAAAGTCTTCTGGTTTCAGGTTCTTTGATTTTGCATGACTGGGGTCTTTCTTCCTTTTTTGCTCCTCCTTTTCTTTGGTTCTTCTCTCTGCCCTAGTCAACCACAATTTTCTGCCAAAAAAAAAAAAAGCCCTCATTAAAATGAAGACAGTTTAGGTGGTACAGACTTTAACACTTCATGAACTAGGCAATTCTTTGATCTGGAAATGGCTCCTTCAAGAAGTGTTAAATAAAGTTTGTTTTGAAATGTCAGTTGTTGTCATACTGACCTTGGCTTGGTAGCCTGGACACCACTGACCCTGGGAAACCACCTCAGCAAAAGAAAACTTAACTCTTAGACTCCATGTTCTTATAAACCGTCTATCTGCTGAGAAACCAGACCATCTAGGTAACCAATCTGTGGTCATCAAAGAACATGAGTGATCCTCCTATTCCAATGATACCTCAGATAAGGTCAGATACACAACCCAACCAACCAGATCTTTTTATTCCTTCTCTTCCTTGTTTCCTATTCTTTATCCTATAAAGGCATCCTGCCTTCTCTCCTCATCCCCCACCTTTCAGTTCTTTTGATGGTGGGGAATGCCTGCTTCACCAAGTGTTAAATAAAGTTTGTCTGTATCACCTAAACAATCTTCTTTAGTCATTTCAACACCCTAGATTATCTCTGAGATCCTCACTACTTTTTCTGTCCAGAAGAGAAAATCAACAATCATAAAAATAGAGTGAACCTAAGCTTATCCTCTAATACTTGGGGGAATATCAGCAAGATAGTTCATAATTATGTTACCTTTGAGAGAAAGAAGTCTGCAAGTGTCTGTCTGGTAGGGAGTATTTGTAGCATATAACATCATGATTAAGATGATCCACCTTGTCCTACTCAGTTCAAATCCTAGGTGAATTCCTTGCTGTCTGTGGGAAAATGAGAAGCTATTCAACCATTTACTTTACTTTCATGGGGAAAAATCTGAGAAATCATGTACCTGCTTTCTAGGGTTTTCATTAGGCCAAGGTTTTTAGAAAAACTTACTTTGTTACGCCCATAAAGTGATTGGTACTTGTTAAGCATTTTGGTGTAAGAACTCACAAAAGGTAGAATTTTCTTTTCAATATCTGTTTATATATTTAACAGAGAGCTAGAGAATTATTCTACCAGGTGACATTCTTAAAATACTCTTTATATCCACATGCATATTCAATGATAGACCATATTGTAAAGGCTAGAAATGACATACTATTTAGCTTGAAAAGACATAAGAGCACGTGAAATAGTGAAACATTTCAGAAAAGAGTAGTGGAATCTCACTGCATACAATCTGTAGTGATTGGATTTCTTTGGGTTATTGTTATCCAAGCTGTGAATACCCAGGTGCATCTAATAGAAATGTTCATTTTTCTGCTTATTATTCAGCACCTGCTAAGTTGTATCTATTTTTTTGAATAGCATAAAATGAATTAAAATAAACATGAATACAATGTTATTCTACCATATAATTCTACTTTCAGTGTATTTGAAATGACTATGTATCATTTGTGTTTCTTTTGTTTATGGATGATTGTTGTAATGACACCATTGTTTAAGATGTGGTTTTCATAAATTGTTCCTTGGATACATGATTACTATTTTCCAACAGCAGTTTTTCATGGTGATAAACTATAACATACATATTTCCCTGTGCCAGAATTGATTTGTACAAATGGGTTTGGTCTAAAGACCCAATCAGCTTTGTGAATATTTCACTTTGTAACTGTTCAATGGGCAATCTATTTAGCTGAACTGCCACAATCAAGCATGTTAAAAGACTTTCACTTTAGTAAATGAAATGGGAAAAAAAATGTTACAATCTTTTAACAAGGATGTCAATCCTTTTATAATTCTCTTAGGAAACGTGGTCTTTCTGGGGTAAGTTTACCACCATCTCATCTGTTTGTCAGTGATCATGGTTGGAATGACAATTACTTGGCAAAATATTTTAACATTCTTATTGTACTTTTTAAACATGGTGTGGACAATTTATAATTATGCAGAATGCACTGTTCTTACATGTAGAAAAACAGAACATGAACTTCAATGTAATTTTATTAATCAATAACTTAATCATGTGTAAAAACCTGCCATTATGCCTTTCACTTTTTATTCTCCCTTGAGATTCCCACAAACTTCTAGTATGTTTTTTTTGATTTGATTCTCTAATGCCATCTTGCCACATTAGACTGGTTTAAATGATAAAAGAAAAATAACTATTTATTTTGAACTGTGTTTGTAAAAATGAAGCACTTTTCTGAAATGTTAATTATCAAACTGATAAAGTTATTATTATATATTTCCTATCCAGAATATTTTAAAGTGCCTTCCAGAGGATAGAATAATAGTTTGAGAATAATACTTTTATCCTTTAAAAAATCCAAATAGGGGCGCCTGGGTGGCGCAGTCGGTTAAGCGTCCGACTTCAGCCAGGTCACGATCTCGCGGTCTGTGAGTTCGAGCCCCGCGTCAGGCTCTGGGCTGATGGCTCAGAGCCTGGAGCCTGTTTCCGATTCTGTGTCTGCCCCTCCCCTGTTCATGCTCTGTCTCTCTCTGTCCCAAAAATAAATAAATAAATGTTGAAAAAATAAATAAATAAATAAATAATCCAAATAAATTATTTGAATAGCTGCCGATATAGTTAAACCAAATGGTCAGCTTAATTTTTTTAAATTACTATATAATTCATATGTAGAAGCCAAAAGTTATAAAAATAACATATTAGCATAAATTAGAATATAGATATATGTTATAAATTAGAATATAAGCACATATGTTTATATTAGAATATGTTATAATTAGAATATATTACATTCTAATATTATATTATTAGAATATGTTATAAATTAGAATATAAACACATCTATTACTTGGTAAGTCAGTTTGGGGTTTAAATTAAGTATCATGGAGACTATAGACAGAATAATTTGTTTCTATCACCATAAACCTGCAGCCTGTGTGTCATTAAACACAAGCCCACTTACAACTCACTCCCATACATATATAAACATTTAAATGCAAATTTAGAAGCATGGAAACATACAGGAGAAAGACACACCATATATGTTTCTTTATTTTTTATCAGTTAATGGCATATTATGGTTAAAAATATTGTTTTAAGCTTTCTGGTGTAATATACTTAAAAATACTTACTGTTGCTATCTTTTTAATAGAATGACTCAAATAAAAGGAAAGAGAGAAAGAAACATCTGGGACACGTTTGAGATTTTTGTCTTACATTTCTGAAATGCTGATTGGAATACCACCAACTTCAAAGGAAATCTTAGGCTCGGTCCAAATAGCTGAAAGGGAAAATAGAAACTGACCTCTTCCTAAAATGCCTCTCACGTAATCACTTACATTCTTGCAGATTGCTGTCAAAATTTTGTAGAACACAGGATAAAAAACAAATAAGTAAGAACTACTTTAATTCACTTTATGAATATGGACATATATAAAGTTTTCTAAAGCTTGCCAAAGCTAAGAAAAAAACCAAACAACTCCCCCTTTTTATGCCTCTTCCCTTTTCTACACTGTTTTAGGTTTATTTGGACTACTATTTGGCATTTTAATTAAGACTATTTTAGTTCATTGTTTCTGCATTAATCTTTCCCATGCAGATGGTGAACAACTTGAGGATAGGGACTCTACCTAACTCATATTTGAATCATCGCACAGGGAGCTTTGCAAGTATTACAGACGATGTCTGTTGAGAAAAAAAAAGGTGCAAAAAAAAAATTTTTTTTTAATTTTGCCTTTTCATGTTGTGTCCTCTTTAGTCTTAGCTGATTATGGATAGTCCTGAGTAGGAGTTGCCTCCATTTGTGAAATAGTTTGAGCAAGTAGACAAGTCTCAGTGGTGTTTCTAGGCAGAGCTTAGATGCCTTCTGCTTTCATCCTAGAAAATAGGAAAAAATGATTCCTAACTTACAGTCTCCTGGGCAATTGTTCTCTTGACTTTTAGCTGATCCTAAGACCCATGTTAGTTTTGGTTGACATAAGTGATTCTCTTTATCAGCCCTGGTTTACATTTAAGCATTCAAACTTCACTATAAATTTTAGTGATATGTTGAAAAACTTTGCTTGGGATTTTAATAATTTTTGTTGCTCAGCAAGAGGTAAGATCGCATTGTCCCAAAAGTGCTTTTT
The DNA here is from genome assembly GCF_028749965.1 of Puma concolor. NCBI lineage: Eukaryota > Metazoa > Chordata > Mammalia > Carnivora > Felidae > Puma > Puma concolor. Next base: position 118,753,362 of record NC_141675.1, read on the forward strand.
AAAACCACGTAGGTAGTTTACATTCAAGTTAAAGATAATTAAATTTTATATAAAGTACACATCTCTACATCTCAGAGAACATTCATGTTCAGTCTTTGATCTGAGTATTCAGTTGCTACTGCTAATGTGAATTTCTAAGCTAAAAATAACTGCCACTCTCCTAGACTGCTCACGGTGCCATTGAAAACTCAGGACTGCTGTTGAGTTACTCTGATGATTCCTCACAATGAGAACCTGCTATGGGTCTCATTCACTTCTACTGGAAAATTGCATGTTTGCGGTTTTCTTGGACGTGTCCCCAAATGCTTTAATTAAGTAACATTGCTCACCAGATAACAAGTACCAATTCACTTTAACTCTCACAACTGAGAATCGTGTGTTCTACAAGATTTTTATTTTGAAGAGATCATGAAGCCTGGTCTCGTTCCAGTACATTTTTGTCAATTGTATTTCAGGCATGACTTTTGTATAAAATCCCTTCCTATCTACTTGGTATGTGATAGCAACCTTGGGACAGTGTTATGTTTCCCGGCTGGAGTTCCCCTTCTAATTTCTTTCAGTTTCAGGGAAATGCCACTGCATTTTCACATTTCATTTGGGGTTTGAACATGCAGCAGGAGCCATAATCTAGCAAACCTGCCTTGGGACCTCAGGCGAGTGAGCCGCCATGAGAGAATGGTGCTACAGAGTCTTAGAGCCAAATGTTCTTTCGTGGCAATACAGACGTACATGTGGCAGTTTGTATAAAATCTGAATTCAAAGATCTGGAAGATCCTCTCGATGGATTTTTTTTTTTTTAAAGGATGATGGATGTTCTGGAAGAAATACCAATTTTCATCTTTGAATTTAACTCTTGTGTTATTCTGCACCAGGATATCAAAGTTTGGACCACATTTTTTTTTCTATTTTTTTTTTAACCATTCTAATCCTATTGTCATCTTGGTCCCCTTCTTAACACTTCTTACTGACATTTCCAGGTTCCCCATTTTCCTTCAGCCAAAGCTGCAAGGAGAAGCTTAATCAGCTAATAGCAAATCCATTCTCACATATATTATTAATGAATTTTTACTGAATTAAACATTTTGAAAAACCTAGGGAGCTAAAAACAATGCCTTCCACATACCTCAATGGTAGCATTTATTGGTCTTTCTTTTTTTCTTTTCTTTTTTTTTAACAGATTGTAAGATTTTGGGGAGCAGAGCACATTGTTCCATTCATTTTTGGAACTCCCAGGCTCACTGCTTGGCAACAAAACACAGTTTAAAATATTTATTAATTGAGGGGCACCTGGGTGGCTCAGTTGGTTAAGCGTCCGACTTCAGCTCAGGTCATGATCTCATGGTCCATGAGTTCGAGCCCCGCGTCGGGTTCTGTGCTGACAGCTCAGAGCCTGGAGCCTGTTTCAGATTCTGTGTCTCCCTCTCTCTCTGCCCCTTCCCTGTTCATGCTCTTTCTCTGTCTCAAAAATAAATAAACGTTAAAAAAATAAATAAATAAAATATTTATTAATTGAATCAGTAGTTTCTTACCTATGGTCATTTTGCCCCCGAGGGGATATTTCATGGCATTTTTGGTCATCACAACTGAGGAAGGTTGCTAAGAGAGCATCTGCTGGATAAAAACCAGTGATGCTGCTAAATATTCTAAAATGCACAGGACAACCTTCCTGCAACAATAAATTACTTGGGCCACATGTCATTAGTGCCTAGACTGAGGAAGTATCATTTAAATTTTCTGTTCCTTTCTCCAAAAATTCAAGGAATTCAAGTTTTATTCATTGATAGTTACCAATTTTCATTAATTACCATCATCAGTTCAATGAGAATATCCAAAACAGCATAGGGTGAGATTTGTGATATCATTGTGATATAAAAAGTTTTTAAATGTTTATTAATTTATTTTGAGATAGAGAGAGAGAGAGATGGGGGGGGGTGTGAACAGGGGAGGAACAGAGAGAGAGGGAGAGACAGAATCCTAAGCAGGTTCTGCACTGTCAGCAAAGAGCCCAACGTGGGGCTTGAACCCAAGAAATGTGAGATGATGACCTGAGCCAAAACTAAGAGTTGGATGCTTAACCAACTGAGCCACTCAGGTGCCCCGGGGGGGGGGGGGGGGGTACAATTATCTTCTAGGCTGGAATTTTTAAATAATTTTTAATTTCCAGAGAGAGTGGATTCTTGTTTAAGCAGTTGAGAACCAATAGAAAATGCCATCCTGAACTTGTCTGCAGTCTAGGGCGTCGTCTATGTGTGGCTAGTTCAGAATACAGATGATGTTAATAATGCTTTGTAGCAACTTGGCCTCAATTTGTTTGACAGCCACAGAAATGTCTGTTCCTAATCTTGACCAGGCTTGAGTGTCATTGATCACAAGAGGCAGGGATCAAAAGAAGGTGAATAGATTCTTTTAAAACTGTCATCACTATTGTATCTACAGTTTCAATGGCAACTTCTTTTGCCGTCAGGTCAGTGTCAGTGTCTTTATTCTGGAAGGACAGCTCATAAATTAAGCAGTTGACCTTTATGTCAGTCAATCAACATTGGGCCATCCAGGGCTGCCAAAACCATTAGCTTTGAGCAATGGCCATTTCACCAAAGTACAAAATGCAGTATTTATAAACCTTATGTTGTTGTCTTTGCCAAAATCTCAATGACATTGTCCATTTCTCAGTTTCCTCCCATCCATTAAAAGGTAGGAAATGATAATCAATAGCCTAGAACATTACCTGTAAAAAAAAAAAAAGTTCAATGACTCAGGAGTTAAAAAGCATACAAAATAAAAATTCCGAGCAATATGCTCATTTTGCAACTTTCTTCATTTAGAGAACTAAAAAAGACTAGAGCTGCAAGGCATTTAGTGATATTTTATCTCATTTGGTTATTACTTCGATGAAGAAACAAGACCCCGAGAAACCAAGCAACTTCTAGTGGACCATCTTGAGTAGCTTCTCACAATCCAGTTAAGGGTCTATGCATTCTCTAATAAGGCCCAAGTAACTGAGAACCCAGTATTTTATTTATAACTAAAATATGTAGGAAATGTTGCCGCATTTAAGATTTTCAAACTTGACAAACAGGAAGTTATCAGAACCTCAAATGATATGAGTATTGTTATAAATAAAAATCCTATGCATATTTTTGAAATAACACAATTACTGCATGCCTATAGAACACTTGGAGTACCTTAGGGACACAAAGACAAATCAGGCACAGACGTAGCCTAAGGGAGTTTACAGACCACTGATAATATTAGGAAAGATGTTTGTGTAAGTCAGGGTCCCAATAAGAAACAAGGATGGGCTCCAGATGGAATGACTTGAGAGAAATGATTTGCAGCTGGACCTATGACTAAGGTGGGGACAGTTGAGAAGGAAATACAAGGAGAGGGCAAGAAACAGCAGCATAGGAGCAGATGCCAACCCTGTTTGGAATGTGTGTGTGGTGGGGAGGTCACTTCAACCAAGAAAGAGAAAGCATCACTAGAGTTGGTTGCCTTGCAAAGATCAGTGATTTGCTTTTAAAGGAGGACCTAAGAGAATTAATAGAATGTATTGTTTGCTCTCTTTTCTACTTCTACCTGAGTTCTCCTTTGGCTAACTACAACCAGGAACCAAATGACTTCACATGGACAGAAAGAGAATATTTGGCATGGGTTTCTTATTTTTGATAGACCGTTGAGGATTTTCCGAGGTTTTCTTGCCTTAAAACTGAGTAACAACATAATCTACCAGTTTGGTTAACATCGTGGTAACACCACCCAGATTTTCTTGCAAGAATGAATAATTCATTCTGTACCTCCTATCTATAGACCTCAGCTCTCAACCTCCTCTGAGGATTACTATAACTGAAGACAACCATCTTGCCCAAATGTATGCTGCCTATGCAGGGTGCTACATATTGATCAATGATAGATGATGATCAATGATTGATAAAGACCTGACCCATTTTCCCCAAATTTAAGATAATTCTGAAAAGCCATGCCAGTTTAGTTTTCCATGTATGGTCAACTGAAGTATCTACTAAAATTATATCAGATCTCAACTTTTTGCTCTTACTAACTCTGCTTTCTTTGCTTCTCTTCCCTCAGAGTTAATCTCAAGAGCAGTTGCTAGAAAATCTCCTGTGTGAGGATTTCCATCTCAGAATCTGCTTCCTGGAGAGCCCAAACAGAGATAGTTAGTGCTGGTAGTCATCTGAGGAAACAGACCAGAGATGAGCTTTCGAAACCAGATTGCCTGCTTCTTGTCTGGCAATGACCCCAAATGGTTTGGTGGCCACCACCATGGAGACTGCATTCCATTTCTTCTCCTTCTACGGAGTCTGCTTCATTTATTTCCAAAGGAGTTATTAGAAAGAGTTCTTTCTAATAAAACTCTTACATTCTGATCTCTCAGCATCTTTTTTCATGAAACAACTCATGAGATGTATAGAGGAGATGGTAGTAGGTGGAGTACAGACAGTCCCTGGCACAAAGTAACATTGCAATTGTTACGACTTTCACCCAGGGTGGTGTACTGGTAGAAAGGATGACACTAGCTGGTTGCACATGTTAGACATGTGAGAAATAAAAAGGTGGCTCTAAAGCACTTGTAACTGGGTGGGGTGCTAAGCGTTATTACCTTAGGAAGAGAAATGGAAAGGTTCAGAGTAGTAATTAATTGACATTTGAAAGCCAAGTGTGAAAACTAGAACATTTTTTTTTAACAGATAAAAAGGCTTTCACTTCTTGCAGCTGTCATCAGAGAAAACTGGAGATTAGCTCCAGAACTTATTCAAAGGAATAACAGAGCTCCAAAGACAGTTTAACTCTCAACCTAATCAGTTCAGTTATGCTAAATCCAAGGTCCTGATTAGGAAAGGAGTCCATCTTGACTCATGGGAGGGGGACATCTGGGTGGATTTGACCCATAAACTTGGAGTCCCCCAAATCCCCAGAACCCTTAAAACTGAAGCAATGGCTCACTTCCTAATTTAGGGCCATCAGCCCCTTCCTTGTTTTAAGATAGTGGGGAGTTTTCCCTCATACACATTAACATTCACCCCTTCCTCAGGATCTGTCCCCAGTCCTCCTCTTAGCCACTGGGGTTGAGTCAGGAAATAACACAACTGGAGACCTGTAGGGCCTGATAAGGAAGGAAAGGGATAATACCCCAAGGGAACTATAGGGCTTACTCAGCATGAATGTGCATGGGATGGTAATCTAAGAGTGCACAGTCAAGGTGCAGGGTCAGGGGAAAAAAGGAGGCAAGAGAGAGAGTCACCATATTGTCAGAGTTCATTGAATCTGATCACCAGGAGTATACAGTGGATCTGCTGTTATGTTGTGGGAAGGAATCAACTTAATATCCAGGTGTTATACTTGGATTTTCTTGATACCACCTTGATCAATTGTCAATTGCAATGCAACCATCTCTGCTACAGAAGGACATGAGGACTAAAGGCTCCACGCTTCTCAGGGATTAGCCTATGCATCATGTCCCTGAGACTAGCAAACATGTTGCTCGACGTTGAAGTGAATGTATAATGGATATTAGAGGGGGAAAGAAAAAGTGACATTTGTGGTTCCAATACCAAAGGAAACAGCAGTATTTATAGTTTTTCTCACCAATCCTCTTCATCTTTCTCCAGGGAGAGAGGTTCACCAGAGCCCTGAACTAATGGCTCCCTGAATTTATATACAAAATAGTTCCTAGTGATGTGAGGAACAGGCACCTGCCAGGTTCCTCTTCAGGATGAACTTGCTGTAACTGCCAATATATTACTAGTTGTCACCCATACGCCATGTTTTGTCATTGCCTCAGCTGAAGTCAGGTGTACTGCCCAAAGTTGTGCCTTCTTTCTGAGGCAGCCCACATCCTATGACCACTCGGGGCTGTAAAGATACAACTCTCTCCCTAATTCAGCATCTGTACGAAGGGTTATCCCAGCTTCAGATGGTTTGGTGGCCACCTCCATGGAAACTGTATTAAACCTCTTCTCCCTCCATCGTCCATTTCATTTTTCCCAAAGGAGTGGAGCCTAAGAGTGCTCCCTAGTAAAACCCCTGCTCTCTAATCTCCATCTCAGAATCTTTCCATGCAACAGCTTGTGAGATATTTGTGCCATTAGGTGGAAATGTCAGAGATACGGTAAATATTATTAAAACGTATATCGAGTAGCTTTTACAAAGCTGTTCTACCAATGATTGCTACTCTGCATTGTTTTCAGGCACTGTACGATTTTCACTTTTCGTTTTCTCATAATGAATACTTCATACTTAATTCTATTTTATTTTGCAGTTTTTTTGTGGTTCACTTAATGGAATATATTTGCATTCATAACTTTCATGTTGTATATATAGAATTTTTTATTCATATTGCCTAACAATGGCAAAACTAGAAAATTGAATGTATTAAATAATCTGCTGTGTCTGTCTGTCTGCCTTCCTCACTGCTCAATCTATTTCTAAAAGGAGACAGGATCAGTTTTATATTGTTTTATTTAAAAATATCATACCTGGATTTCAAACGGATGAACCAGAGTTTAACAGAAATGCTGTGGTAGACCTGAACAGGAAATAATAAAAGAAGTTAACTGAGTCCCAGTTGGACTCTTATTTAATGCTTATTTGGTGGGGCGCCTGGGTGGCTCAGTCGGTTAAGTGTCCAACTTCAGCTCAGGTCAGATCTCATAGTTCGTGAGTTCAAGCCCGGCACCGCATCAGGCTCTGTGCCTAGAGCCTGGAGCCTGCTCTGGATTCTGTGTCCCTCTTTCGCTCTGCCCCTCCCCTGCTCATGCTCTGTCTCTCCCTCTCTCTCAAGAATAAATAAACATTGGGGCGCCTGGGTGGCGCAGTCGGTTAAGCGACCGACTTCAGCCAGGTCACGATCTCGCGGTCCGTGAGTTCGAGCCCCGCGTCGGGCTCTGGGCTGATGGCTCGGAGCCTGGAGCCTGTTTCCGATTCTGTGTCTCCCTCTCTCTCTGCCCCTCCCCCGTTCATGCTCTGTCTCTCTCTGTCCCAAAAATAAATAAACGTTGAAAAAAAAAAAATTAAAAAAAAAAAAAAAAAAGAATAAATAAACATTAAAAAAAATGCTTATTTGGACAGGAGTAAACTAAGTTAGTGAAGAGTTAGACAAATATTTACTATGTACTTCTTCATAAGTCTGTCTGAGCTCTTTGCTTTATTCCATTGCACACTATTTTCTCACTAATTTTTATTTTATATTCTCATATATTCCACCTCTGTCTCTCTCTCTTTTACTCTATTTGCATTTGATACTCTGATTGTTTTCAAAGTGAGTTTATCATGTTTGTTATCAGTATATTACACATAAGTGCAATAGCTTTGTTAGTAAACACCGGCAAGTGTTTCAAGACTAAAAACTTGATCAGCTATAGCCATTAACCAACCGTGATCATCTAAAATGATTGCCCTTCTAGACACAGTTCTTCTGCCCAATTTCTAAAAATTTGGCACACTTATTTCATGAAAACATATAAGTAGGTTTTTATGAGACCATATGCCCCAGGACAGCAGCTTTTTATAACCTCAGGGTCATAATGAAAATATTCACTTTATTGTTTACAAAGCATTTTTACAAATAGCAAATCACACAATTAAAACTGGTGACGTATCTTAATAAACAACTACTATATTTTGAACATTCTTATACTAAAAATGTTATTCTAGTTTACCTTTAAAAACATATGAGACTAACAACATTTCCTGTAATTTTCTACATTAGGTGCTTATTTTTATTTACAAGTTTCTTTTATCTTTTGTAGTTTTTTTTAATTGAAATCTGGATCATCAAAGTTGTTTTTCATATAATTTTCCTTTTCTATTAATTTTCTGTTTGAAATTTTGTTGACTTCTTGCCTATTTATTATTATTATTATTATTATTATTATTTTTACCTTACTTTGGACTAAATTTGCCTTCCCTTTTCTGATGCCCTAAAGTGGAAACCTAGATGATTGATTTTAGATATTTCTTCCTGTCTAATATATGCACTCAATGCTATACATTTCTCTCTAATTACTGATCCTACAAGTTTTAAGTTGTATTTTCTTTTTTCTTTTAAGTTTATTTATTTATTTTGAGAGAGAGTGCAAAGCAGGGTAGGGGCAGGGAGAAGAGGAGCAAGAGAATCCGAAGCAGGCTCCCTGCTGTCAGCGCAGAGCCCAACATGGGGCTCCATCTCACGAACTGCGAGGTAATGACATGAACTGAAATCAAAAGTCGGATGCTTAGCTGAGCCACCCATGTGCTCCTTTAAGCTATATTTTCATTTTAATTTAATTAGAGATATTTTAAGATTTCTCTTGAAAGTTTTTGACCCCATGTTATGTAAAACATGTTGTTTGTAAGTATTTTGGATTTCTTTCAACTACCTTTCTATTATTGATTTCTAGTTTCATTACGGCCTGTGACCATAGTTTGTATGATTTCTGTTCTTTTATATTTGTTCAGATGTGATATATGGCCTAGGATATGGTCTATCGCAATGAATATTCTATATGACCTTGAGAAGAATGTGTATTCTGCTGTTATTGGATAAAATGTTCTAAAAATGTCGAGTAGATCCAGGTGATTCATGGTAGTGTTGAGTTCAACTGTGTCTTCACTGATTATTTGCCTGCTGGATCTGCCCATGACAGTACATGAGGAACATGTGACACAGAGAGAATAAGTAACTTGCTCATGATCCCTAGCTACAAGTTTCTATTTTAAAATGGGGGATCGAGGGGCACCTGGGTGGTTCAGTGGATTAGGCGTCGAACTCTTGATTCTAGCTCAGATCATGCTCTCATGAGTCATGAAATCGAGCCCCACATGGAGCTCTGTGCTGACAGTGTAGATCCTCCTTGGGATTGTCTCTCCGCCCCTTCCCCACTCTCTCTCTCTCTCTCTCTCTCTCAAAATAAAAATATATTAGAATTTTTTAAAAATAGGGAAAGGAGAAGTGATTTATTAACCTAATGATGCTTGTTTACATGCTCAAGAATGAATAAAATTTTGATTTATAAGAGCACGGGATTGAATGGTGTACTCCTCAAAATATGTCCACTTGGAACCTCAGAATTTGACCTAATTTAACCTTTGTGTATGCAGTTACAGGATTAATCAAGAGATCGTTTTGAATTAAGATAGATCCATAAGCCCAATGACCGTAGTTTTTATAAGAGAAACTAAAGAGAGATTTGAAATACAGAGACACAGAGGGGGAGGACAAGTGAAGACATCCGGGAGCAGAGATTAGAGTGATGCATCCACCAGCCAGGAAACACCAACGATTGCCCACAGTCACCAGACAGGCATGGAGCTGATTCTCCCTGAGAGCCTGCAGAACCTTGGTTTTGGACTTTTGGCCTCCAGAAATGCAAAAGAATACATTTCAGTTGTTCTAAGCCACCTAGTATGTGGAAATTTGTTAGGGTGGCCCTGGGAAACAAAAACAAGCCTGAAGTATTTCACAAATTGCATTGCTCAATGGAAGCTAAATTCACTCAACATTTCCTATTAAAATGGTGACCTGAAAAAACCACAGAGAAAAACAAAACAAACTAAAATGGATATATATATATGTGAAATAAAACATAACCAAGATAATTAATCACTGATTTTTTTAAAAGTTGTCCATCTCATCTCATCTCATTATCTTATCTTATCTTCTATTTTATCTTATCTTAGGCATTAGAAAGCAACTAGATTTCAATTACAATAACAGAAATAACTTTACAGCATTGTTAATATTTATAATCTATAATTATCCCATTTATGTTGGTTTATTGCTAGTGTTTTCCACTAGAAGATAAGTTCCATGACATATTGGTGACATTGTCAATCTTATTTATTGCTGTACCTCAAATGCCCAGCATAACTCCTAGTACATAATAACTGCTCCATAAGGGTTTGCTGAATGAAAGAAAGGTTGATTCAGAGAGAGTCGGCTCGGTTTCTGTGATACAGCTATCTGTGAAAACAAGAGCTTTTTTATGCTACCCCAGCAATAGGCACAGGAAAGCAATCTATGCATTAAAATATATTATAGGTTATACATGGTAATCCTTTATACATGATTATCATGGTTATTTTATCATCACCTCACCACTGCAATTCATGTATTTTTTGCAATTAAAATAACTTAGCAATTTTTGTCTTGTGCTACTTTTTGTGGTAATACCATTACTTCTAATAAAACTTTCCTCAACCTTATGGATTTAGGAAAGAAACATAAACTAAGAGCAGCTGAGTATTTGGTAAAGTACCTTCTATGGCTGTGTGAGGAGAATGTAACACTGATGGTTAATATTCATGAAAAATGAATCATTTGTTTGCCTTCATTTCATGCACAGAATTCACCATGACATCAGTGGGAGCTTTTTACAACGATAAATCTGTGCCAAATAATAAATTACATTCTCCTGTATTAAATTAAAATGTGCACATTGAAGAGGTTTAATTTTACATTTTCATGACAAATGGAAATTTGGACACTAAAAAACAGAAAGTTCAACTACAAAGAAGGAACCTCTGCTGTGACTTTCCTAGGATTCCCTTCCTCTTTTCTCACTTTGTCAGGTAGCAACTTGTTCAAACTTTTAACATCAGGTGTTGCTGTCAGAGTGCCATTTTATGCTTTCTAAAAACAGTTTTATCTTGGCAATGGGTATTTATATTATTTTTGGTACCTGAATATATACATAGTATTTCCCACATTCAAAAGATCTGTTAGAAAAATAATCTCACATAAAACAAATGAAATTAAACATTCTTCCCACAACATGTGAACGTAACTCAGAATTTCAGAACTATTAGATTTTCTAGTGAATGCTATGCTGTTATCTAAACTGAGTTAATATAGCTGTTTCTTAGGTTCTAGAATACTAATTCATGTTCCTACCCACAGAAGTCTTGTAAGCTCAATAGTTCCTAAAAGGGTCAGAGAAAACATTTGGATATTTGTTTATCACCTTCATAAGACATCAGCTAAAGGCACAAAACGGTGTGTATCTATTCTTCTCTTATCAGTATGAGATTCTCCAAATAATCTCCCCAGCACAGGAAGCATCATGAAAATAGCATGGTCTTATTTCACTCCTACTAAGAATGGAAAACGTCAGGTGTTTCGCACATCCTATGCCGAGCCACTGCTGTAGGCATCATAGTGATTGATTTCATCCTGCAGTCTTCAGTTTACAGGAAATCCATATAAATCAACCAGAATATGGAAATTCATACCTCCCTGGAGTAACAGATTAACTGATTCTAAATTGGAAGAAAAAAGAAAGGTCAGTAAGAAAGCATCAATGGGGAACACAGGAAAAATATGCCAGATATTGAGTACTTTGGAGGGCTACACTGTGGGTTGTTTTTTTTTTTTTTAATGACTCAAAGAAGTGCATTTGGGAGCTTGTAGCCACAAATATGAATATTTAGGATCCCATTAGGTTATTGCTATGGGGCAGTCTTTAACTTTTTTTGATTTAGATATGAAAAAAAAAAGAGGGACACTCTCCCTCAGAAATCTTTGTATTCAGACAGTTTTTCATATAACCTTAGAGAGAATTCTTCTCCTGTAGTCACTGCAAGATTAGAATGGCTTCCCATCAGAGAGAGAACTTACAGAGGGGGTCCGAGAAGTCAGACGGAAGCCAACCAGAAACATCTAGAACAGAGTTCTTATTTGCACTTCCGTGAGGTCAAAGCTTTTCACTCTTTTAAGATATTCCCTAAAAATGTCTCCAAATGATCCCTTTTACCCTAAGTTCGACCTGAGAATCTGGAGTAATGCCTCATGACAACTGTGACTCCAACAAGAATTAGAAACATGTAATACTCTTGAAATAACCCCCTCTTTGATCTCTGGAGTTGGAGTTAGTGCAACCAGAGATGAAAGGTAGAAAAGAATATATGCATGAAAACCAATTTATAATTTTTCAATATACAAAAAAGCAGTCACTTTGTTGGCAAACCAGCATGGACACTGGCAAAGTAGCCTTGGTTTGTTTAAAGTAAGTCATCCGAAGGAACAGGAGGAACTTTCAGGAAGCTGTTTTCTTAACTAGATACCACTGAAACTACAGATCATACTTTGTGAAAAGGAAACCAGTTGTAAGCTACATCACTGACCAGTGTATATATGTCAGAATTGATCATAGATCTTACTGGGTGATGATACCGGATTAACGGATTTTCTAGGGCTAAAAAGTAGCAACATCAGCTCTGGCTTATTTTGGGGTTGAGGTTAAATGTAGGCTCTCCAGTGGAGCATAGACAAAAGAGATGAAGAAGATGCCACTGTCAATGAGTCCAAACGAGACCTGATAAAATTTCTGATGAAGAAAAAAAAGTAATTAATAGGCCCATATACATGGTATAAGGTATACATATACTTCACCTTTCTCCACAAACCATATCTTTGTGCATCTCTTCTTTAATTAAAGGATGCCCTAAAGGATGTTCATTTATCTCCTAACTTTTTTTTTCTTCTAATGATAGGGGCCTCCCTGTAAGTGAGAGTGCTGGAAAATTCATGAATAAGAGGTAGAGTTAATACATGGTGGGGCTTGACGATATATAAGGCCCTAGTCTAGGTACTTTATAAATAAAATAATGCCTTTGCCTCTCACAAAACCTTGCAAGATTAAGTTATTATTACTTTCTTTTTTGAGATGAGTGAACTAAGGGACACAGAGTTTAAATATCTTTCCAAAAATCACAGAGCTATGAAGTGTTAGAGGGAGGGTTGGAACGCAAGTCAGTTTGAGTTCAAAGTCATATGAAGTCCATTCTATTTAGCCACTTCTCCTAGCATGGTTATGCATAAACAGTTTGAGGAATCTCAGAATATTAGGGTTTTAGCCATAAAGCTACAATATAAAGCTTTTTGACATCAAGACAAAGTAAAGTTGAAGAGCAAGTTTCACAATGATGAATTTCCAAGTCCAAAAAATTGTTCGGGTAATAACATCAGCCAGTGGCCTCAAACTAGTTTGAAGTGATGACTACAAAATATTTGCTTTTAAACAGTTTGTTTCTTATATTTCTTCTTAAAGATAGGGGGCCCTCCTGGAAGAATGCTTGTTTGGGCACCTGCATTGTGAGTGAACAAAGAACTCTTATCTCAATGGCTTTCAGAACAAATTATTTTATCTGAAGGTAAAAAGAACAGCCAAGATTATTAATAAAAAATGTTGAGAACGAGAAAATGAATATCTGTGTCTATTCATTCTGAGAATGAAAAGATTGAAAATAATGTGAAGCCTTGAAGCTCAACATTCACTGTTTGGAAAAGATATATATATTTTTCCCTAGAGCAGTAGCCCAAGATTATTGAACATGACATCAACACTGGTAGTATGCTTTGCTGAAAGAAATGAACCATCACGGCCCATCAAGGGGGCAATGGTGGATTTAATGGGGCCATTTGAGCAGAGAACTCTCAGTCTTATCGCTGTTCCTATCACTTTCTGCAGAGGCGTTCCCTTTATATTCAGGCTGTTAAGTAAAGTAGAAGAATTCAAAGGGAAAAGAAGCCACCTGGAGGAACCTAGAAAATCTTAATAAATTGTTCAATAGCCTGTTTAACACACACACACACACACACACACACACACACACACAGCTCTTTAGTAGAGATATGTTTTCAACTTTGTGCAACACCTGTCTAACATGGTTTAAATAATGTTGGGAGAAAAGAAGATCCACTGATGGTAAAGACAGAAAGGGCATCCCAGGTTCACATTTGTATTACTGACTTCTTCCCATCCAGGCCAAGATGTAAACCAAGGTGCTGAAAACGGTGTTGATCATGACAAGATTAGTGACCAGTGCTTTTCTTCTCCTCTGACAGCTTGTGGATGCAGGATGGATTTACAAGTCCCTGGAGGACAGCAAGGCATAAACAACACTTGGCATCCGTGCCATGAAGTGCTGACATCACCAGAGAAAATCAACTGAGTAAGCCAGAAAATTAGAATCCAAAACTTGATTTTAAAGCACATGAGGAAATATGACAGATCTCAGAAGTGCTGCTGAAAGATGGTCCCTTATCCCTTGTATTTTGTATTATTACTGAGTATATTCAAAGGGAGATAATATTGTAAACACATCCTTCACATTTGGGAAACTGAGGGTTTGTATATTGGCCTTGAAGTTGTAGATTAAGTGGCAACCAATAATAATAATAACTACATTATTATTAACCAATTATCATAATAACCACCTGCAATCACATAAAGGCAAAAGCCAATTCTTCTAATTTCAAGATAGCAGGCATATTTTTATGGTGGAATCCTGCCATATCGGGCTTGGTGGCATCAGGCCGATGAGTAAACTGTGTTTGAGCTGTCAGATGCTACACCGTCACTGTCAGCCCCACTCTTGACACATCAGTTATGTCTGTATTTTGAGAAAGAGCAAAAGACCGATGCTTCCCAAATCTATTTTCTGGCCCATATTTTTATTTTGTTATCAGCGATTTCATGTGTCAATATCTACGAGAGCTATTGCTTTGAGTTGAGGGAAGGAAAAGAATTCTGAGATATAATCAGTTTATTTCAACATTCATTCTGTTTTTATCTGATGATCATTACAATCTCTAAGAGTTTTTTTTTCCCCCAAAGCATAGGTGATTCAATTCATAAAGTTAATTTATGGTGCCATTTTCACCATTATTGCTGTGCATTTTAGTATTTCAGGCTCAGCAAGTTTTTTTTTTAGTGTGTTCATGTAGATACTCCATAGAAGCAGCATATTTCTATAACACCTATATCTTATATTTGATTTTTTGTAGCCAATATCAAATACCTGCAAAATTAGTAAAATCTGTATTTGTACATAAATATAATATCTTCCTCCAGAGAAGCTTTTTTTAAAATCAAATCAAATCAACTAAAATATGTAAAATAGTTATAAATACACTTAGTATTTAGTTTCTGAGTAATATTAATAATAATGTTGTAACCAATAACAATTAACAATTTACTGAGAGCCTACTATGTGCCAGACATGGGATCAGGCAAATTATATGCATAACATGGAGGTGTTTTCCCCTACACTCTTTTCTCTCTGAGTTGGTCTCTCAATCCCTGGGACTTCTGGAGTAGCGTCATGTTATAAGGAAGGAGTGGAACTGAGAAGGTCTGGTCAGTGCCTATGAACATCAATATCCCTGGGATGCACAGATTTATTCTATCATCCAGGAAGGCCAACCCCTTATACTGGCATCTGCTGGCATTTCTGTTCTCATCAGATAGCCAGTCAAAGATACTCAATATATTCAAACTATATTCTTTATCAAATACCTAGATCCCACTTGCAAAATTTGTTCATACCAACAGAAAGTTCATTAACTTCCTGCCTAGGATTGGGTAGGGGAAATCTCGTGTCCATCCACAAGGTATGGTGAGAAAAATTCAGATGCCCTCCTAGTTAATTCAGGAATCATGGAATGGTTGCCTAAGACCTCCCAGCCCTTGGTCACCAATACAGCTATTATTCCATTACTGCTCCTCTGTCTAGGCGATGTGGAAACTTCGGCCAGGCTGCTCTGCTCTCAGGTACCAAAGGGTCAAGTTTAATAGAAGTCTCCACATGCTTGAATTGCCAAAAACATATGTAGGGTTCTCTAGGCATTTGAGGGATGTGGTTGGACCAGAGAACTTTGGCATCTAACTGTCTTGCTTTTCCTTGCTCTAGAAACACAGGATGTTGGTATTTCTTCTGAAATGCAAAATACATGCATACATAGATAAATGCATACACATGTAAATGTGTAAATAAATTTTAAAAAGTGCTTTTCAGGGGCGCCTGGGTGGCGCAGTCGGTTAAGTGTCCGACTTCAACCAGGTCACGATCTCACGGTCCGTGAGTTCGAGCCCCGCGTCGGGCTCTGGGCTGATGGCTCAGAGCCTGGAGCCTGTTTCCGATTCTGTGTCTCCCTCTCTCTCTGCCCCTCGCCCGTTCATGCTCTGTCTCTCTCTGTGCCAAAAATAAATAAACGTTGAAAAAAAAAAAATTAAAAAGTGCTTTTCAAATATTCTTTGAAATGTTATACTTTGACCCAGTCTATCAGATTTCTCTGGCTGTCATCAAAATGTCCCCTTGTGACTATAGTAAACTGATTAGCTCTCCAGGGCTGCAAGGAGTCAGTAAAAATGGGAGAGGATGAGCAGTGTCATGGGGTGGAAAGCATGTTGATTATTATTTCGCAACATTGCCTTATCACAAAAGACTGAGAAACAGGGAAAGAAGAAAGATTTAAATGGAAATTGTCTTTTAGGGTATGTTTCTTGTGCTACGTCCTCCAAACTGGGTACTATAATAAAATATATCAAAGCACTTTACTTGTCATGTCATCCAACACCCAAAACCTTTTGGATAAGGAGGAAAAAGCCCAGAGATATTCAGTAACTTTTCCAAGGTCACACACCTCTTCCTGTCAAAGCTCAGTTTAGAAGGTAGCTCTCCATTTCCCAGTCTAACGCTTTGTCAAGCTTTTACCAGTGCACAGTTTGAGGTATTCCTGTGTGTTCCTGGACAAATCCTGGCCAGATTTTCCCAGATCTGCCTGCAGTTACTTTCTAGTTTATTCTCTGCACCTACTTAAGAAATATAACTCGGTGGTAATGTCTACACGGGCAAGTGTTCCCTTTTTCTCTCATGGAATTAAACCCTGAGGGATTGAAACCTTCTTTCATATGCACTGGTAATAGTAATAAATACTAGGTAGAAGCGTTCAAGAAGGGAAAATGACCCCCTAAGTCTTTTAGAGGTTGATTTAATGTAGCAAATACAGTATGTTTCATCATAATGGTGGTTGAATTGACTATTAAAAGATTTTATAGAGGTATAAAAATTGTGATATGATGTAATAGCCTTTGAAACAATCACATAATTTCAAGCTGTTAATAAAAACATTATATTCATTCTATGAAAGCAATCATTAACATCTGAAATATGAAAGTAAAATATTTAATATTTAAGGCCCTAGATCCAACAGGCTTACAGAAGTTTTCACTTCTACAATGAAGAATTAGAGAATTTAAGATTATTCATCCTCAGAAGAATGTGGTATAATGACATGAGCATTTTCAATATATCCAGATAAAATGAAGCAATCCGGAATGTTGAATTCAAAAAGATTTTTAAGTTCCCATTAAAAATTATAACTGAGGCATCTGGGTGGCGTCTGACTTTAGTTTAGGGCATGATCTCACAGTTCATGAGTTCGAGCCCCACATTGAGCCTTGCATGGGGTCACATGGTGACAGAGCAGAGCCTACTTGGGATTCTCTCTCTCTCTCTCTCTCTCTCTCTTTCTCTTTCAAAATAAATAAATAAACACTTAAAAAAAACTATAATAGGTAACATATTATTTGCTACATCAAAAATGTTTGAAAATTTCTAATCATAGGTTTTAGAAAGTTTCTTTTCTGGGATGGTGGTGTGGTACTCTATGTAATATCTAAGAAAGATATTAGCATTATTTATTTTGACAATAAGTTCTTAAACACTTACATCTTCTTTGTGATGATATCATGACATACTAATTCTATGAATGGTATAAAGGAGACTCCTAGATGTCAGTATGGTTTAAAGTTTTTGTTGCTTGATATATTTTCCCCTTTGGATACAATTCTCATTGATATTGAAGAGCTTCAAATAGAAATTCATTGAGTGAGGTTCTTTGGCTGTCTATGGGAACCTGTTACAAAACCATTGATCTTTTCTTTTGCAATGCACAGCCCTATTTGATTCATTGTTTTTTAAATATCTAGGGAGGGAGTATTGTAGCACACAGAGTGCAGAAGTATACATGAAAGGTTAGCAATTTGCTTTTACAAGGCATGGCCTGCTTAATCTGTTATACTAAAGCCTTTCATTGCCTCACACTGTAAGATAAGAAACTTAAAGCCACACTCTAATAATACGATGTCATTGAAAATTCTAAAGGAAAACCCAAGTTGGAATTATGGAAAGAAAATTGGATAATATCTGCGGTCAATAAAACCTGATAGTTTGAACCACTAGATTTGTGTCTTACATGTATCTTGTTTCCTACCTGAAGAATAGGAAAGGCCTTTTTGTATTCAAGTCAGGTAAATACGAAGTTATATACATTCATGGGTACAAAAGTAATTATCACGGGTTGCACTGGCAGTATCCTTTGCCACTAGGAGCTGTTGTCATAAGTCATTTATATTTGGACCACAGTTAAAATAGTTTCATGCCAGCCTTTTTTGTGATCTAAAAACATTGACCCAGTGAGTCATTTTAGAAGTAATATTATTTATAAGCATCCTATTTTGCATACTATTTCCAATGGCATATGGCAAGTGATGATTTAAGGCAGTGTAGGATTTTATTATTACAATCACCTTTTAATAGTAAACTTTGGCTCATAGGAGTAATGCAGAACAGCTACTGCTTAACATTATTGCATTTTAGAACTGTAAATGACCCTTCTGAATGACAAGAGTTGCCTACAGATTGCCTATACTCATACAGCTTCAGAGTGCAGCCTTGGGATTAATTCCAGGTTTCCTACGTGGCAAAAACCTTTGCTGTAGGTATATCTGTGCACACGTGTGCGTGTGTGTGTGTGTGTGTGTGTGTGCACGTGCATCTGAAAGGAGAAAGAGAGAGAAGCAAAAATCAAACAAACAAACATAATGAGAAAGAGGAATGAGGAATGAGGAGAGATATACATTTTGGGTTTACTTACTGCAAATACCTTGCTCTCCACGGAGCAATTTAGCCTACCAGGCACAGTACACTACCTTCTTTCAGGAAATGCTGCTGGTTCATTATCAGAAGCCCCGTCTCTTACAGATGTCTTTCAGGGAATTCAGATACATGTATTTCCATCTGTCCTATTTACCCAAGCTCCTTTATGAGTAAAGGCATTTACTTATTTCCAAATGACCAGTTGGGGTCACAGGTGCAATGAATACACATTACAGAGGTAATAGTGATAGACTGGTAAGATAGGGTTTGGCACATAGTTAGGGCTTGACAAAAGTTAATTACTATTATTCACCCTTCTGACTTCCTATCATGTTCAAGAGAAAGCATTATTTTATAATAATAACAACAACCAAAGCAACCATACCATTCACCATCAGTATTTATTTAGCCTGACACTATATTACAAATATATATGTATAAATGATATAGATACAAATATGTATATAACTAACAAGAAGAACAAGGCAGGGACTATTGCTGGTAAGGAAGCACAGAGATTAGATATTTTGCCTAAAGCCAAATAAGTTATGGGAATGTTCATCTAAATGTCAAAAAGCCTTTTTTTTTTTTTTTTTGCTTCTGTGTCTTTAACCCATATTCAATTAATTTTGATGCACTATAATTTATTTTAATTTTATAGGGATGCTTCTAGCAATCTCTGCCTGAGAGTTCTTTCATTTCTATTCTCAGTCCTGCCTACATTCCTCCAGTGAATTATTTCCACACCCCCATATTTCTATAGGGACTAACTAACTAGTTCTGTTACTCCAATAATCTCTCTCACCATTTATGGATTTCCTTTCCTAAACTCACTCCTCTTAACTGACCTCTTTAAACCAACCAAAAGGAGTAGAACTTGTAATTTACAGAATTCACATGCTTGCTGGTGCACTGAAAACCCAATAGGCATAGCCTTCTAGAGTCTCATTTAGGAAATATACATCAATGTTCTTAACTTGTTTCTATATGTCAAGGAGAAATTCAACATCTACCATGATGAAATTTTCCTAAATACACAGTAAAGCTTTTGCATGACTATGATTATCACATTATCAATGGGACTCAAGTGACTGTTTTTGAAGGTCCTCAGGACTTGAATGTGTCTTTAACATAATGTCCCCCACTACATGCACTATGAGGAACTCAATCTGCTCCCTAGTATTGATGATACTGAGAAAGCTTCTGTTTCTTTTGAGCACAGGTTGTTCCAATGACCTGTTTCTTTTGCATTCTTACTTTCCACTCTGCATCTTTTCTCATAAAACTTTTTTTTTTTTTCCTGTTCCACTTTTCCTCATTTTGGACCCAATCCCATTTCTTCTTAAAATACCACTTCTTTAAAGTTTATCACTAATTCCTAAAGAACTATTGTTGGGATAAGCCTTTTAAACTAATACTTAGATACAGTGAAGAGGAATATACACTAAAGTCAGTATGGTATTCAATAATTGTGAGATTAGACACGACTGAACAAAAAATGTTAGGCATTTTCCACCATCTGGGGTCTCCTTTATAGCCCCTGGATTCTTGTTATAATTTTGAAATTTCCTTTCAAATAATTTCTTCTTTTTTCCAGACTTCTCCCCTATTCCAAAAGTTCCTGAAAATCATCAAATTCTTTCCACATATTTAAGCAAAGCATTGTCGTGATTCTAATTCCACTAAATCTGGACTCGCAACCAGAAATCTACATTTTTACTAAGGTGACAATAAGGTAAGTATTCCTGGCTTAAGCCTGCTCTCTTGGTGTCAAAGCCTCCTATTCCTCTCTCAGAAGGGCCCTGGTTTGGAAATGCATTGTATGGCCATCCTACATTGACAAATATCCTTGCTTATTCTGAACTAGTTGGTCCATGAACCATGGTCTAATGCTTGCCCTCCCCAAGGAACAAGAAGGGATCATAGCCTTTCCTCCTCAAGTGAGGCAGTGTGTGGCTATCGTACAAAATAGTAAAGCAGATGGCAAAAAGGAAAATATGTGTCAAGTTGAAAGATGCAAAAATGTCCTCTTTCTCACGAGCGTTTTTCTTATTTCCATGCATTTCACTCTTTTCTTTCTTCTGTAAGCCCTTATGTCTACAAAGGGCTTTACAGATTGGGAGCCATTACTATTATCTTAGGCCATGAGATCAGGTGGCAGCTGACAACACATAAACCTCAGTCAGGTGAAGTTGTAAAGTTCATTGTCTGCAGGTATGTGAAACATAGGTGTCCACAGATAATTTTCGTGTCATGAGTGGACACTTAAATTTCAAATGACTTCTAAATATGTGTTGTCTGCATAATATAACACATGTGTTAACTCATGTGTTAGCAAGGAACCTCTGTCTATTACCACCTTTCTCCTCCAATTTGTTAATTGATTGCAAAAACTGAAAATTCAGAAACTAAAAATAATTTGAAAGTTTCTAAGATTAATGCCCCTTCAAGGGTTTCAAGCAAAAGACTTATACAGATACGGGAAGTGTAAGACACTTTTTTTTTTTTTAATCAAATGTCTTGCTATGGATTTTCATATCAATTGAATGATGTAGTTAATATATTTCCAGTAAATTTAACTTGACCTACTCAAGTGGTAATGAACCTTGGGGGATAATGCTGGTATTGGTAAGATTGTCTCAGCGATGTGTGGAGTGAGAAAAAAAAGTTATTATTAACTGTTGTTTTCCTGAGTCTATATAGCATCTGAACATTATCTAAAAAAAAAAAAAAAATTGCTCCTGTGATTTGTCTCAATAATAAACTCCAGTAAATATCTCTTCATTTATAAGCTTAGATAATATTTTAACTGTGAAGAATGAGGACAGTGTTGATTGGAAAAGTATTTCATGGCACTCCTAAATACCAATTCACCATACATGATTTCGCAAGCATAGGGCTGTTCCTTATATGAACGTGATATAGTTACAGAACATGTAGTTGCATAAATACTGAATACCCAGGAGAGAATGTCACAATTTACTGCCTTGCTTTTCCTTTAGAGTTCATTTCAGTGCTTGGAGTGACACTGATTTGCTGCCTTGTGCCTGCTCTGTATCTATCTTAGCTGCTGATCTATGGGTTAATAACACCCAGGGGAAATCTGGCCCACTGCTGAATGTATTTAGTTCTTTATATTCTTATGTTCACTGAAAATCATTATTGGCATTTTCAATTTATTTATTATGCAAACCTTTAATGTCAACCCACAAGTTTTAGGTAGGACATCTTATGTAAATCATCTCTACAGCCGTCCCTTATAGCATATGACCACAAAAGGACATATTATTTGTACACAACAGAGCAGAGATATTTACCATATTGATAGTTTCTATAATGGCTATGACATAAATATCCATACCCTGTTGTATTTAAGTAAGAAATAAATATTCCCCCAGAAGTCATGCTAGGACTGATTTTGTCATGGATTTGTGAGATAGTGAAGTGTTACGAAAGAGGTAAGATTTTGAACCAAATCCTGAATTCTCTGTTTAGCTGTATAATTTTCTCAAGGTGTAAATGTTTTCTTGTCTCTAAAATGAAGAGTATTAGACCTGCTACAAGATATTGTAGCAATTCTCTACTCCATCAAAAAACACAAGGAGTCTGAATATTCTGGAAGTAGATCTAGCTTCTCAGATGTCAACAGAGTCTAGAGAGAATAGCAGGAATTAATTAGGTTTAGGACCGTGCTTCACCACTGGCCATCAGCAGAGATCAAAACGGGACCCCACATGATTTAGACTGTCCCTTCTCAGCTGCCCAACTACTGTTTGCAGCAATTAAAAAGATTCCTATACGTGTAATCCCCCGTTCAACCCTTTAATATTCATTATATACCTTAAATTCATCAGAACTTATGTTTTTTGTGCCTTTTATCCCCATTTGTACCAATTACTAAATGAGATTCTAGATTCCCAAATAACCCCTTACCTCCATATTACACCTCCGTATAATTAGACATTATTATTCTGTTCTATTATTCTGTTCTATTATTCCTATCTCCTGAAAATCTTCTACTGTATCCTCTGGGACTCTTAGTCCCTCATCAGCAAAAACCCTTCTATCACTCAATATCTTCTCTGAAAGTTCCCTTTACCTCCACTCTCTAACTGAAATGTGGACAATGATTTTCCTGCCTTTGTTACAAAGACGGTTGTGTTGTTTTGTACCACAGCTCTCACAACTCTGGGATTGGAGTCAAATTGACTCCGCTTCTCTGTTCCTTAAAATCGTACCTTGAATGTCATCTCATTACACGGTATCTCTCACAGCCTCACGTCTCTGCAGTCATCTACCAACTCCCCTTTTCTCCGCATCATCTCTTGATTATATCCTCTCCTCAAGCTTTCACTGTTCTTAATTATTGATGATTCCAATAAACGGATCAATCATCTTTGTGATCTATTATGCTTTTCAACTCCTTGAATTTTATTATTCCAATAATACTGTCTTTCAACGTATCTCATCTCTTACAGTCACACTGGTCATTTTCTTGTCACTGACAGTAACTGCTAATTGGAATAGATCTCTCAGGATTGAGAAGGTTGGGTGCAGTAACAGATGATCCCTAAAGTTCATGCTAGTAAAACAATAAATGTTTATTTATTGCTCATGCAAATCCTGTTGTGTTTCCAGGCAACTCTCCAAGGCACTCCTCTACATGTGCTCGCTCCATGTTGTGCTTCTGTTAACTCGTGCATCCATGATTGCTACATCATGGGAGACAGATGCTCACCCTGAAAATTAAACCTTTCCCGTCTGTATCGTGTGCCCATCCAGGATCACAGTGTCATGTATCCAACTCTGTAACCATCCCCTCCAATGTTCACAGCTTACTCCCTTTGAGATCCAAACCTCACCATTCCTTCAAATGCAGTGAGACTAAAATTCACTGATGTCACAACATTGTCACTGTATCTTTCCCTTTCAAGATACCCCTTCTTCCGCACTCAAACCCAGCTTAAATTCCATGGGAGATCGTTAACACTTGCCTCTATCGAGCACTTCCCTCATCCCCTTTTCTTTTTTTATTTTATTTTTTCAACGTTTATTTATTTTTGGGACAGAGAGAGACAGAGCATGAACAGGGGAGGGGCAGAGAGAGAGGGAGACACAGAATCGGAAGCAGGCTCCAGGCTCTGAGCCAGCAGCCCAGAGCCCCACTCGGGGCTCGAACTCACAGACCGAGATCGTGACCTGAGCTGAAATCGGGCGCTTAGCCGACTGAGCCACCCAGGCGCCCCACCTCATCCCCTTTTCTACTGCTTCCAATATTCACAGTTGTTTGTACTCTCAGTCCCGCTGAACTATGTCTCTTTATGTACTTCGTGTTTTTTTCTGGGTGTAGAGAATACAAACATCCATTCAGATCGGCTTAACTTTGAGTTTATCCCCAGAAAATTCAAGTGGACTTATGATGCTGCCTGGCGGTAAAACTGCGTTTCCTTAACCGGTGAACTCTTCTGTTTATCTAAAATACTATTTGTTTTTACTCCTTTTCTCTTTGTGTCTCAAGACACGAAACATTATGCCCCACCCTCATCCTCATGTAATAACTGCTCTTATGTCACGGAGGGAGGTGGCAGGGTCAAAAGAGAACTTCCTCAAGGTCACACCATGTCACCTGTCCACCTACCATCATCAGTATCCGTTTTCCTGCCTTCTAATCCATTTCTCAAGATGACAATTTTCTGCCTGCATCGGATACAAAGCTCTATTCCTGTGCACTAGACTCTCTTACCTACTGGAGGACCGTTTTTTTCAGGTCCCCTCCCTTTGTCCTATACCTTCAAATTGAGTTTTCCACGGCATCTTCCCATCAGTGTACAAAACTTACCGGACTTCCTCTCTAACTGCAAACCTTGTTGGCTCAACATCCGGTACACTATTATTGCATTTTTTAATGCATTTTTAAAGTTTATTTATTTTGAGAGACAGAGAGAGCAGAGAGAGAAAGACAGAGATTCCCAAGCAGGCTCCGCCCTGTCAGTGCAGAGTCGGAGGCAGAGCTCCAACTTAGGAAGCGTGACATCGTGATTCGAGCCGAAATCGAGTCGGACGCTTAAGCGACTGAGCCACCCGGGTTCCCCTCGAATACAATTTTCAAACACCTTTATTTTTAGCACCTTATCTTAACATACACAATTTGCTTCTTCAGTCCTTGTAATTTTCTGCTAACGTGCGTCCCGTCCTCGGGTAGGATCTGTCAGAATATTCGCAAATCTCACCACCTTCACTACGATCCACATATCCAAGCCACAATCACTTTGTGCCTGGAAATGTTCTTTTGCCTCCATGAAACAGCACAGTAGGATGTTCATTGGGCTTGTTCTTGGTATGTTTGCTTTTCTTAGTTTATTTATGACAGAATCGACATCACGTTCCTTTTAAAATTTAAGTACAGTTAGGTTACTCTTTGGCACAAATCCTCCCTATCTGAAAACAATCTAAACTTTTCACCATGGCCTTGAAGGTCCTACTTCATACAGTTTCCACCTGCCACTCTACCTTACGTCATCCTGCTCTGCTCCTCTGTCCCCCATTCCTGTCGACACTGCCCTACAGCTGCTACTTGAACATGTCAGACATGTGCCGTGCCTCGATTATTTGCCTAATTTCCTCTTTCTGCCTGATATCCCTTTGGGAATGCTTTTGGCTCCCTTCCTCATCTGCCTCAAGTCTTTGCTCAACTGTCACCCTCACAGTAAGACCCATCTGACCACACTGTTCTGACTCCCTTTGCCACTAGCAGCCCTCTTGCCCTGCTCTCAATTCTATAATAATCTTCTCATTACATAATTTATTTACCTATCTTGTGTACACTTACCTTCCGCTAAACCTGATGTAAGTGCCATAAGGCTGAAAGTTTTGTCTCTTTTGTTTATTGGAGTATCATCTTTACGGTATTGCATTAACTCACCAAGGAGGTATCGAAGAGACAATCGCGTGAAGGAAGCCTGCTACCCATGTCAGAATCTCCCCTCACATCTTACAGACAGTACATAAAAAACTCCTTTAGATTCTTCTTCCTTAAGATAATTTTGTTCTCAGTATTTTACCTTAACATACACAATTTTCTTCTTGAAGTCTTGTGGTTGTCTCCTAGCATGTTTCTCCTCCTCCCAGATCTCCTTTCAATCCCTTTTTGTCATGGCTACAGAGTGGTCTTCTAAAGATATTTTATTAGATTGTTCCTCCACTTAAAAGCAATTATCGCCTGTCATTATTGTCCAGTGGGTGGAATTTAAATCCCCCAGCACAGCAGAGGAGGCTCGTACACTCTCTCCTCTGCCACCACTTCAGCTTCATCTCCTCCCAGGCTCCAGTCTTCACAACGATCCCCGACTGTATTCGCTGGAAACTCCATCTGCATTTCCTGTGCACTGACCTGCACCTTCTGTGGTGGCAGAGACCATTTTGAAGTAGAAGTGATTGCCTTGGTTCATGTGAACTGCAGTAACAGAACACTACAGACTGGGTGGCTTACACACCATAGACATTCACTTCTCATTGTTCTCGAGGCTGGAAGTCCAAGATCAGGAAGCCATCATGGTGGGATGAGGGCCCTCTACCAGGTCGAAAGCTTCTAGTTGTATGCTCACGCAGCAAAAGGAGCTAGGAAGCTTTGTGGGCTTCTTTTTATAAGAGCGCTAATTTCATTCATGAGGGTGCCACTCACATGACTTAATCACCTCCCTCGCCACCTATTATGATCACCTTTGGGAGTTAGGATTTCAGATATGAACGCAAACATTTAGACTACAGAAGTAGTCAATAAATATCTGTTGGAAAACAAAGAATGAATGTACTACTTTTCTGCATGTGTCCTGTCCTCTTACGATTTAGCATGTTCTTTTCTCTTTGCCTGGGATTTCATCCTCTGCTTTCTTCATCTGGATAGTGACTTGTGCCTTTCAAATTTCAGCTCATATGCCAAACTCCCTCCAAGGATTTTCCAATCCTAAAGCTGCTGCCTACTTCCCCTATGTCTCTCTATGTCATCTACTATGTCCTTCTATGTACTAACAGTAAATATTTTCATTTATATAATAATTCCTATCATAATCTCTGTGTTATTAATAATTAGTTGCCATCTGTGTTCTCCACTGAGCGCAGAGTTCCTTGAAGGTACCAATCATGTTCTTTTTTTTTTTTTCTTTTTCTTTTTCTTTTTTCAGGTTATTCCATCCAGCACAGTGGAGCACAGTGCTTGGTACATCATATAATCAGTTCATGCTTTTAGGATGAATGAAATAAAATCCAATTATATGTCACATGCAAACAATGCAATAGTGATGAAGAGTGTTGGTTCTATTCTTGAACCCAACCACCTGTAGAAACTGTGGACAAGAGATAGCAATGACTTTCCCAAGTCACAAGATAAGTCAGCAGCACAGAAGAAAATTGGTCCCAGATTATTTGACTCCAAGACCAGTGATGGCAAGTGGGATGTTTCCCTGTCTCTTGCACACCAAGAGGGTCACTGCATAGCTAGCATGTTAAGGAGCATGCCATACAGTAACAGTCAAATAAAGACTATCCTCTGCATAGGTGAAGATTGGTACACAGCCTCTTCTAGCCTCAGCACATCCAGCCAATTGCAACAGGTAGAAATATGGTTTTTGTGTGTTTCTGTTAAAAAATGTTGCTTAGTTACCTTA
The DNA here is from genome assembly GCF_028749965.1 of Puma concolor. NCBI lineage: Eukaryota > Metazoa > Chordata > Mammalia > Carnivora > Felidae > Puma > Puma concolor. The sequence continues at coordinate 118,780,742 of NC_141675.1, forward strand.
CATGGCAATCAAATAGAATATAACTAATTGACTAACTACAAATATATATATATATATATATATATATATATATATATATATAACTACAAATATAACTAACTACAAAGATATATGAACATGGTATATTAAACTGATTTCACTAGAGAACATACCCATTCCGTCTCATTTATCTAAATGCTTACAAGAATATGCAGAAAGCATGAAGACAACATTAAGAATTTAATTCTTTTCTAATTCAGAACCCTTTATAGTCCTCAGAATGAAAGCCTCAGAACAGTGTCCCGCAGAGAAATGCTTAGGGCTCTTACAGACTTAGACACAGCACTGGAAATTGACAGGTCAGAAAGTCCACCATAAACATGATACAAGGAATCACCCCCAAAACCAAGAATGAGGAGGAATCAGTCTAACATAGAATCTAGTAATTATGAGTCAAAGTCAAAGATAGGGAGTGGTTTGGATAAAGGGCTGAAGAATGGAAATGTATTTTCAAGAGGAAACTGACACTTGCAAGTCATTCTTTGATTTACATAACAGGGGCACCTGTTGGGTGGCTCAGTCAGCTTAAGCATCTGACTTGACTTCACCTCATGTCATGATCTCACAGTTCCTGATTTTGAGGCTCTGCACTACCAGCACAGAGCCTGCTTGGGATTCTCTCTCTCTCTCTCTCTCTCTCTCTCTCTCTCTCTCCCCCCCCTCAATATTTCCTCCACCCAACCCTTCCCCCCCCCGCTCTCTCTCAAAAAAAATAAACAAAGTTAAAAAACATTTACATGACAGTATGTAAAAGGAATATTGGTGCCAGGGGAAGTGTCCAATACAATTTATTTCCTAAATTAATTTACAGTCTAGTTAGATATGATTGAACAACTGGCATTTTAACAGATCACGAAAGTTAATTGGAAGTGAACATGAAATGATGGAAAGAAGTGCACCATGAGCTAAATGAACAGTTTTAAAAGAATGAGACAGCAGAAATGCATGGCTTATATAAGCAATGTCAGGTGGTTCATTGTAATAATCCAAGGATGTGTGAAAGGGAATAGACAGGTGAAATCCGTTTTGAAGACAGACTTGTGTTAACTGACACATCTCTCTTCACATTTACTAATTTTTTTCCATAAACCCGACAAGGTATGGGGGCTCAAGTGCTTTCTGTCTCACTAACAAGGAATTGGGGCTACAGAAACTATCCTCAGGCTTTTGAGCCTATTAACCAAGATGTAGTGGGCTGAATGGTCACTCCTCCCAGAAAAGATATATCCATGTCCTAATCCCCACAACCTTTGAATATTACCTTATAAGGAGAAGAGTAAATACTACCTTGTATAGCAAAATATGTGATTAAATTAATGATTTTGAGATTATCTTGGATTATCCTTGTCGGCAGTAAGAATAATTACAAGTGTCCTTAGAAGGAGTAGGCAGTAGGAAATGAGATAAACACATAGATGAGGGCACAGACACACAGAGGAGAAGGTGATAGGAAACAGAGTAGAAAGACGTGCATGCGTAAACCAAGGGATGTTGACATCCACAAGAAACTGGAAGAGGTAAGGGACAAAGTCTTCCCCAGAGCCTCCAGGGAGAGATCTGCAGCCCTGCTGACATTTTTATTTAAGATAGCTATCTTACAGAAGTGTAAGGAAAAAAATTCTGTTGTTTTAAGCCACCAAATCTGTGGCAACTTGCTACAGAAATCTTAGGAAACTAACATATAAGAGGAATGCCCATTTTTTCTTCCCTCAGGTTAGAAGTTTTAGAGCACAAGAAAATATGCCATTTTGCTAAATTCTAACTGCATGTTATTGTGACATAGCATTAATATTTATCAGGATATCTACTGAGCAAGAATATTACAGACAATTTCAAAGGGAAATGAAAATGACTACTTTGACTTTAAGGGCTAATAGTCTATGATCTTACCATTTAGACATCATCCATAATCTTAAATTATTAAAAATGTCTACCTACCTCTGGTCATGTGCATTTTCCTTACAAGTTTTGTCTCCGTTGTAGCCACAGTGTCGAATTAGACTGCAACTTCCTCATAGTGTAGTTTAGATATTCAGACTGTGGTTGCTACATACACACCAAGAATGTATGAACAAATTCATTACTTCCATAACAAGGCTTTGTAGGGAAGACAGGGCAGGCCCCCAAGCTGATCCAAAATTGCCTGAGAGATCAAACAGAGGGTACTGGTTTCAGGGTTTTTATGGGTTCATCAGTTTTTCTGGATGCAGAGCAGCAGATCTCGAGGAAGGAGTAAGGCTTAAAACTTGTCGGCCATCAAATATTTTAAAAAATGGAGTCAGATGACAAGTGTCCATAAAATTAATTATTACATATAGTAAATATTGGTTGTTACTTTTTTTTGTATTCCTTTTTCCACAGCGGTTGACTGTTTTTCCTGCTCCACCTTATCCTCCTCAGTATATTTTCTATTTTCCTGTGACTATGGATTAAGCCACAACAACTGGCATTTAATTAAGTAACCGAAGTAAGGAGATCTGGATTTCGTTTATAAATGATGAGCACTGCTTCCCCTAGAATCCAGTAGCCTTTGACATTCTCATGTTTGCAGATGAATGTTAATACTCAGACTCATGCGTTCATCAAAAACTCAAGGAATCTGGTAATCTGTAATTATCTGGAAGACTAAGCCTTTCTGTCCTATCTAGAAAGTAGGTATTGCAAGGTGGCATAAATATGTACCTGATCAAGTGAGAGGTCTCTGGGGTGTAGGATTCCAATTTTATATAATGATGTTCAGTCACTATCTGATGCCACTTTATATTTTATCAGCCTCAAAAGATCCCCAAGGCACTTCGCTATCTGCTCTAATAGCTGTCCCATCAGACAAGTGATTGTATCTCATTGGGAAAGTAAGAATGAAGGAACTGACTCAGTATTCCTCAAAGATGCTGAACTTGTCTGATTTAAAATAAAATACATGGTTAGGCTATCTTCCTCTCGATAATGATGCTGTAGTAGAACTTTTCAAGAGAAAGGAGTTAAATAGATTGCTCATGGAGTAGTTCTGTAATTACATGATATGCATATCAAAATGGTTTTATACATTGCACTTCATATCACCATTCTGGTTCCTATAAAAACATTTTATTAACCTAAAAGCAAATAACTGACATTTTAATGTCCAACATCACGGTCAAATGACATTTATAACAATACACGGTAAATCTATAAAACTCTTTGCTACACTAACATAATTAAATTGGAAGCTAACAGCAACAATGTACAGGATGCCTATTAATTTCATCCATTTACAGGCAAGCACACAGTCCAGTTTTAGAACTGAAACCGAAAAAATTAATGAAATATACAGGTAAGCAAACATGGTTCATTTTACATGTTTTTATCCTTTAAAACATTTACTTTAATAGTAAAAAAGTCATATTTAAACATTATTCACTATTCAGAAAAAGAGGGAAAGACATCAATAACACATTTTTAAAATTCTGTATCTTAGTAAAATGTTAATCTGCCCTTTTTTTGGTCATTTTGTATCTTTATACAGGTGAAACCTTCATTTTGCTTTTTCTTTTAATCTTTTATATTTTTTGTTGTTTTATTTTGTAACATTCATATTCTCAAGTTAGTGATTCTTAATGCTTACCCTTAGATATGTCTTTTTTTCCCCCAGGAAGAATGTTATGAAAGATAAACAACAGGAATCCACAGTCAACATTCAGAGAGCTTAATAATTACACATGACGGAGAGAAAAGCCATAGAAATTTCATAAGTAAAACGGAAGATGCTGGCCAATGAACGCATAGGCATTAATAGAGAAAAAATATGACAATTCACTGTAGGTGCAACCACTTAGAAAGTCATACATAGGGGCGCCTGGGTGGCGCAGTCGGTTAAGCGTCCGACTTCAGCCAGGTCACGATCTTGTGGTCCGTGAGTTCGAGCCCCGCGTCAGGCTCTGGGCTGATGGCTCAGAGCCTGGAGCCTGTTTCCGATTCTGTGTCTCCCTCTCTCTCTGCCCCTCCCCCATTCATGCTCTGTCTCTCTCTGTCCCAAAAATAAATAAACGTTGAAAAAAAAAAAAAATTTAAAAAAAAAAAAAAAAAAAAAAAAGAAAGTCATACATAATTTGGGAGCGTCTGTGGTATAGATAGAGTATCCTCATTCTCTTACTTCTTCTCGATTGTATCTGAAATGATCACGTAAAATAAGTATTGTACTCTTTGACTCTATTTTGCTTAAGCTCAGATACTTTATGTAAGAGGGAAAAATATAGTTAATAATATATTAAACATTCTAGACTTACATACTCATAAAATTTTAGAAACAGAAAGGAAATGGCATTTATGTAGTTTAGGAGAACAATTCACAAGAAGGTATAGTGACTTAGTGAATGGCACATATTGATTAGGTGACACAGCCAGCGTTTAAAATCTTGTGCTTTAACTTTATTGATTCTTCAATAATTTAAAACTATCTATTTAAACATGCTTAAATTCTGTGCTGTTACATTTCACTTATCAAAAAATAAATCAAGGCCAAAATAATATTTATACATAAACTAACATCTGAAGAAGATGACTAAAATATACTCGAAGATAAAATGCCTTATTGGAGATCAATATACAATATAGACAACTTTATACAGAAATTAGTTCAAAGGGCTAAATATTATTCAAATTATTTCATTTGACTTTTTCTACATATGTGCTATATATCCATTTTCTTCCTGATCTTGTCTAAATCAAGCAGGAATATGGTTTACAAAGTGGATTAAAAAGGGGTGCCTGGGTGGCTCAGTTGATTAAGCGTCCAACTTCGGCTCAGGTCAATCCCACAGTTCGTGGGTTTGAGCCCTACACAGGGCTCTGTGCTGACAGCTCAAAGCCAGGAGCTTGCTTCCGATTGTGTCTTCCTCTCTCTCTGCCCCTCCCCGCTCGTGATCTGTCTGTCTCTTCAAGGGTGAATAAATGTTAAAAAATTAAAAAAAAAAAAAGAAAAAGGATTAAAAAAATAAAGGATGGGAAAAAGGAAGGAACAAAAGAAGAAAGCAAGAAAAGGAGGGGAGTGATGGAGGAAGAGGGGATGGGAAAATATATGAAAATCTTTGACCCTTATCTCCAGAAAACGCTCACGTGATGCAGGCACATCATACATAAACATTTTAATAAAGTTAAGGCAGTTCATATAAACCCATATCACAGATTAAGAGACTCCTTTATCGGGGCGCCTGGGTGGCGCAGTCGGTTAAGCATCTGACTTGAGCCAGGTCACGATCTCGCGGTCCGTGAGTTCGAGCCCCGCGTCAGGCTCTGGGCTGATGGCTCAGAGCCTGGAGCCTGTTTCCCATTCTGTGTCTCCCTCTCTCTCTGCCCCTCCCCCGTTCATGCTCTGTCTCTCTCTATCCCAAAAATAAATAAACGTTGAAAAAAAAATTAAAAAAAAAAAAGAGACTCCTTTATCATACTCTTTTGCTCAAAAACTCCCAATGATTCAAACTTCTAGTAACTATACGATAATTTAGAGTGCATGAGACATTTCCCATATTTAAGTCTGAATTCCTCATTTCAATATTCAAGATTCTGTGCATTTGTTCTGAGTTTTTTCTGCCTAGTCCTATATGTGATTGCATGAGCTTTTATATTAATTAAAAAGTGGGGTTCTGAAAAATGTTCCTCTTTTTCACTTTTTTCTATTACTCATTATATTACTATTTAAAAAATTTTTTTAACATTTATTTATTTTTGAGAGACAGAGTTCAAGCAGGGGAAGGGCAAAGGGAGAGGAAGACACAGAATCTAAAGCAGGTTCCCTGCTCCAAGCTGTCAGTAAAGAGCCCGACTGGGGTCTTAAACTCATGAACCGTGAGATAATGACCTGAGCCAAAGTCAGATGCTTAACCGACTGAGCCAACCTGGCACCTCTATATTACTATCTTTTTAAGTATATTTATTTATTTTGAGAAAGACAGAGACAGTGTGAGTGGGGAAGGGACAGAGAGAAAGAGACAGAAAATCCCAAGCAAGCTTTGCGCTGCCAGCGCAGAGCCTGACATGGGGCTTGAACCCATGAAACTGCAAGATCATGACTTGAGTCCAAACCCAGAATTGGACGCTTAACAGATTGAGCCACCCAGGCGCCCCTATATTACTATTTTTAACCTCAACATTTCTTAGTGTTTAGAGGACCTGACACACAGTAGTTACCCAGCAAAGATTTGCTGGATAATCAGATAAATGGATAAATATGTAAATAATAAAGCTATATCAGGGACTACTTTAAATTGCATTTCAAAATCTATTTCAAGTTATTTTGGGTTAGAATATTTGAACTGGAGTTTAAACTCTGCAATCTTCAACTATATTACCAAATGATTCACTTAACTTCTCTGGGCTTCTGTTTTCTCTGTAAACTGGAGATATATGTAGTGGATTATTTTAATAATTAAACAAGACAGATAAGGGGCACCTGGGTGGCTCAGTCGGTTAAGTGGCCAACTTCAGCTCAGGTCATGATCTCCCGGTCTCTGAGTTCGAGCCCCGTGTCGGGCTCTGTGCTGACAGCTCAGAGCCTGGAGCCTGTTTCAGATTCTGTGTCTCCCTCTTTCTGACCCTCCCCCATTCATGCTCTGTCTCTCTCTGTCTCAAAAATAAATAAACGTTAAAAAAAATAAAATAAACAAGACAGATAAATATTAAAAGATACATTTCAAATTGCAAATTTCTAATTGACAGTGTTAATCATGTCTGTATCCCTTACTGCAGAGGTCATAATAGACAACCTGTGTGCCAGACACGATAGGTTTGTGGGGTTTTTTGGTTTTGTTTTGTTTTGCACCCTCATCTTCAATAGCTCAATAAATTGAGCAGGCATTTAAGTATTGAAATATTTTACAAAAAAAAAAATCCCTATTCTAGTTCCCTTTAAAAAAAAAAAGACTAATGTTTGAAAACATTTCAGGAAAGAAGTTGGAAAACATATCCCTTACTCCACTGTAGTCCTCACAGTACGTTGCATATTTTGAATTTGCAAACTTTAGCACATTTGCTGGTAGGAACTGAAAACTACCATGGAAACCTTGTCTCTCTCAATCTCTTAGCTAAACCCTCAAAATCTGGTCTAATTCACTCATATGCACACCAGCATGACCCCAGTAGATTTTTGGGTTTGCAACCTCTCTATTCTGTAGTATTTTCCTATAATAGGTGCCAAACTACATGTTTGTTCGATATAAATCTGTTATGTTTGAAGGCCTTAGGAAGACATTGTCCTTGCCATAAAATTCAGTACAAGCTGGGAAACCTGCTAGCTCTAGGTTCCTTCTGTTAATTTAACATTCGGATTCCCATTGTATTGCAAATATCCCTGGGAAAACAGTGCTGAGTTTTCAGTAACTCGTTAGTGATGCTAATAATAAGCATTGGGTTTCACATTCATTGTAGCATTCGATAGACAAAATTATTCTGTGTAATACCTAAGCTATTGCTTTTAAATTGGCTGACTTCTGTCACATTTGAATCTAGGAGATCAATTATCGCCAAAACATGATCTCCTTTCTTGTTCATGTCAGATTTTTACAGTGTAGGTATCATTCTCAGCCATACAGTTTTCCTGTGGATTCCAGGAAGCATCACACTTTTAACTTCCAACGGGAGGAACATGCCATTTTTCTGGTATCTCATAAGGATTCCAGTTGTTATAAGGAGTAAAAAGTCAAATGCATGGAAAACCCTTAGAGCAGAGCCTGGCATATTGTTTCTTACTATAATGACTCTAGCAAAAATTCTGGCCCTCAGTGGTCCTGGGTTAGCTGGGATTATATGTATTATATGTATACATCCATGTACCTATGTTTCTATTGGTCAGATTTCATGTCAGTTGCTAAGGAGTGGAATCCAACACTCCAAGACCTTGTGAGATAGGAGAAAGAGAGGATTGGAAATCAGAGTTATATTATTTATTATTTTTTAGAGTTATATTATTTAAAAAGAGGAGGAAAGTAAGTTATGCAGAGAAAAAAGAAGTGTGTGTGCGTGTGTGTGTATGTGTGTGCGTGTGTGTGTGTGTGTATATATATATATATATATATATATATATATATATAATATAAAATCTCCAACATGGAGAGAATGACCGCAGCCATTTGTGCAATTCTAAAAAACAGGTCCCAAATACAAGAGAAACTTATTCTCTTTATGAAACATTGACATAAATAGTAATGTGCATAGAAATGTACCAGTTTTTGAGCAACACTGCACTTCCGTTTCTGCTATTCCACTTTAAGAAGACTACATTACATTTTCAGGTAATGAGATTTCAGGGGATTCCATTATCTTTTGGCAGCCAAAATGAAATACACATTTCATCACCATGTTAAATCTGGAGGAAGCTAATGGCTGGATCCTGACCTTTTGTGCTTGATGTGGAGATATGCAACGTCCTTTACACATATGGATGAGTATTTGGGGAATATAGTATATGTAATGGTAGCAAGAGTCAGAACACACACTTTATAGATCTGTTAGGTGCAGAGTTATCTTATGATTCAATAGTGATTTATGAAACAGAAGCAAAAATTTCCCTAATACCCTTCACAGGCATAACTGTCTTATTCTTCTCCAGTTACTGGAAAAAGTTACTTTTATTTCTATAAAGCAAATAAATGGCAGCAGTGTGATCATATTGATTCTGAATGCAACATTAGTGTGGCCAGAAAAAGAAATCTAAGTGTATCTTGTATCTGTTTGGAGTGTGGTTTAAACTGTTAAGTGACTTTCTATGTGTCATCATGGGAAATGACTGGCTATTTATGGATCTTGAAAAATATCAACAGAGTTTTACTTGACAGAGTTTGACATTGTGATGCTTATATTTATATCTCACTTTTTTATTGTTCAAGGCTGATACCAAATTTGAGCTTAGCTGTTTCCATTTTATTAAAATAAAAATACTACTAAGTACAACACTTGATAAAAAAATGCATTTAATGGACTGATAGTCAACGTTGATGTTAAGATATAAGTTGTAAAAAATTAAAGGCTTTTGTGAAAATTGAAATAGCATGCTGTCATAACCACTGATTATTATTTCAAGCAGCATTAAGAAAACAAAAGATTTATTGTTTTATCCTTTCCTATAAACACAAATTGCAGTGAAGGTATACTTCATGTTAAGGAAATGGATTGTTACAAATTCCCTTTGATTAGGAGTTATTTTATTAAAAATACTATTCCCCTTTTCCCCTGTTTGAATTATTTTCAAGTATGCAACTTACTACTCTAAACACACATTAATCCTCCCCAAAGGTAAGTCACAACTAACTTTTAAATCATTGAAATAAAATAAAATTTTCACCATTAACCCCCATCAAGTCTAGCATATGGACACTCAGCATAAAACATTTTTATTAACAATTTGCAAAGCCCTTATATCTGTTGGTTTTTGGCTGAATAACGGCTTTTATGTCTATAGTTCCTATAGATTATAAAACACTTTTGTATGTGTTATTGTCCCCAGCACCTGTGTCACTTCGTGAAATTAAGTAAGTAGTTGAGGGGGTACATTGCAGGCTCATATTCCACATTACAGATTTCTGCCAGTCACGCGCTTACGGTTAAAAGAATCCATGTGTCTGCCTAAACATCTACCACAGAGTGACAGAAGATGGGACTTGAGCCTTGATTAATATACCCATAAGATACCCTATTATATCAGTCATTTAACTTAGTCTTCAGTGTTTCATACTGAAACCTTACACTTTGTTTCCCACTTAGGGTGACTGAGTGAAGACAGTAAAATTTATGTAGAAATTATTCATGAGAGAACATTGCTTTTCAAGACTTACTCATATGTCTGTTACACATTAATTGATGTGACTATAATCTTCATATCACTCTACTAAGTGACTAGTGCTGTTTATGAGTAAACTATCATCTTCACATACTTACTGTAAATATTTTCAAAGATTTTGATTCTTTGATTCTTCTTGGATGCTTAAGGAAATTTGTGTCCATTTTCTTTCAGGCACAGAGGATAAAGAGCTTCCTTATATCTGGCATCACAAACATTATCAGTTGTCTCTTTTCTCTCTCAATAGGATAAAAGCTATCTATAGATAAATATAGAGCAATAATGTATATGTCTTATCTGAGCTTCCATATTAAAATGATCAAATAGAGAAAAGAGAAAATCTTGCAAACTAAACTCATCTGCCATTAATAAACCCCATCTGCCATTTTATGGCACATATACAAACTGCTATAGGAAGATGCCAAGACAATTTAGAATTTCCTTCTACAAGAGCCTGAGCCAGAACTAATTTCATTCAAAGGATAAATGAGCAAAGTATTCCTTTGCCAACTGACAAAACGTAATGATTCATGATTAATGGAGCCTTGTTTTTTTTCTTCGAAGACCTCTTCTTTCGGCATGGCGATACTGTAATCAGTGCAGGAGAACCTGAAACTTTAAATGTGAGGGCAGCAAATCTGATCTATATTTTATGGTTAGGACTGGCTCATTATTAGCAATGAGAATGATTGATGATAGAAAATGTTGTCTTTTGAACCTTATAGGGCATATGCTAAAAATATTTTAAAACATTCATCCGCCCTATGTGAGACAAAATTAACTTTCTTAGGAAACAAGTTTTTGCTGTTAAAGTGTTTCTTCTCTGATGATCAAATCTAATTACTTACGATACCATTAAGAGTTGTTGACTCAATCACTTATGATTTGTTTTTTTAATTATAAAATTGGAATCACTCTGAAAGAATTAGCGTGTCTTCCTAGTGTTAGCAGTAGAATAAAACAGTAGCTTATATATTGTTAAATAATTTAAAACAAAAGCACTCCTGATAGAAAACAATAAAGTGTACTATTTTTACCCCTAATAATGAAGGTAGACTAAATGATTGAGAAAAAGAAATTAATCATCACTCAGTGCTTTAACATTTTTTTACTCATTTCCTCATTGTCCATGATATTAGCGCCCATAAAGTGTGAGACTGTTTCTCAGAACTATACCAGAGTAACAAGGTAATTCTCATTGGTAATGTATCCGGATTTCTCCTTTGACCCTGGGCAGCTATTTAATGACACAGTATACTACTGTCAGATGATAGCCAGCATAATTTATAATTATCTTTCTCCTAAGTAATGGGGAGATTTTGTAAACATGAGATCAATAAAAATGTGAAAATGTGTTGATCACATTGTGAAAGGGTGTGAAAAGATGATTAGCAGCTTGAATAAAGTTATATTAATAAGCAGTATATACAATCTGATTAAAGCCAATAAAATGGCCATATTTAAAAATCTCTCATGAAGCAAAAATTACAAGATACATGCAAGAATTTTATTGGTCAATAAAACTCTTCCCTAAATTATTTTTATGGTTATAAAATGTATATTGATATGTATTTGTCTGTTATGTACTTAATTATCATATTAAAAATCAAATAAAACTAAAATATATTGCATTTTAGAATAGACCATATGAAATTGAGTATTTCCAATGTTTTTCACTACAGAAATGACAAGGTTATTCAAAATATAGAAGGAGCAATACTATTTCCAGTTGTCTCTTCCAGTTCTGCTAAGGGAAAAGGGAGAAGGCTCAAGTTATCAAATATATGTAAAGTTTTTGGAATAGTAACTGGCAAGAACTCTACACTCAGTATGTCAGTCCTTATGATTTTGTTATCATCATCATCATCATCATCATCATCAGTATCAAAGAGTTAACAGGAACAAGTGACAGGATTTGCAATATAAACAGCAATGGAATGGATGGAAAATCTCACAGAGTTTTCAGGGGCAATAAAGAAATGGATATCCACACCTACCATACCTAGAGAGAAACACTGGGAGGAAGGCTAATTTTTACTTCTCAGTGATACAGGACAATAGTGTCTTCTTTTGAGGTTTTTGCATCCATAAAATGAGATCACAGATACAAAGCTACCAGGACAGTGCCCGGAACATAGGAAACTCTAAGAAAGAAAGATGACCTGTTCTTTCATGTTGTTTATTTTTTATTTTTTTTCATGTTTATTTATTGAGAGAGAGAGAGAAAAAAAAAAAGCACAAGTCGGGGGGGGGGCAGAGAGAGAGGGGAGAGAGGATCTCAAACAGGCTCTCTGCACTGTCAGCACGGACCCTGCAATGGGGTTCAACCTCACCAACTGTGAGATCATAACCAGAGATGAAATGAAGAGCCAGATGCTCAATGACTGAACCACCCAGAAGCCCCTATTCTTTCATCTTTAATTATATTCATTAAAAGTTTCTTTTTCTCGGGACAGAGACATGTTAATAAGCTACATGCTAACTTTAAAATTTAGTGTGTATTGAAAATTGAAGACAGTCTCATTAAAAAAATAGACAAATTCATATTAAAATTCCTATTGAATTTGTAAGTTAAAATGGACACTACGGGGAAGTCAACAGGCTAATTCAAATACAATAGTTCTCTTGTCTCAATAGTTACTATGTTTTAATTTGAGACAGAAAGTGGATAGTCTCTGGACACTTTCAGAATGGCGATATAACTCAAAAAATTAAACCCTAATGTTAAATCGTGTTAAATCCTAATGTCCCCTAAAAGGTTATCATTTTTGTGGGTTTTTAAATGTTTTTTTATTAATGTTTAAAAGGAGAAGTTATTATTTTGCAATATGGCAGTGTCTTTAAAGTGCTTCATGGAGCAAAGCATGTGAATATAAAGAACACTTTGTGCCTGTGTGGATGTTTGAATAAAACAGTAAAGAATATTTCCTTTCCCTTTCTCTTTTTATTCTTTCACTTCCATTCCTTAACATACACAAAAGGGATTTAATTTTGGATTAGAGTTCCCAAACTTATTGTCATTCATCCAACACATTACATATATAAGCTGTTATTAGGAGCTCTAAATTTGTTGTTGGGTTAAATGACTTAATTATTCTATTCCAATTTTTTTACTTTTCCAACTACTTACCTAAGGTAATGACTATGATGACAGGGAACATGGTCATTGTGAATATAACAGAAAGAGGAAAGAAGGAATAACTTTAATCTGATCATGACATTTTAAATATAAAGATTCTCAACACCTATGCAATTCCATTTAATTCATGATGCAAATGAGTAAAGTCAGTGCTTCAGTACTGAGTGTATGTGTTGAGTGAGAATCTTTTGAGAAACGTTATGTGTCATATTAACTCACAAAATTTCAGAGAGCTAGCTCTGTTTTTCCAACTGTGAGTAGGATAAACATTGACTTTGGTGCCCAGTAAACAAAATTTCCCCTTTCTGGGTGGGCTGTGGTATTTTATTTTTCCACATTTTTTTTTTGTTTTAAGTTTTTTCACAGTAAACATAAATTGAACATGCTGGTGTAATATTGTGGATTCAATTTAATATTGAGTCATATTTTTCATTGCTTTCCATATTTGTACTGGTGAATAGATTGCCCTAATTCCTTCGCAAAAGTAACTAAAGTCAAAAGACCAATCTGATACCATTCATGCCCAAAATGTTTCCTCTGAAGATGCCATGTCCTTTGACCAGCTGGAGAGGTGGATAGCTGATTTGTGTCGAGATACACTATACTGTGATAGATGAGAAAAAAACATCCAATAGGTAACCTCAGAATTTCAGGCGAACTAATTATTAACAAAGTATTCTCCTTAAAACCTTTTCACCTCAGAAAATGCTTCCAAAATCTATTCCTAAATACAGCCTCCCCAGGGACACTTCTTTCCCACACACTTCAAAAATACACAAAACTTTCCTTTATAACAGATTCGTGGATTGGGCCTAATGCATTCTGAAAAAGAAGGATGGAGATTAAGAGGAAAAGAATCACTGCAAAGAGCATGTGGGCGTCTCCCCAGTTAGCAAAACCCACAAGGCCCTGACACCTATCTTCTTGCTTTTTTTCCAACCTATATTCTTTTTTCTTTTTTCCTTGTGATTTCCATCAGAAACCCCTCCTCTCTTCAGAGGATGTCTCTTTTGTTCACATGCGTGGTTGATCACATAACCGAGATTTAGACTGAAGCTAAGTGACAGTGCAACCGAGTCTGGGTTTTCAGTCTTCCATTTTCTACCCCCTGTTACCAGGTCTTTGATATGTTGGGGACCTGGTCAGAGAAATGAGTTACTTTTCAATATTTATTTTATTTTATTCTACAGCCTGTCAGACCAGAGGGAAAAATTTAAGCATGGGGGAGAAATAACAAATTGTGAATACAACATAAAACAGCAATAAATGAAGAAAAATTTCATTTGTATAAAACTTCATAAAGATTTTATGTTACTTCTTCATCCTTCGGCAGCTGCTGAGCTAAGTACTCATTTGTTCTGAATGTATTACATGCCAAGATACTTATGCTAACTCTAAAATATACAAATTAAGCCTCTTTGCAGAACTAACAGTACTCAAGGAGCACCTGATGGAACCATTATAATTTAATAAGCAATATGCTCGTTATCATTAATACACAAGGCTTTTGTTTGTTTCTTTCAACAAAACTCCTTCATTAAAAGCACGTAAATGAATTTAGATTCTGTGAAAAAATGCTCTCTGTGCCACCCTGGAGGGAGAAAGTGACTTTATTTTTATCACTAAAAAGCTTGAATTGACAGACCAAACATTCACAAAACAGATGATCAAAGAATGATATAAATCATGTGAACGTTTGCTTTTCTTCGTTCACTTATTTATTCTTTCAGTAGTTATTAGCAGACTATCCACTGAATGGCAGAAATTGTGTTAAGATGCTGTATGAGGTACAGAGTTCTTTATCCTTTTAAAAGTACTTCCTTGGACAGTCTATCATTTGATGCTAACTACTTTCTAGCAGTGGGACACAAGACATCAATCCGTATTTACTTTTTCAGTGCATTTGGGGGACACATGTATCTATGTAGGGGTTCAGACGGCTGATAGCTAAGATTGGGCCAGAAGCTAGAGCTTCTTGCTTTGGTCCAGTGTCAGTTTTTATTTACTTGGTAACCTTGAGGCGTTAGGAACTTGGCCTGATTACTTAAGTGTTTAAAGCCGTGAAAAAAAAAAAGTATCTTGTTAAAAAAAAAAAAAAATAGAAGGTTTGTTAAAGGGCAGACCTATGAATAAATTACCAAAAAGCATTCAAGTATCCTGTTTTTCCAGCTCTTGGCTGTTATTAATCACAAATTTAATATATATTATAATTTGTGTCTCCTCCTATACCCAGAATATAAGTTCCAGGATGTGAAGGTTATTTGTATATTGTTCAATGATGTATCCCAATTTCTTAGAACAACATCTGGGACTTAGCACTGAATAAATACCTACAGAATAAAAATTAAATGCAATCCGTTTGTGAGATTTGGTGCGTGTATTAGGACATATTGGGTGTTAACAGTTTTATTCTCTCAAAGGATCCCAAATAAGAACCCAGACCACCAATTTTTTCTTTTCAAACCAGTGAACGGTAGTTTAAAAAATACCATTATGCCTGACAATGCCAATTTAATAAAATCAAACTGGTTCATCATTAACTCATAACTATTTCCTTTAATAATAGAACAGAGAAAGAAAGCACGACTCATTCAAAAAAGAAAGAAAGTCCAACTCATATACTAGGGCAATTTCAAAGCCTTATTTAAAGCTATGTTGTTAAAGCCCTCCCAACCTGTTCTTTTGCTGTTTATACAAAAAACACTAACTCTGGGCTGCCTCTATAATCTTTTGCCCATTCTCTGGGATGGCTGATTAATAGAGAAATGGATACAGATCAAGTCAGGAGGGTAGAAGCAAAGAATGAAAAGAAATCTACAATTTTATTTGCCTTTGGTTTATACCAAACTCTAGAAAAAGAGGCTATGGAGATCAATGGGATTTTTACACTGACATTGTGTATGTGTATGTGTATATAGACATTCTTTATATATTTGACCTATCCTTTTTGGAATGATGCCTATGCCTTAAGCTATCAAAGGGGGGTATTTTTGTTTGCTTTGTTTCCTAAAAAAAGTACATTCCATCTGGTAAACAAAAAGTGAAAATTCAAAGCAAATGTAACTAGGAGAAGGGCTTAGCCAGGAAACTTTTAAAACACACAGACAAGGCTATCACTTACTTCTCACTCTCTTCTCCAAACTCCTTTCTCATGACCATTTATTTTCCCTTGCATAATGCTTCATACAGCATGGTAGGGTATGTTCTTGTGGAGTACCCCCCTTCAACCCCTAGGCTCAGAAACTTAGCTTACTCTTCAAACAAGGGCATCTATATTTGAAAAAAAAAAGTTTCTAGATTGCTCCTTCTTGGAAATATACAAGACAGACATGTTTCATCCCTATTCTGTGTGTGTGTGTTTAAGTAAATCCACCATATCTATAAAACATCCTTGCTAATACATTTCAGAAGAATGAGTGATACTCTAGTATCTTTTCCCAAATGTTATTGACGTAATGCTGTGAGGAATCCTTTAATCAAGTTTTCAAAGCAGACACAAAAATAAAGGAAATGATATTTTTACATGGAAATTACTTTTCAAGTAATTCTTTGTGAGTGTACAAGATAAATAATCATAAGGATCCTAATCTCCAGAGCATTAGGATATAAGATGTTCCGTTATTTATTTTATTTTTCATGTTTATTTGTGTTTGTTAATTTTTTCTTTACTTTTGGTAACGTATAATGATAGTGGGCCCTGTTTTTGCAGGACTTTTTCATTTGCAGTATTCATATCTTTGAACACTTTATACTGTGGCAGTGGTTTTGAGTGTGCACACTGGCATTTTCAAGTCATGACTTGATGAACAGAGGGCACTTGATAACTTTCTCATCTAAAGGATACCTCAACTTCAGAACGTGAATGGAAATATGTACTCACTGGATGACTAAAACAATTAACCTGTGTCTTTAAATATGGGTGGGGGGAGACAATTATCTAGGGGACCAAAAGGGTGCAATATCTGTGAAGGAGATTTAAATAGATGCTTCGCACCTCACATTCAAACAACCATCTCAGAAAATTTTAAGGTTGGTGTTTAGTCAAGTGGAAAAAACCAGAGTACTTAGAAATGCATGCCCACACTTCAAATCCTAAATTCAATGTATTAATTTAGATTTCTCCTTTCTTCTTTCCTTTCTTTTTTTTCCCTCCTCCCTCCCTCCATCTCCATTACTGTCACATTTCCATCTACCTACAGACATTGATTGAGCTACATATTCTTCTACTCTAGCAGCTGAAGAATATGCAACTGAATAAGTCAACCATGCTCACTGCTGTAATGAAGTGTGGTAATTTTTTCGGTCAAATATGAGAGGAAATGTGTACCTGATGTAGTTATTTTTCATGATAAAATAACCATGATGTTTGAAAGGACCTAGCTAAATATTTATCATCTAGAATAAGACCTGAAGGAGTAGTAGTTCCTTCTCAATAAATTGATTTTCTATTTTCCATTCGATCTGCTGTGGAAGCGACTAATATCCCCATTCCTACTTTACTTTCGAGTCCTGGAAACTAGATGGACCCTTGACTACTCTCTGCTCTAGCCCAATGGGCCAGCTGAAACAAGGCTCTTTATAATCCTCGCTCCTTAGGTCTGCTGAGAATGGCTGACTTACTATATGAATGAAATATGACTGGATCCCCTTCCTGTTCAGTTCTCAGGCTCCACAATGCTCAGCAGGCAGTAGTCAATTTAGCAAGGTCTTATCCATCACAACTGAAAAGATACCAGGCATTGACTTGATGAATGGAAGATAAATCATGAGAGGGTTATCCATTCAGGCAAAGCTGAATGACACTGACAGAGCCCTGCGTGAGAGCTCATTTTGTGTGTGCCCGTATAATATCTCATTTGTCGTGAGCTTCACTTGCCCATGATATCGGTGGCTTCCCCTGTATGAAGCCTTCTCTCTTTATTCCCTTCAACAAGCCATCCAGTTGGTAAAAGGAAAGAAAAAAGAAACACCAAGGAGACAAAATGCTACTATGATCTGAAAATTCAAGTTCAAAACTGTATGTTGTCTTTGTCCTTAGCTACAACAAAACTAAATGCACAAATTTTTCTTGTTATTGTGTGGAAGCAGATGAAATAGCTCCAATAGGTGGGACTTAATGTTAAGGGGGCCTTAAGACATTACTCCGTATTTAGTCTTAAAATTCTCACTAAAATACATTTGATTACCATGCTATTCTGCCTGGAATGTAAGAAAGAATCTCTTCTATTTTTTGGAGCTCTCTGAAACCTAAGACTAATATTGGGAAATAAAATATCTTGAGCATTTCATTAAATGGTACCACAATCCTCATGTAAAATGTTAAAATGAAATGAGAACATTTATTGTGTTTCTCTCACATTTTCATAGTGGTCTGTTACATAGTGACAACTGGTGGAAGATTCCATAATAATGTGAAAGTCATGTGAAAAATTAAGTTAGTTTTGCATAGCGCCACATTACCTGATACAAAAATATTTTCACATCATAATGTAGGAATCTGTAGAGACCACACAAAAGACACCTCAGGTATTGAAACCAAACTCAATGTTAGTGTTTTATTTTGCACTATGGATAATATTCAAAGGGCTTGACATGGTTCAAAATGGTGAATTATTAATGACTCTTCCACACTTGATAATGCAAATGGGAAACTTAAGCCATACGATTGTCGCCAATTTTACCAAGATGGGGGTAAATCAGCAAAATACTCTTTGAAGTGTCAAAGAATAAGAGAAACTAAGTAGCCCATTATTGCTGCCTTTATATTTAACACGTGTTACAGTGCCAGAAACACTAAAAAAAATATAAGAGTATACCAATCTAGCATAAGTTTGGATGGGATTAAGCTTGAGATGAACTTTAAGGTTTCTGTAGTATTCATCAGAAAGAAAGAAAATTTTTAAGAGTAAAAAAAAAATCAAATATGCAACTTGACACTACTATTTTTATAACTCACTTTTATCTTCAAAATAAGACACTCAGCTGCTATAAAGTTATGTTTACTAAATTCATAGTTAACTCTAAGAGACTTTTAATGCATACTCCAGTTTACAAATCGTAGCAAATATGATAAAAGCCACTTTATTTGTGTGTTTGTTTATAACTGCCACTTTAAATGATCATTCTGTGAATTTGAAAAAGAAAGGGAAGATTAAAAAATTCTGTAACTTCATTCTAAAAGGCATCAACAATTGCTTAATTTCAGTATAGAAAAAATGAAGGAAATTCCATTAAAAATGGCCTTATATCAATTCTGAGGAATTTTATTTATATGCTAATATCTTGAATAAAAGAACTAAAAAGTGGTAGTCTTTCATTTGGATGAAATAACAAGAAAGAACATGAAATAAAGTATCCATTAAAAAGTAAACCTTTATTTCTTTCTGTTCCAAGATGCCTGAGGTATTTTCTCTATGGAAAGTTTGAGGATAATCAATCTATCCATCTCATACCAAGCTACTTTCTGTAGTGTCAGAAATTAGAGATTTTATGAATTTCATTATAAAGTTATATGTTATATTGATCTAAAATACTATTGTAATAAATGTCGTATCCTGTAACATATCAAAATAGAAGCATTATTTCTTTATGGAAGCACCGTATGAAGATAATGTGTTTTCAAAGTCACATTCCAAAGGCTGGTGTATGGCACAGTATTTATCCACATTTATATTTTTAGTGCAGGCATAATTAAAATCTAGGGATTATCTGAGGAATATTTTCCATTTTCTGATTTTTAAAATATTAACTTGGAAATACATCCCCCGATGTAATAAATTGTATCCATTATTGAAAACGACCAGTTGATTTAAAGGATATATTGATTTTTGCCACTAAAAGGCAATATAACTATTTTTAATTTAAGAAAAGGAAAACAATTTTTCACCAGATAACTGTTGACAGTATATCTTTTTTTACTGTTAAGTTAAAAACACTTGGTATCTCTCTATTCTCATGTATCAATGTATTCAATGTTAATTTCATGTTAGTATGGGAAGGGAATGTACTATGTATTCTTGGGAATGACAAGACACGGTTTGACTATGCAAGTATTATAATAAGGTACTGTCCTGTTTAGCATTAGGGACAAAGAAATTTCAGAGGCACTGTTTGTAGGTGAGGTCTGGGCAGATGTCATAGTAAAAGTCACACTTCAAAGTTAGTAAATAGAGATGCAGAGAGGTAGAGGAAGCAGATTCCAGTAAAACCGAACGGTCTAAATAGTGGAACATAGTCATGATACGGCAAAACCATGGAATAGCAGCTCTCTTTTGTAAGGGTATCCGTATGTGCAGAATAATAGAGTGAGGATGGTTTGGAAAGGATGCTTGGTATAGTTTGGATGCAAAGGATGCTTTGGAGAGTTTGGACTACTTGCTGGAGAAATGCAAACCCTTTTCAGAAGGCAGTAGGGAGACGGGAAAGTTTCTGAGCACAAGTGAGACACAATTGAATCTGAACATTAGGATAATTAATGTGACAGCTCTATACAGAATGAGCTGTTCAGGTAAACAGTGGAGAAAGGGGGGAGGGATTTAGAGGCTGCTGCAATGTCAGAGAAAAGGGAATGAGATGGAACTGAAGCAGCAGACATGAGAGATACAAGAGGGAGGATCTACAGGGATTAACATTTTGTAGTGGAGAGAGGAAGGGAAATGCATGTGTCAAAGGGAACAGCACTTTCGAAACTGGATGAAATGATAGCACATAGTATATGGAATTAATTGAGAATTCCATTTAAGCATCAGTGTGACCGAAGATCTCAACAAGCTCCCATTTTCAGTGACCAGTCTCATCTGGTGATCCTTTCCAGTTTCCAAATTGTCTGTAAAAAATTATTTTAAAAATAGATATCGTATGAGACATGTTTATTATTATGTATTATCTTGGACACATACTTTTGCAAAGTATTTGAAATCAGTTTCCACATTCTCCTTTATGAACTAATACTTCCCTTAATTTTCTCCACCCTGTGCAGTAAAACCTTAGATTGTGAGTAACCTGTTATGCGAGCATTCCACCAGACGAGCAAACATTTCTAATAAATGTTAACTTGATGAACAAGCAATGTCTTGTAATACAAGTAGTATGAAATGCTGAATGTCACAGGATCACAACTGAGACAATGGTTCTTGAAATTCCCTTTGATAGATGAGTGCTTTGGATTATAAGCGTGTTTCTGAAACAAATTATGTTTGCAAACCAAGGTTTTACTCTACCTAAAACACATAATATATGGCTTAACGACTACGATGATCCATCAAGTTTGTTTGCATGGCTTTTTCAAACTCAGTATTATCGTTAACTTTTGTCATTTTTTTCTCCATTTCTATGTCTCATAAAGTCTGTTTCAACTACAGGTTTCACTGTGATGAAACAAAACACCTCAGAATAGGTTTTAGGTAAAGCTTAGATGGAATTAGGAAGTAGATGAAATGCATCACTGGCAAAACTTGGAATTTTTCTGGAAGTGAATACAGGGTTATGAAAATCATGAATTTCAGTGTTCATATTAGGGAGGCATGAGTTTCCTTTCTCTCCCTCCCCCTTTGTTTCTGCCATCCCCCCCCCTCCTCCCCTGTCCTCACTTGGGCTTCTCCAATTCTCTCAGCCTCTCTACCCACTTCCTTCTTACCCTCTCTCTCTGTGACCTTTTTTTGCCCTTGTCTGCATTAGTTCATTCCTTTCCTTTATACATTTATTTTTATTTTTTGCCTTGAAGTATCACTAAAAACATATACTTCCTCTTATTGCAACATCAATATCCTATGCAGTTCACATTAGGACAGCAATTGTACAAATTCATTATAGTATTCGTTATCACTCGGAAACTTTTTTTACTTTAAATGTACACATTTTGCTTCAAGGGGAAGATAACATCTTAAAACACATATACACAGAGGCATACATGAAAACATCTATATGAAAAAATTTACATTGTTTAAAAAAGAAACTGAGGAAAGGCTATATTCTTTATTCATTTATTTAGTTTCTTTAAAATTCCCAGTGATGTCTTTTTTTTTTCACTGATTGTTGGGTTACACAGAAAAGATAATTATTTATTATAGTATATTATAAAATGATTAGCATTTGGTAAAGTTTGAAAATTAAATTGATTTTTTTTAACTTTTTTTTTTTTTTGGGGGGGGGACAGAGAGAGACAGAGCATGAACGGGGGAGGGGCAGAGAGAGAGGGAGACACAGAATCCGAAACAGGCTCCAGGCTCCGAGCCATCAGCCCAGAGCCTGACGCGGGGCTCGAACTCACGGACCGCGAGATCGTGACCTGGCTGAAGTCGGACGCTTAACCGACTAAGCCACCCAGGCGCCCCTAAATTGATTTTTTTTAAATCACAGATTACTTGGGGAACCTGGGTGCCTCAGTCAGTTAAGCTTCCAACTTTTGATTTCGGTTCAGGTCATGATCTCACAGTTAACGAGTTCAAGCCCTGCGTTGGGCTCCCTGTGCTGACAGTGCAAAGTTTGTTTAAGATTCTCTCTCTCCCTCTCACTCTTCTCTTCCCCTGCTCATCCTTTCTCTCTCTCTCTCTCCCTCTCTCAATAAATAAATAAATAAATAAATAAACATTAAATTTTTTTAAGAAAATAAAATAAAATCACAGATTATCATCTTTTGCAAAATGTACTTCATTGATTATAAGCAATGTTCTTCTGAACAATTCTATTTCCCTTTAAAAGACTTCAAATCACATTTGGTCTAGATCAAAAGTGCACAGCCTTTATAAGTAGTAGGCTATTATGTATATACTATATTTAGTAAACAATGAAATAATTTCATTAGATTTATTTACCATCTTACTAGAAAAGTGTAGGAGATAAGCCATATGCAGTTATTTAAAAATAAATTTATATTATAATAACATAGCTTAAGCGAATATCTTAATAAACAAATAATAAAATCTTTACAATTTTGCAACAGCACAGGCATATTAAAATAAGTAATTCTATATAGCAATTAATTGAATATAAGAATAGCATAAGTTTAGTTAGTAAGTTGTAGTAATAGTCTTTTAAATATCTTGAGTTAGTGTCATAAATTTAATGTGTAAAATTTTAGTAATCTTCACCTTTAACTTTTTATTATTTACTTTTCATCTAAGGAAATATTAAAAATTCACTCTGTTCCTTTGGTGTAAATTGTCAAAATCTATTTTCACTATCCTGATCACTGAGTGAATAGTTTAACTATAACACATGTCAGTAATCCTACAAATATGAACAATCAACACTTTGCTGAATGAAGGACATTGGAGGTTTACAGGCAACATGACCATAAAACACAATAGAGCCTTAAACCTAAATATGTATTTTTTAAAATGAATAATTAGATGAATGTGTGACTTCTTGGCTCTATTATGTTGCACAACATTTAAAAAATGTGTTTTAAGCTACTTGTAAAAACAGTCATATTGTAAAAATTCAGATTAAATATCTGTACTAATTCATAAGTGATACAGTGTGCATCTCTTAATATTGCCACATTCCCAATGTAATTAGGCTATAGAAAAACAAATTATTGGAAATATTCAACTGGTATGTTCAAGCAATTAACTAATGGATTATTAAGAAGCCAAAACTACATTGAAAAGTTTAAAATTCAGTTGTAATTGAATGCTTTCAGGTCCACAGTAGCATATGATTTTGTTTCACTGAATTAAGTGAGCTTACCCTTAAAATTTCTGTAGTTTGCTAGATACTAAAGGTGCCATTTATATCATAGAGTCAATGGTAATATTTTTAAAAATCTGTGACAACTTGAGTGTGGAAAGAGTATGAATATGCCAGATAATTCTAATGAAATTTAAGTCAAAATGCTGAATTAAATACTTATCTTTCATGGGATTATTGCTACATATAAGAAGCATTCCTCTTTAACAAATGCTTGTGTCCTAAATAAGGAAGAATATGATCTTTTCCTGTATGTAGTAAATACAGGAGTAAATAAAATACATTTCTGAGACATCTTTTATTTTCATACTCATTTTTACATATGAAATTTGAGTTTACTCTCAAGACACAATATTTCACTAATATAATAATTAATAGATGCTATAACTTCATGTGATCACTTTCTCATGCTAATTAAGACAATTTTAAGGTTGATGGAGAAGTTGACATTACTATGTCAGACAACACAAAATTAAATTTAAAATCAAGATCATGAATAAGTCATGAACATGTTCGAGCAAGATCCTATTGCCTCGTTTCAGATTATGACTGTTTCCTTTTATTTCTTTCGTGATCTCCCAAAGAAATGTTTTGCCATGTTATCTGCTGGACATCAAGTATGAAAGGTTTTCCCAGTGGTCCCTAACATGAAGTAGAAGATTAAGTACCCACAATATTTTGTTTGGAACCAGGAGTGCATGTTTAGGAAACCAATGATGTTCATGATTACAGCTGCTTGGGATTAGGGCACCATACTGAATTAAATCCAAGAAGCATTTTAAATATTGCAGCACCATTTTTCTGTTTTACTGAATAATTGGTAACACTAGATTACAAGATTTGCAGGCTCCTGAGTTGCTATATTTTCATAGGGAAAAGGTTCCCTTTCATTGAAGCTTAATAAGCTTGGCCTATATCAGCTTTTCTCACATCAGCCCAAGTGTCACATTTGGGCTGGGGGAAGCTTGTTAGCAGTAATTACCAGCAGTAGGTTCTATTATTTGCCAAAGTAATTTTCACCGCTAAGTACCACCAAAACTGCCTCAAGCCTTTCATTTTTTTCTCTTCGTCTTGCCTTCCTTTGCTTTCTTTTAAGTTAGTGCATTTTCCCATGATACTGCTCTCTGTGGTGTGGGACAAGGCAGAGGCAAGGCGCTGGGTATCAGTGCGCTCTTGAGACGAGGGGTCAGGCCTAGCGAAAGCCTTTCACAAACAGAGCCTGAACTCTATTAGAGATGCAAATCCACTCTCAGAGTAAGGATTGTTTCAGCCACATAATGGAGGCCAAGAAATTCCACTGCAGCTCCCCTTTCAGCATGGGCCCTTTGTCTGCGTCTTAGCAAATTTCAGCAGCCTGTTTAAACTCCAGCTATTGTCCCCTAGGCTTCATTGATTTCTCTGCCTGCCTCCAACTCACAATGGGCTGATATGAACATCTTTGTTACTGCTTTTGTGCTGTATATCAGAGTAATGTTTCAGCAGATTGAGGCCTAGGAGGAAGAATTAAACCTGTACTACACAGGGCATGATGAATTGCAGGATTTACATATCATTTTGAGACTTTGGGGGGCGGGGGGCGAGAGGGAAAGGTCGTTGCTGAATGCTGTTGTGTCTCAAAGGATGTTGTCCAAAGACAGAGTGACAGAAAAGGAAGTGATTTAGATAGTCCCTGACAGCTTAATACACAGAATACAGACAAATTGTGGAAATTCACAGGCATTCTATCCTTTTCCTACAGAGACTATATTTGATTCTGAATCTCAGTGTGGTTCACATGAAGGAACTTTATATGATAGTTCTATAAAGTTATCTGTTTCAGAACTTAGATGGTAGAAATACTGATATTTTAGATCCCATTAGTCTTGGTCGACATAAAAACTTCCATGATTTTGAGACTTGCTCTCATGTTGGAAGCAAATTTTTCAATGTTAAGAGCAACGACGCTTTCCAAAACGTTATCATCACTTCATTTATACAATCAAGCTATCTGCACCTATTTTTAAGGTTTTTTTGTGTATAGGTTTTTTAAGGACATATTCAAGAGATCTATAAACTCTGAAATAATTGTCCTTCCAATATTGAAAGAAATTATAAA
This sequence comes from Puma concolor, assembly GCF_028749965.1. Lineage (NCBI taxonomy): Eukaryota > Metazoa > Chordata > Mammalia > Carnivora > Felidae > Puma > Puma concolor. The sequence continues at coordinate 118,806,512 of NC_141675.1, forward strand.
GAAATATTCAGTTATACATACTTCCACTTGGCCAATTTCAACTTGCTATTGGGAGGTCACTTGAATGTGAAATTGACAAAGGAATATACCCTATTGGCTTCTGTGAACTTTACAACCCAGCTCCAGCTCAAAACCGGAAGTATTTGATTGCTTTTTTGTTGTTGTTACTATTTTGTTATAAAACATTAGCCTTCTTAATGATCTTACAAACTTGGGTGAATGATGCTATAGAAATGTATAGATGGGTAGATAATGGGCTTAAAATACTGTAATTATAGTGGGTTATCATCTAAGAGCTGTCATTTGTATGGTTGGCATAATTTATGGGTACATTATTTTTTTCCTTTCTTTTTTTTAACCAGTATCTTTGGGCTGTATTATGGTATGTGACTAGAATCAAAATGGATGGGTAGAAATGAATCCGAATAGACTCATTCTATATGCTTCACATTTTCAAGAGGTAGACAGGACAGAAGAATTTTTTCATTTCTTGGTTAAAAGAGAAGAATCATTTATTTCATGAGTTCTCGTAAACATACTTAAAGGCAAAGTGTTATAACTTCTATTCATATGCATATTAAGACCATCTTATCCCATTTGGATATCTACTTATAAAAGAATAGGAGATTTAGAAAAATGTTTTTTTTAATTGGTTATGTTTTGTATTCCCAAATTACTGAATTGTTTATAAATCCCAGAATATACAATGCAGTTTCATATTTCTGTACTATTTCATCTGTTATTCTTTCTTTTCCTTTAATTTTTTTTAATGTTTATTTTTGAGAGAGAGAGAGAGACAGAGCACAAGCACAACAGAGAGAGAGAGGGAGACACAGAATCTGAAACAGGCTCCAGGCTCTGAGCTGTGAGCACAGAGCCTGTTGTGGGGCTCGAACTCACAAACCTTGAGATCATGATCTGAGCCGAAGCCAGATGCTCAACTGAGCCACCCAGGCACCCCTTCTGATATTCTTTCTACTTGGAGTGCACTACCACCACATTTATAAATGCTCTAGTGAGCGCTCACCTATTTTGTACCTAGATCTATTTTGATATACCTTTTACATTATTTGAACACATGCCTTTCTCCCTGTTAGGTGGGGGGCTCACTTAAGAGAAGCCTAATGTGTTATTGAGCTTTCTCTATCACCCAATGACATGGCACAGTGTCTTCACAAATTGTAGTTGAACCAAAATTAATTGAATCATAAAGTACTGGCCTCTTTTTCCCATTTCTATGCCTTCACACTTTTTGTATTGATTCCTGGTTTATTTTTCCTTTGCAATGTAGTATTTTAAATATTTCTATCAATTCCCTGCCAAAGTGATATTGTCTGAATAAATTTTAACAGGGTTCAGCCAGGCTCTTTTTATCATCTGTGTTTCCAATTTTCTCAATTTGTGTTTTCTTATGATATGGTATATTGACTGTACCCAGAGCCTATAAAAGCAGTTGTCTTAACTTCCTCACGTTCATACCTTTAACCATGTCATTGATTGAGCAGCAAGATGTGTGTCCTTTTGGTAATCAGCATTATATACCAATTAGCACAGTTTAAAAAGATATAGAACATCTAATCATATTTTTGTCACTGCTTGGCTTGTTTCATGAGTTTTTTAAAGTATATCAAATCATTTGTAACATCAGATGTACAAGACTCACAGATTTTATTATTTCACATGCCATCTACAGCTAGTCCTTGAAAGGAACACAGATATAGGCCTTATACATTACACAAAAGTTAACTCAAAATGGATTATAGGTGTCAATGTAAAATGCATAGCTTTAAAACATCTAGAAGAGGGGCGCCTGGGTGGCACAGTCGGTTGTGCGTCCGACTTCAGCTCAGGTCACGATCTCGCGGTCTGTGAGTTCCAGCCCCGCGTCAGGCTCTGGGCTGATGGCTCAGAGCCTGGAGCCTGCTTCCGATTCTGTGTCTCCTTCTCTCTCTGCCCCTCCCCCCTTCATGCTCTGTCTCTCTCTGTCTCAAAAATAAATAAACGTTAAAAAAAAATTAAAAAAAAAACATCTAGAAGAAAACATGTGAGAAAATCTACACAAAACTGGGCTTGGAGATTAGTTTTTAGATATGATACCAAAAGGATGATCCTTGTAAAAAAAATTAGATAAGTTGGATTTTATCAGAACTAAAAACTTCCACTAAGAAAAGATACTGATGAAAGAATGAAAAGGCAAGCCACAGACTAGGAGAAAATATTTAGAAAAAAAAAATCTGAAACAGGATTTATATGCAAAATAGACCAAAATCCCATAAAACTCAACAACAGGCAAATAAACAAAGTAAAAAATGGGCAAAAGTTCTGGACATGTATCTCACCATGGAAGATATATACATGGCATAATAGAAGATATATATATATATGATGCCTAACATTACTTGTCCTTAGGAAAAGGCAAATGAAAAGAACAACAAGATTACACTATAGACCTATTCAAATATTTAACACCCCCCCCCCAAAAAAAACCCCTGACAATATTTTGCTGGCAAAGGTTCAGAGCAATAGGAACTCCCATTTATTGCTGGTGGAAATGGCAAATGATAGTCACTGTGGAAGACATTGAGGTAGTTTCTTATAAGCTAAACATACTCTCACCATGCAATCCAGAAATTGTGCTACTAAGTATTCACCCACCTGATTTGAAAACTATGTACACACACACACACACACCCCAGTGGAAAATAAAATTTATAAAAGATTTATTTATAATAGTCCAAAAATGGAAGCAGCAAAGATATCCTTCAATAGTGCATGGATAAATAAATTGTGGTGCATCCACGTAATGGGATGTTCTTTAGTAGTAAAAGGAATAAGCTATCAAGTCATGAAAAAATATATATATACATATATATGGATGAATCTTAAGATTCATCCTTGCTAAGTGAAGGAAGCTACTTTGAAAAGACTGCATGCTGTATGATTCAAATTACATGGCATTCTGAAAAAAGCAAAACTGTACAGAAGTTCAAAAGATCAGGGTTGCCTGGGTGGCTCAGGCAGTTAAGCACTTGACTTTGGCTCTGGTCGTCACTTCATCATGGTTCTTGAGTTCAAGTCCCTCATCGGTGTCTGCATAGACAGTGCAGACGCTGCTTGGGATTCTCTCTCTCTCTCTCTCTTGCTGCCTCTCTGCATCCTCTCTCTCTCTCAAATAAAAATTAAAAAATAAATAAATTTGAGGGGCGCCTGGGTGGCGCAGTCGGTTAAGCGTCTGACTTCAGCCAGGTCACGATCTCGCGGTTCGTGAGTTCGAGCCCCGCATCAGGCTCTGGGCTGATGGCTCAGGGCCTGGAGCCTGTTTCCAATTCTGTGTCTCCCTCTCTCTCTGCCCCTCCCCCGTTCATGCTCTGTCTCTCTCTGTCCCAAAAATAAATAAAAAACGTTGAAAAAAAATTTTTAAAATAAATAAATAAATAAATAAATTTGAAAAAGAAAAGAAGTTCAAAAGATCAGTGGTTCCCAGTAGTTTAGGGAGTGGGAAGAATTGAATAGATGAAGCACAGGAAATTTGTAGGGTAGTGAGATTATTCTGTATGATATAACACAATATAAACATGACAATGCATTTGTCCAAACCCACAGAACTTTACAGTACAAATCTTGAATCTTAATGTATGCAGGGTTTTGTTTTTTTTTTTTTTAATCATGGGGAAGTTGAGGGATTCCAGGACAGAATTCAGATAGAGACAAGAAATAGAACTGTACTAAAAATGTATTTAAATAACCTCACTGTGTTGGTGGGGGAAAGGGTGCTGACCTAAGTAACACTGGAAATGAATGGAGAGTATAATACTAAAGGCAAAAGTAGATGTACATAAGAACTATGCCTTAGTTGATAAAACTGTTTTCCATGGAGGACAGGTTAATAATTCTGACACCACTATACATACTATACATGTGCATTAAACTATTAAGTAAAACAAAAGAAAACAAAACAAACAATTAAGTAAATGTGTAACAAATGACAATGGCAGGGTTTCTTACAGTCAGAGCAAAAGGTTTTACTTTAAGTTTAAACGGGGTAACTGCAATCATTAAACTCCCAGATATTTTGTCTCCTAGAAAAGAAACACCTTGGTCCTTGACCTATGTTTTAATAGCTCCAATTTTACCTTATTTTCCTGTATTTTCTCTAGAATTAAAAGTTTCTTGGTAATCAGATCACCAGTTTCAAAATACCTGTAACTAAGGATCTCGAGGAGAGATTTGGCACCTTAAAGAAAGCAATCCAACTCCGAAACAGCAGTTCTATTTGTTCCTGAAAATGAAAGTTCATAGAAGAAAATAGGAAAATGTTGCATTTCAAAAATATTTTCTTACATGCTTGCAATGACCTTGGCATTAGTTCAGTTATAGCTCAAAAATACTATGGATGGTACACTGTATTGAAGGTTTAGCTAAGCTACCCCGTGGTACTGATACCTTGCCTTCCATTTTGTTCAGCCAATCAGCCTACAGAGACCTTGAACGGACACTAGCACCTCCCATGATAACAGCCTACAGAGTCACAAGCGAATGTTAAGTTTCTGTTATGAGCCACCAACAGCCTTTGTGATCAACACTCTCCCCTGCGTTTCAGAGCCTTCCCCGCATGTGCTCCTTAGATAAGAGTCCTATGGGGCTTATTAAAACTCTGCTCTTTAGGTTTGAATTGACCAATCTGGCTTTAGTTCAGGAAACCCAAAATACTCTTCTTACAGACCCTAATAAAGGCATATGTCTCAAGTCGTGCCTCTCTATCTGCACTCTACCTTGACCTCCTTATGTGACCCCTCAAGACATGCCATATACTTCCTCTAAGACTTGTAATAAGCTTCTCTATTTCAATATCTCTTATGGCTCACAACATGGCCACCCCAGTTCCACTTAACAAGTGTTAATTGACAGATTCATAATATATCAAAAATATATTATAGCTATATTATGTTATAGATATAATCAAGTACAAGATAGAAATACATGTCATTATAATTATTCCTGCTATGGTTTTTTTTAAATCATGTTAACCTTTTTTAAAAATCCTATAAATGCTTAACAATAGGAATTACTTCTTATACAGGTATTTACTCTTCCATCCTGCACCCCACCTCACAGCCCCTGCCCGCAGCACACATTAGTATGTGAAGCATATTTTTAAAAAACATTTTTAATGTATACACGATTCTTTTCATTTCATCAAGAGAGGTAAGCCGTGCACATTTGGAAGAGCCCATTAGTAGAGAAGGAAGTTACTGATCACCTTTTGCTTTAGAGAGTTTTAAAGTATTTGAGCAACCTGTAGAACTTAATTCTACAGGCACTGCTAATATTTGCATTACTTGACATCTTAATGGAAATCTCTTCACTCTTTGTCTTTTGAGTTCATTCTCCTCATTGTTAGCCTTTCTTAATGCTTCCTTTTTAGCAGTATTTTATGCGGTTGTCTTGGCACCTGATCAGAAGAGGAAGGCATAAAATTCATACAATTCTCTAACCTTGTTCTCATTCCAGAGACAGATCTCTCCTTAAGGACCAATTTCTGAGAAGTCAGACACCTGGTTTCTTGAAGAGAACCCTGGAGGACAGCTCAGTGTTCACATACAAATGGAATATGATTTTAAACTTTTAAAAATATATTAGTATTCATGCTCATAGTTGAATCTTTATATAATATTCTGAAGAAACCTAGACTCTTTGAGGAGAATATGCAGTAGAATCCTGAAACTGTAAAATACTGCCTCTCTAATGAAAGAATTTCAATGTCCTTCCTACTTTGGGACCAAATAGGCCATGTATTACTTAGGGTCATACAAAATAGTTTTGTAAAATACAGCAATACCACATAATCGTAATCCCATAGCATTTATAGAGTGGCTTCTATAGGTGCGGTACTATGGATGCCACAATGAATATCAGAAATTAATATAATTAGTAAAAATATCCAGAAAGTTATTTTGTCTTGTGTTAATGACAATATCTAGAAAAATAATTTTGGAGTCTCTTTTTCTGGTTGAAAATAAATTGCACTTTGAGACCGGTTAAAATGAGGAGCCCGTTTTTTTTTTTTTTTTTTTTTTTTTTTTTGCTTTTGATGCGAAAGAAATGATGGGTCAACCATACCTTCCACAGCCTCTCAGCAAATAATTATCATGCATTTGAATATTTCCCTATTTCTCTTCTGACCAACAACCATACTCAGACTGCCATATCCTTCTTAGCAGAATCCTAAATCCTGACATTCTTCCATTTACTATAAATCGTCTTCCTGTTTATAATGGTCTCCAACTTCCCTAGTAACTCTTACAGGTGATGTATTAGCATGAATGTGTCTCCTAAGTTGGATTACTCAGTTTCATATAAAAAGAAATTCAGTCCTATGCATTGACAGAGCTTTACCCATTTGTCTTTTTGTGTGAGGTTGTAAAAATAGGGAAGGGTCTGAGGAAATTTAATTCTTAGGCTTTGGTCTCCACAGCTGGATACATCATTGAGCTCTCCAGGGTTATCAGGCATCTCTGCTCTGTGGCAGAAAACTCAAAAGCCAACTTTAAGGAAAATAATCTTGCTTTCCTTTTGATGTGACTACATTTTCTGCTCTGCTGTCCATTGGACAAATGTATTTCCTATGATGCTTGCCACAGTGAATTATTTAGGTGAAAGTTTCTAAACTTCTTTGAGCTCTTCAGAATAAATGGCACTGAATAAGGACACTATGGTAATAATTAGCCCCATCTTCATCATCTAGTAATTATACAAATGATAATAAGGAGCCAAACCTCTTAAATGCAAGGCATTTAAGTTCACCCAAATTCTTTGTAAATATATTCAAGCACTATAGCAGCTTTCCTTGGGAAGACTCAGTTTCAATTACAGGAATGAATATATTTATTCATCGGTTCACATAAAACTACCAGATAGGTTAACCAGTAAATGACATTTCCTTTCTTGGAATATGTAATCAGCTTCTCACGAAAAGACCTGTGCAGCCCTTCATGATGGATTTCCTTGTCATTTTGTAGCTGTATCATCGTCTTTTCGTGAATTTGATATATCTACATTACACGACTATTGAAGACGCATGCTTTGCTGTGGCGACTGGCACGTACTTGATCTCATCATTTTACATCCACAGAACTCTAACTTTGAAAATTCCCAAGTGAAGTTTATGTCCTGCTAAGCATATATCTACAGGGAAATAATAAGAATTTTTCTTGAGATACAGACAACAATTAATTATCAGGCTCTCTCTTAGAACAGATTTTAGGAAAACTCCACATTTAGTGTCACAAACTTAGTAATGTATTTGAGGCTGTACCAATAAAACCCTCTTCTTTTATGTCTTCTATTTGGTAACTAATATGAAAGTATACCATAAATATTATATATTTATAATTATCAAATTTTATGTGGATTATCTTCTCCAGCACATTTATTATTTGATTTTACCCATGCCAAAGTAATGCATTGATGTAATCTGTTCATAATCAAATACTCAAGTAACTGAAATAATCACTTGATAAACTGCTCTGCTTTTTTTTTTTTATTAATGTTTATTTATTTTTGAGAGAGAGAAAGAGTGTGACTGGGCAAGGTGCAGAGAAAGAGGGAGACACAGAATCTGAATCAGGCTCTGGGCTCCAAGCTGTCAGCACAGAGCCCGATGCTGGGCTTGAACTCGTGAACCGCGAGATCATGACCTGAGCCGAAGTCAAATGCCAAACCGACTGAGCCACCCAGGCGCCCCAAAAGTACTCTGCTTTTTATACTCTACTTAGACAACAGCCTCAGATCTTAAGTCCTAACTATATAAAGCTACTTTCTCTTGCTGAAAATTTGCTCTCTAGTTTCCTATTCAATCCCTTGTTACTTAATATGGATGTTTTCCTGTCTTTTCAACTCCTTGTCACAGAGCAGTGATGTTTTCTCATTTTGTCACTAAGCTTTTTCCTGTGTATTTCATGAAGTTTGCAAATAGATTTAGATGAGAAGTTTCTCATTTTGGAGGGGATGGAAGAGTGAAATGATGGGTCAAGGAAAAATTATTTTTTCATTTTATTATATAGTAATTTTATTATTTCCCTTAGTATGTCTTAAAAGTCACTTATAATCATAAATTTAGTCCTGCAAATGCAGACATAATCTACTCACACTTCACTTCATGATGTCCAAAACTTAATATTTTAAAAGCAGTTCCAGAAAATTACACAGCTGTATATTGGTTTTTATGCAAAGTGTAATATGTTTTCGGAGTAGCAAAGATTTTAATCAGCGGCTTTAAGAAATAAAAAGCAGGCACAACTATTCTGTAATGAGATAAGAATATTTTAATACCAGCCATACATACATTAATGTTTCATCAATAATTAAAACATCAAAGGCCTTAGAAACAAGTGCAACAGCTTAAATAGAAATCCTTGTAACAGATGCTTCTTTTTACAGGGTACAATATGGGGTGCCTCAGTAATTAAGAGAAGCTATTGTTTGAGCTGGGAGGTGATTCTGACTGTGGCCCTGACACATTGCTGTGACATGCTAGTGTGGGGACCACTTTGGTTTGCAGAGGGAAACAATGCTAAGAGCACAGGAGATATCTCAGATAGTGTCTTGCCCAACCTTCATACTTTATGGATGAGGAAGCCAAGGATCCCAAAGGTTAAGTCTCTTATTAGACATGTTCTTTATCAATGACAAAGACTATATGGCTAAGAGGGTCGTGGGGTAGAGAGAAACTATCTTCTATTGACCACCTACATTTGTTGGGCGTTGTGCCAAGTACTACATGTGCTTTATTTCATGTAACTTTACAACTCAATGAGGTAGGGCTTTTCTTCTGATTTTACAGAATAGGAAAACCTGTAAACATGGTCAGCTGTATAATTTGTGGGCCCTTACACAAAATAAAAATGGTAGGTCCATTGTTCCAAAGGGAAGAAGTTTTCTTTTCTCTTGCAGTTTCTCTGTTGACCTGCCATGGTGTTGTTTTTTTTTTTTTTTTAATTTGCTGTTTAGTGTCACATTCCTTAGGGTTTCCTTTGTTTGATTGTTTAATGTCTGACTTACCTCTCTAGAATAAATTCCAAGAGATCAATCGTAGGTCAAGTTAAATTTTTATTTTTATAAACATTCCTGGGACAGATTCAGAGCAAATCAATTTAAGTGAGGTTCCAGGTCCTGATATATTTTCACTTGACTTAAGCACTGCCTCCCTGGCAGCTAATGCCGGCACTTATCTCGTAAGACAAGTTTCTCAAATGTGTTGTATCTTAAGACTCATTTGATTCATTTGTAAAACCCATTCTTATTTTCCATGTCCCAGCTCCATGAGATTTTAATAAATTTGGTCAAGCAGAGGGTCATTTTCAAACAGAAATCATATCGGAATACTCTCTGAATAAGCCACTCTGATGACTTCCTATTCGACACAAAACAAAATGTAAATCCTTTGCTCTGGCCTACAAACCCCATATGTCAGTTCTTTTTAACTTTCTCTCCCACCACCTGCTCCCCTGCTTGTATGCTCCATCTACAGGACTTTTAAATGTCCTGTTCTTTATAAATGCCAGGCTTGTTTCTGCCTTTGTGTTTGCAAATCTGTGTGGCTGGAAATATCTTTCCTCTGATCCCTTCGTGGAACCCACTTTCTAATCAGTTAGGTCCCCTTCCGCTCTTATAGAAACCCTCCCTGAACACACAAATTGAAACCATCCCTTTCCTGGACATCTTTGTCATACCACTCTCTTTCATTTTGTCCTGGTAACATGTTAACATATAACCATCTGAATATATCTTGCTTGTTTATTGCTTAACTACTTAATATCTTACTCTAGAATATAAGCTCTAGGATATCACGGAGCTTTGATTAACCTCTGTCAATCAATAAATACAAATGAGGACTTTACCCCATTCCTGGCTTCCATGCCACCCTTTACACTCACTCACCTTAATATTTCTGGGTTTATATAGAGAACAAACTGAGGGCTGTTGGAGGGGACATTAGTGAGGAATGGGCTAGATGGGTGACAGGTGTTAAGAAGGGCACTTGTTGTGATGAGCACTGGGTGTTGTATGAAAGCGATGAATCATTAAATTCTACACCTGAAACCAATATTACGCTATATATTAACTAACTGTAATTTAAATAAAAATTTCAAACAATAAAGATACTTCTGAGATTAACTTTGAAAGAAAGATCATCACATTTTCTGATCAACATCTCATCCCCACATGGCTCTGATTAGAATGTTTAAATACTGAATGGTCAGGGCGCCTGTGTGGCTCAGTCAGTTGAGTGTCCAATTTTGGCTCAGGTCATGATCTCACAGTTGGTGAGTTCGAGCCTCGCATGGAGCTCTGTGCTGACAGCTCAGAGCCTGGATCCTGCTTCAGATTCTGTGTCTCCTTCTCTCTCTGCCCCTCCCCTGCTCCCATTCAGTCTTTCTCTCTCTCTCTCAAAAATGAATAAACATTAAAAAAATTTTAAATATTGAATGGTCTAAACTATTGATCATTTTTCTCCTAACCGTATCACACTCACAGTAAAATATTCAGTGTTCTTTATTATCATGATCGAGTTTCAAATGGCCAGGATTGAAGAGTAAAGATGGAGTGAAGATCAGATATTCGATCAGATTATCCACTGCATAAATTGCTTGCTAATAACTGCCCACGTAGCTTGCTGGTACTTAGGAGGGTTGGATTCATTTTGCTATTGTCTAATTTATATCTTTTACATATTCAATATCAGAAGTTTCAAAATTATATAGATAGACATAGAGATGAGAGATAGAGACAGAGATAGAGATAGAGATAAAACACCCTATATAAACTATGCTTCATACAGAGAGAGAAAGATTCTCAAAATCTAAGTGTGTTCCTGGCGTTATCATTTGAGAAGTTCAACTCTGCAATATATGTAAAAATTTCTAAAACTTGGGGTGTGTCATCCATGCATAATGTTCATGTTATCATTTATTTCTCTGAGGTGCTAACTTGTAATATTTTAAAATTTGGGCAAACTGCACTTAAAAACTGAATTAACTGACCTTTTATATTATATAATTAATACAGGTTTATCTGAAGCAGTTAACAGTGAAGCCAAAAAAGAGAAGAAATTTTAAATGCCTCATGTTCTCACCCAATAAATATAACCACCACCGACATTTTCATGTATAATATATACACACAAAGATAAAGTAAATGCCCATACTGGGGAAGTTTTATAACTTTCAGCTTTCACTTAATATGCAGTTTTTTTTAAATACATAGATTTTATCTCCATGTAAGTAATTCTATTTCATACTAATATTTGCATAGAAATCTACCATATTATAATGTAATTAAGAAGTGTGCTTCCAATTGATTTCTTTACTTCAATTTATTTGACTCAGAATGAATATTTATTACTCCCTTGGGTCCTCTTTATTAGTATACCTGGACTGTCATATAATAAAATACCACAGACTAAGTAACTTAAGCAAAGAAATTGATCTTCTCGCAGTTCTGGTAGCTGGAAGTCTGAGATCAGCATGGTTGGGGTCTGCTGAGACTCTTCCTAACTTGCAGGTGGCTGTCTTCTCATTATGTTTTTACGTGGCAGAGAGAGAGAAAGAGAGAGACAGAGACAGAGACAGAGGCAGAGAGGGAGGTAGATAGAGAAGGAGAGAGAAAGAGCATGAACATAAACTGTCTGGTGTCTCATTTAAAAGTACACTAATCCTATCGGACCAGAACCACAGCCTTATGACCTCATTTAATCTTATTCACCTATAAAGGTCATATCTGCAAATCAATATAATCACATTTGGAGTTAAGGCTTCAACATATGAATCTAGGGAGTTAATTCAGTCATTAACATTTTCATAACAAACAGAATTAAACTAATGCCTCTCGGTACTGGTTTTGAAATCTCATAAAGTGAGATTTACATTTTTTCTAATAGTTTGAAGAGCATGGGAGAGTAGATTAATAAGACTTCTCTAATATGAAGCAAGTAATATTTATAGGAGGTTTTGTGGAGAAAACAGAGGTTCAGGGAGTCGTAGAGGTTTGCCAAACTGTAGAGTGGATCCACAACAACAAATGCATGAGATGAGGTCAAATAAATAAAATACTATTACATGCCTTTATGGAGCAGTAAATTGGTTTGAAATACAATTGTCTATTGGCACCAGGGTATCTCATCATTTCCAGAGGTTATTATTCAAACATTCAAGGGCCTTTTTTTGTTACTGCACTGTCCAATGTATTCAGTTGAATTTGATAATGATTTCAAACCTTACTGACATAAACCATTCTTTGAGCATCTGTATGTTGTGCCTGAATTAAATTGATACAGAGACTGACTCTTTCTCAAAACAATTAGCCAGGACAAAGTACTGTGCTAGTTTCAGAAAATAAACTGCAAACTCTGTCCTGTATCCTCTTGTATGCATATCTCCCTAAGCTAGAGGTCAGCATGGGCTAAGAATCAAATCACCACTCTCATCATTCTTGGCAAATGTCGGACTATTGAAGTGAAGAAAGTTTCTGGACACATCATCTGGGTACCAAATATCAGTGTCAAGGTTTTACTTAATGTTGCAAGTGTGCTTGTACTAAAGTGTGATCTAATATGTGGCTTATGTGCTTCATGGTTTTTAAAAAAAAAAAAAAAAAAAAAAGAGAGAGAGAGGTTTCTGTTTTTATTAGTCTGCAGTGATATTCTTGATGCTATAATTCTCAAATGACACACAAAATGGAATATGTGATTTCTTCCCAGAAAATAAATCTTCAAAACAATTAAATGAAACTTCTGAAAGGCTCTACATTTAGTAAGCTCAGATATGATGGTGGTTGATTATTGGCTCTGCCCTAAAGAAGATGAGCTTATTTTGAGGGAAGACATAATCCTCTTAATATGGTTGCTAGATGGAATTCTAAGTGTATTTAAATGATATGATTTTAAACTAGATAGCAACTGAGAATTTAAATGGATTTTGTTCTACTATCTTCCTCCTAAAGAATAAGACTCAGTTGAAAAAAAAAAGTAAACTCTTCTAAGCATGAATATTAAAAGAAACAGAAATGAATACAATCTTACAGTTCTTTGAGGATTACATTCCTTGTAATTGTATATTTTCTCATAAAAATGTTACTATAATTTTATTTATATTTCTTAAGTAAAGAGCCTAATTATACTAATGAACATTCATAACAAGCAGTACTAAGTTGGTATAGCAGCATTTATACAGATATTTAAAATGATTAAAGGATGAGCTTTTCTATTATTCATTTGTCTTGCTGTAATAAAAATGCTTGGCTGTAATTATTCCATATAAATCACTGAGTGTAAAATACAGTAGGAGAACACAAATAAAACCAATACAAACTCCCTATCTGTGGATAATCTAGGACAGTGGGAGACCTGAAACATGCTTGTAAACTATACTAAATGGAAAACAATGCCTATCACAGGAAGTTTAAGAATTAAGGGAAGTAGCGATGGGGAAAAAGGAGAGAGAGCATCTAGCTTGAAAATAGGACAGTTTATAGAGTGAGTGGCATTCATATTTGGTCTTAAAAATGGAGAAAATGTGGACATTCAGAAATTATGGAAGATATAGGACATAAATGTGAGGAATGGAAGTGGAAAAATGATTATTTTCTCTGCTTGAAGTATAACTATAAAGTTTCATAGTTCCACATTCTTGAATTTAGAGTATAGATATAGAGAAATAAAGTGAACTATGTGAATAGAAAATGTAATCCTTGGCCTGGGTTAAAGAGGAACTTGAATCCAAATATTGGTTGTTCTGGGATTTGTGACCAGAGAAACAGCATGATCTCATGCGCGTGTTAGGAAAATTAAACAGTAAACACAGTGCTGATCTTATTTATTTTTTAAAAATTTATAATGTTTATTTATTTTTGAGACAGAGAGAGAGAGAGAGAGAGAGAGAAAGAGAGTGTGAGTGAGGGAGAGGGAGAGAGAGAGAGAGAAGGAGACACAGAATCCGAAGCAGGCTCCACGCTCTGAGCGGTCAGCACAGAGCCTGACATAAAGCTCGAACCCACGAACTGTAAGACCATGACCTGAGCCGAAGTCGGATGCTCAACTGACTGAGTCACCCAGATGCCGCAATGTTGCACTTATTTGATAAAAAGAGGCAGAGCAGACAAGGTGGAAAAATATGGAGTCATCCAGGGGAAGATAATGGCAGTGTGATCTCTTGTGGAAGCAATACAACTCAGGTGGGATGTATGGCTCTAACAGATAGCTCACTGCCAAACATCATGGTACCTACCCCTCCACTGGATATGAGGGATAATAACAAAAAAAGCTAAGGTTAAGGTCAAGGTTCAAGAAGGATTCTAATCTCTTTCACAATGAGTAAATAAAGAAGAACAAACTTGGGAGAAGGATGATAGATCCTTTTTAGAGAATAACACCTGATATGCCTTTGTTCTACCAAACAGCAACCACCATATATGAATAGGAGATTGAACAATATTATATTTATGAATGTCATCTTCTTAAAAAGACATGAAAGAACAAAAGGATAACTATATTCACAGCTGTTAATGATACATGGGGAAATTATATTATAAGCAGTCTTCACTCTCAGTTAACCGTGTTAACTGAAATTTTGTATGTATAGGAACAGTGTCTTTGCTTTGCCTGGCTACCATATACGTGAGTTGCACTTAACACAGCTCTGTGCAAAGCCATGACTATCTATTTATGGGTGAATTACACACAGTTGTTACAGACATTTATTTGCTTATTCTGACCAAATATATATATACTGCCCTGTTATCAATTAATACCATAACTTGCCAAAGGGCAATTAACTAGTGAACACAAAGTATGTATTGCTTTGTCCGAATCAAGTGGGAAAGAAATGAAGACGAGATAAGATTAAGCTTATTTAATGCTTTTTGTTTCTTTTCTGAATTTCCACACACTTGTAATTTTTAATTACTATTTATTGGGTGTTTACTGTGTGTCACAGAACCTCATATATATTCTGTGTCATGTGTTTTTCGAAGCAATTTTGTATAGGAGATATTGCAATCTCTATCTTAGAAACATAAATGCTGTGGTTCAGAGAGCTGCGGTTGTTAAGCATCACACAGCTATACAGTAGAGGGGCATGACTGGATTTGCACGGGTATTCACTTATAACCCACAATTAAGTATCAATTGCCTTGAATTGTTTCTTGTTCCTAGAGGGACAAAGTTAGTTCACTGCTGAGGGGAAAAATTGATCTATCTTGGAGACAAACCAGCTACCATCTAATTGGGCATCCAGTTTTACTGTTTTTCTCCTAATGTACTATCAATGTCTAGATTTTGCCACAGAAAACAATATTTAGTAGGCTGACTTCAAAGAACTGTCAAGGTGGCATTGTATTACTTCCGTGAATTTATCAGATGCAGGATCTGCCTTTAAGCCTTGGATGCTCTGAAGCTGGATTTTGTTAATATAATGTGACCTGGCTTAATACCTCTCTTAGGAATGACAGAGGGGCACACATTAACTGAGCCCTAGAGATTTTTACATGAAGTCAGGATTCCAACTCACTAATTCATAATGAGAAATTATTACATGACCTTACTTTTCTGGTAGACAAGACAATTGTGGGGAAAAAAAATCAGTCATAAGAAGTTCAATTTTATGTGTATGGAATCAGAGATGTTAAGGGATTTTGATTATTCAAAGATTTTATAATTGACTACATAACTTCGTCTATCTAATTCACAAAAAAGGAAGGTTCTGCCAAGGGAACTCAATTTTAAAGACCCAGTGTCCTCCCTATACGTGTCCAACTGGAAACTTCTATTTCTGTGA
Source organism: Puma concolor (assembly GCF_028749965.1). Lineage (NCBI taxonomy): Eukaryota > Metazoa > Chordata > Mammalia > Carnivora > Felidae > Puma > Puma concolor. The sequence goes on from NC_141675.1 coordinate 118,822,342, forward strand.
TTTTTCCCCCCTTGTCTCTGTTTTCATGACTGACCAATCTCCCTTTAAATATTACCTTTATCTGTTAGTCCCTTCAATCATTTCTCTTTTTTTAATGTTTATTTATTTTTAAAAAAAAAATTTTTTTTCAACGTTTATTTATTTTTGGGACAGAGAGAGACAGAGCATGAACGGGGGAGGGTCAGAGAGAGAGGGAGACACAGAATCGGAAACAGGCTCCAGGCTCTGAGCCATCAGCCCAGAGCCCGACGCGGGGCTCGAACTCACGGACCTCGAGATCGTGACCTGGCTGAAGTCGGACGCTTAACCGACTGCGCCACCCAGGCGCCCCAATGTTTATTTATTTTTGAGAAAAAGAGACAGAGTGTGAGTGGGGGAAGGAGCAGAGAGAGAGAGGGAGACACAGAATGTAAAGCAGGCTTCAGGCTCTGAGCTGTCAGCACAGAGCCCGGACGCAAGGCTCAAACTCGGGACCAGCAAGATCGTGACCTAGGCTGAAGTCCGACGCTTAACCAACGAGCTACCCAGGAACGCCTTCAATCATTTCTTAATGGCATTTTGATGGATATTATGTGTTGATTCTACAGGGTAATTTTCAGATTTCAACTCTTCAGTATGTTATAAAATTGCCAGCACAGACTGATTTAACTCATACTTAAACTTGCAACTTTCTATTACTTGCATTAAATTTTATACTATAATCCTTTTTTATTAAGAAAAGGGAAGACACTAAGAGACACTGTCTCTCTCTCTCAAAAATAAATAAAATATTAAAAAAAAACTTTTTTAAAAAGAGGAAAGGGTAAAAGGTCTATTGGTATGTCTCAAAAGAATTTCAAACTCAAGTACAAAAAAAAAAAAAAAAATTGTTACTTTCTGACCCACCTGCTCAAGACTTCCAGTGTGTACTTCATCAGCGAATGAACCATCATCCATCCAGTTGCACATACCGTAAAACTGGGACAAGTCCTCTTTGACAATTTCTCTTCTTTCATCAGGAAACCAACCCCCCTTCACTTATGTGACAAATATATCTTAAATGGCCATACCGTTTCAGTTGCTAGAAAAACAGCCAAAACGCAAGGATACCCCTTGCAATCATTAAGTTTAGCTTGTAGCGGGGGAAGAGTGTAGACAGACTGTAAAGACTTAGATAAATTAAAAATGTAATATGTCGGCATTTGGTAGATGCTAGATCCCCAAGTAAAACTATGAGAGAACAGAACGATGTGTGAGAAGAGGTGCTTTCACAGGATGGTCAGGGAAGACAGCTGTGGTAAATTGGCATTAAAACCTTTCTAAACTCTTATGAAGTGATATTGACTTTAATTTTTCAATCTGATCGTATCCGTCTTCTAACTTCCATGCGTACTTTCAGCGTGGCACCGCCTCCATTAAACCCCACCCACCTGATACATAAACCCCACCCACTTGATTACACAAACCCCACCCACTTGATACATAACCCCACCCACTTGATACATCTACTCTGCTGAGTGTGTTTGACCAAAGTGCGTGGTTGACAGCTGACAGCAGCCCCAGCTGCGCGCTCTGAAATCATCACCCGCTATGATTAGGCCCCACTTTCCAGAGAATGCCCCCAGCCAGCAACTGAGCGTGGCAGGAGTGCCAAGGTAGGCCCATTCCCAGGAGACTCAGGACTCGGCTGACAGAAGACTTTAGCCTAAGAGCGGCCCATCAGTGGTGTGAACCGTGGGCTAAACTTCCCCACTCAAATGTCCTCCTGCGCTCCCTCCCTCACAAAGGAGAGTGGTCTCATGACTCCCACTACCCCTCTCCCAGCTCTCTTCCCATTTTCTTGCACATCTGATCTCTGCTTCTCGTAGGGCCTGGACTCTGAGGGCCAGCCATGGCTCCACCTGCATCTCAGACTTCTCTCCCTCCCCCTCTCGGTGCTCCCACTAACCTGTCCTGCTCTGTTGGAGGTGCCCCGCTTTCTTCCATTGGACACAAGCCTCTATACAGTCTGTTCCTTTGGCCGGGAATGCCGACGCCCCATTTCTCCCACCAGTTTTGAGCAGGTAACTTTTATCTATCCCATGTGTTTTCTTGCCAACCTTAAGCTGACCACCCTTCTTCTTCATCTAAATCAGATTCCTTTATCTTATCCTTTCAACTTCCCTGAAGAACATTTACACATTCATTAGCTTGATTGCCTTCAGACCTTCAGAGACTTCTCAGCTTGCAATTATGCTTTTATTAACATGATTATTTGATTAATGCCCCACTTCCCCTACTGGGTTGTAAGTTCACTGTTTTATCACTATTGCATCCCAGCATTTAGCTTGGCATATAACCTAAAGTAGGCATATACTAAAGAATCCATTAAATCAAAGAATGAATAGACAATCTTTCTTCCTAGGAAGTCTGATCCAACGGCCTATCTTCTTAAAGCTTGATTTTTCTCAATTCTAAGTAATTGGAAACATTCTATATTAAAATAAACATCTACATCATGGAGAATATAAAAATACAAAATTGATGTAAATTTTAAAATGGTATCTCAAACTGCAAAGACATAAAATTGGTTTACTATGTATTCAGTACTTTGTTGTAGGCACTGCTGGGGACTCCATAAGCATGAACTCACTTAATTCTCAGAAGAGCACCCGAAGGAGTGTAGTTTTCCTATGATTTCCCGCTTCTTGATGCGGATTCTGAGGCTGAGAGATGCTGAGCACCGACATTTACCAGTGGTTACCATGCAACAGATCCAGGTTCGATGGAGGGAAAGCATCCGACTCCAGAGCACCTTCTCCTCCTTGCTGGATGTGGACCCTTTGAAAGAAATTTTGTGTCTTCCAGTTATGCTCCCAGACTTTTAGGGGAAATAAAATAACCTTCTGCTTCAGGAAGAACTTTGAAAAGCACAGTATGCTTTAAAATGCTTGTGAACTCTGGCAACATGGCATGAGGTGTTCCACACTGCTTTTCTGTAAAAATCAGCTTAGATGCAGTCGTCCTGCAAGCCTCGCCTGAACCTGTGTGTGGCTGAGACCCCACTCTCTGCTTTGCACAGCATGCTGGGCATAAGTCTATATTCGCTTGTGACACATTTTATCATTTATTAGTATTTTCTCTTCGCTGGTCTGTTTTTCCTTAGACTGTAAATTCCCAAGGGAAGTAGCATTGTCTTAATGAGGGCAAATATTTATTAGGGCTTTTGTAGGACCAAATACCATATTAAATACTTTAATAAACCATATTACACCCAAGACAGCTAGTGAGTTTGATTTCAAATTTGTTCAGTTTGAAGTTCATTCCCTCACCCATTCAATAATGTAGACCAGATTTGGGATTTTCAAAAATAATGACATAAACAGATAGTCTCTCACTTTCTCTTTTTCTCTCTCTCTCCTCTTTCTGCCTCCAACCTTCCCTTTCCTTCTTACTCCCTACCGTGTTGGGTGGGGGGTTGGGGGAGGAAGGAGAGAGTGGTATTTTTAATTAAACGTTTTCTTTCTCAGATAGCCTTGCAATTTTCTACCAAGAGAATTAATCTGAAAATTTTCTAGCATAGGAGATCTACAGGAAAAAAAATGCTCACATATAGAAAGAAAAGTAACAGGAGATACTAACCTGAAGGATGGAATATATTGTTAGAATTTTTAAAAAGTACAGGTTGATCAGAAAAATATAAGGGCATTTGAAATTATGAAGCACTGGTAAGATTGCCTCTTCATGAATGAAAAACCTAGAAAACCACTGGTTTACTTTTGTTTTTACTTTTAAGACCAACTTTAGATTAGAAATTTGTTTAAAATGCTTGTTGAAATGCGTGGCTTCTCATAGCGTGTCACTGTTTTCAACACTCTTACAATGTTTCTGATTTTCATTATATTTATCCTATCTTATACCAAAGTAAATATTACGTGGACATGAAGACCATAGGAAAGTTTAGGGTGATGTCCTGTTTTTTCCTTCTAGAAACAAATGTAATTTTGATGTAGTAGTAGAAAAAAAAAACAGGCACTTAAATGTTCTTATGCTAACATATCATGTTCTTTATATCATTGTGACTGGAGGAATCAATAGTTTATTGCAGGAAGAATTTCTCATCGATATCATTTACAAATGACGATTTATGGCATGTAAAGCATGGAGATGTTTCCTGTGTCTTTCATTTATTGGTGAGCTGATTTCAAAATGAACAATTTCAGTAAGAGATAGATTTTTCCTCATAAATTTTATATTACTTTTTTCTTTGTGCTGAACAGCCTCCAGTATTGGCCAAGTAAATGGAAACTTACAAAAAAAAAAAAAAAAAAGCTAGTTGCTTTTCAGTTTAAATTTTTTTTTTTCAACGTTTATTTATTTTTGGGACAGAGAGAGACAGAGCATGAATGGGGGAGGGACAGAGAGAGAGGGAGACACAGAATCGGAAACAGGCTCCAGGCTCTGAGCCATCAGCCCAGAGCCTGACGCGGGGCTCGAACTCACGGACCGCGAGATCGTGACCTGGTTGAAGTCGGACGCTTAACCGACTGCGCCACCCAGGCGCCCCGCTTTTCAGTTTAAATAAGCATTGCCTTATTATACATCTAATTATGAGGTGTATATGTGTACATCTCTCTGAAAACTAACGTCTGGTGAAGCTGCTCTAGATGGCTGAAATAAAAAAGAACAAAAATGTTTCTTTGAGGGAACTTGTATCAAAAAGATTAGAATATAATTCAGTCAGAGTAAGAACACACAGCACACTGGACTGGCTTGTCATGTCATATAGTAATGGCATTTGAACACCTATGTAGCGGTCTGGGTATAAACCCCCACAGAGATAGGAATTGTGAACCTCTAGGACCTGTGTCACCAGGATGAGAGATGCTGAATTGGACTATTCCACATTTTAAAAGTATATGTCTAGGATGATGCATTTCTAGTAAAATTAACGGGTACAAAGAAACAGGAAGCGGTGACTTATTTGAGAGGCAAATCTACTACAAGGTAGTAATGTTGCCTTTAGTTTATTTATTTTATTTTATTTTATTTTATTTTTATACTTTATTTTTTTTTCTTGAAAGTAAATGCATTTTTTAAATGCCAGTAATATGAGTCTCAGAGGAGCGTCTATATACACGTGGAATCAGGAGCAATAGATGATCCTGGAGTATTTAGGGTGCTTATCTGCAATGCCATGACTTTGAAAACTTTAGGAGGTAGGCAGCATTTCTAACTAGCTTGTGTGAAAAACTTTCCAGAGAATTAGCAACAAGGAAAATCCTTATCTTTCGTGGAGGTCAGATGATCCCAGCTACTAAGGTTAAGGAGACACAATATGAAAAACAGGAATAGATGTGTCAAGTAAACACCACAAGGAAATATAGATATTTTTTATGTATCAAGTGTGTATTCAAATGCCAAGAAACTTCATCGTTCCTCCTGTTGAACTGTCAAATCATTCTAGAAAGAGAGCTTCCAAAGACAAAATGTCAAGAGATGATGGTATAATACTAGCAATGGTATTCATCCAGAAAAAAACCACATATGTTGTCAGTACCTTCTGGGTGCTTCTATAAGCAAGTCAAAAATTTACTTCCAATATTGTCATGAAAATTGGACAGCATAACCTCTCTTTTCACTCTCTATGACTGGCAAATAAATATTTATAGCTCTATAGTGATGTATCATAGATAATAGGAGTTTTTCATTATAAATGACCTTAGGAATGACTGGATCCTTCCTTGTGAGTTGGGAAAAAGTGAAAGTCAGACAGATCAAGTGACTCACTCAAGGTCACCACACAGATTTTTAGAGATGGGAGCAAAAATAAATTGTATTTTTTCTCCTTCAAGTTCAGTGCTTCTTTTTGTACTGTAAGATGCAAAGTTAATTTTCCAAATGGAAAAGTGATTTTGGTCATGTAAATGTAAAGAATGCTGAGATGCACACAAAACTACCTACTTATTTAAATTGTTTACAATTCTAAAAACAAATGAAATAAATTTAGGAGAATTATATATATATATATATATATATATATATATATATATAATTAATTTAATTACATTATATATACTTCTTTCAAATTATAGATAATATATAATCTATGGACAGATTATATATATATATATATATATATATATATATATATATATACATATAGACGTGTAATCATTACATATATGTAATGTAGCTTGTTCCAATGATGTGCAGATAAAAAGCTATCCTTTGTTTTTATTTAAAGAATACACGGAGAAGCATAGGGGTAGAACTTTGGTTAGGCAGGTACACCAGCCCCAATGTGGTAGTTTGAAACTAGTCATTATTTGGAATCCTAAAAGACTATTTCAAGGTCAAAATTGGGTACTCTAAGCTATATTTATTTCTGCCTATGATAATTACAGTAGACTAGACAATGTCAGGGTCTTTAATTCCTCAAATACATATGAAATATCTATGGTATTTCTCATTTTTATTCTAAGATATATGCTCAAATTTCTCTTTCATTTATTTGGTTTCTGATTGGGTCCATACAGTAGTGAGTTAATGTTTTGTTCTTTCTTATGTTCTCATGACCAATGTTAAACATACTTTAAGAAAAACATGCGAACCAAGATATTGATATCAGGTGAGAAAAATATGCTATTATTTATAGAGGACCAGAAAATAGATAAATTAATAATATAGTTTTTCTCTCAAGAGATTCTACATTTCTCTCTGAAGGATGGTACTCTTGGGGTCAAGGTCATGGGCAAAGTACTATGGGAGAAATTCCTTTGCAGCTGCTTGCTCTGGGCAGGCATGTGGAAAATAAGCAGATGACTTCAATTTGCAGTGTCATTACTCACCCCATTCCTGACATTGTCCTAGCACAGACATACATACCATAAACAGCACAAGAGCTATATTCCCACATGCCTGAACTACAACATGTCAAAATAGATTTGGAGAAGAAGGTGTTTGCTGATAGATGGCATATATTCATTTTAAGTAAAGATGGGTAGGTCTTCACCTCAGTTTTCCTAAGGTAGCTGATCTCCGCCTGGCTGCTTCTTTCTCTTCTTCTTTTTAAAAGATACACCCTCCAAACTGTATGATGTTAGCTGATATTAAAAATGGGACTTGGACAATTATATTGATCATATTGGCCATCTGGCAGTGAAAAGTCATTATAATTTGTAGTAGATTTTTGAGAAAATTTGTCTATACATGAAAAGACAAGGCATTGGAAATTTAGGGTAATTCTCCATGAAAATATAGCAGGAAAGATTTAGACCTGAGATGTCAAGGTTTTGTTTTTGTTTTTGTTTTTTTTCATATAACTCTGGTTATAGATCCTACAGTGCAAACAATTCTATGACCCTCTACTTTTTCCTCTGATTATAAAAAGATTATTTTTTGGCACCTTTAAATGTTTATTTATTTACTTTAAGAGAGAGAGAGTTGCGCACTCGAATGTGCATGCATACAGGGGAGGGGCAGAGAGAAGGAGAATCTTAAGCAGACTCTGTGCTATCAGCGCAGAGCCCCAGGTGAAGTTCGATCTCATGACCACGAAATTAGGACCTGAGCTGATATAAAGAGTCAGATGTTTAACCTACTGAGCCACCTGGTGCCCCAAAAAGGTTTCTTGCTCTATAGAATGGTCTTCAACTCTCAGTTCAGACCATGGTCCCCTAGATGCCTTCATTATAACCTGCACCAGTTTTTTTTTATTAATATAAATTAAAAATTTTCCATGATCACACAACATAGTCAAGATAATATTTTTACGAGAGTAGTTTTTCTGCTACATATTTATGGAGTTTTACAGAACTATTTAGTTCCTTTTAAACAAACTTTATTAATGCAACTTTATAATAAAAGTCACCCCTTTGAGTATATAACTTTAAGAGATTTGACAAATATATATGCCCATATAACCACCAGAATTAAGATGCAGATTATTGTTTATTTCACAATTGTTTACAACAGGGAAATCTACTTATTATTAATGACTAAAAATACATTCATATCTGGGGATGTTTAAAAACATCAGTCAAAGCATCAGGATTTCTTCACCTAGGGCCTATGTATCCAGAAATGTATCCATGGGAGGAATTAAGAATGTCTGAAGACTCCCTGAAATGATATGCAAAAATATGTGAATGTGTAAATGTGTACTTTTCAGGCAAAAGTGTTCATACATTCCGTCACAATCTCAATGACGGCTCTGACCCTCTAAAATGCACACTTGGCTGAAATTGGCTGAAGGCCATCATGAAAATAAATAATTCTTGACTTTTAAAATTTCTCTTTCATGCTCTGGCTATGGCAGTATCTCTTTCCTTGGAACTTCTTTTCTTTCTTTTTTTTTAAATGTTCATTTATTTTTGAGAGAGAGGGTGCAAGCAGGGGAGGGGCAAAGAGCGAGCAGGACAGAGGATCTGAAGCAGGCTCTGCACTGACAGCAGAAAGCCCGATGCTGGCTCAAACTCAGGAACCGTGAGATCATGACCTAAGGCAAAGTCAGAAGCTCAACCAGTTCAATCACCCAGGTAGCCCTGGAATTTATTTTCAATATTACTCATATGATAATCATTTACCCATGAAACGCATATTAAATTTCTATTATATGCAAAACACAAGGGGCTAAGTTCTGAAAATAAGAAGATAAGCAAGAAATATCTGCATCTGTAAAAAATCTCACAGTCTAGTAAAACTTATAACATCTTCGCTATTGTATTATGACAAATTTATTAGCTGGAGGAATCTTGCATGCATGTTATAGTCACAACAGAATGGAAAGCTAATTGAAATCAAGGACCAAAGCAGACATTTATTTTATACTTGGTTATAACAGAGAAATCTATTTTACTCTAAGGACTAGGATGTATATTCATATCTCTCTGAAGGTTCCTCCATGTCTAAAACACTTCATTGCATAGTGATTGCTGAATTAAAATAAGTATAGATTAATTCCTGACACTTGACATTCAGTGTTCATTGTGCATCAAAATTTTTGAAGTATGAAATAAGTATAATTTGATAATAGGAGTTGCATTGCCTCAAAGGGGACAGTATCTTTGGTCTGGTGATACTTGTGTGGTAATCTACAAATGTCCAATAAATGAATTAAAGAAGAGGGGGAAAACTGAGGAAGAATGGCCTTCCACCTAAGAAATTTTGTCTTGTGACTTTACATTTTTTTCTTTTAAGTGTTTTTCCTTAATAGCAAACCAATTTTAAAGGACCTTGTGCAGCTTTAACCAATGATCTTATAAAAAGAAAGAAGAGGTTGTATATTTATAAAGATATGCTTTCCCTCTGATCTTCCATAAAAGCGTGGGCATTGAATCCACAGAGAGATGCATATATATAATCGCAGGCCTATATAAAAATACCTTGTTTTGTCCTCAACTTTATGTAACTTGCTGTCTACTTCTGGAGTCATTTGGCCCTGACAGAAGACTCAGCTCTGCTTGTAGTCTAAGTCCAAGTAGGACTTTAATTAGAAGAAATTTCAAACTCTATTCCCCCCAAAATGGAATCAACCTCCCATCACTTACTATAAGATATATTCAGGCTCTTAACCCGATTACGTAACTTAACCATGGCTACCTTTTAAAAAATCTGATCTCACTTGCAGTTACAAATTCCAAAACATTTCATTTTGAGACACTATATTCCATTTCGGGGTTCAAAACGGAGGTGACTTCAATTTTTAAAAAATAATTGGTGGTATCCATAAATGAAGGTGATGCCTAGTAACTTAGTGTAGTTCAGTCTCTGCTAGAAAGGGAAATCTAGGGAAAAAGATCAGCTGTTCAAGGTTTGGCCTGAGTGACTTTCAATGAGTTTAAGGCAAAGAGAAGTTGTGTCTACACAAAAAATGGACACAAATTTTTCCTAGGGTGGAAATCGACTAAGGTGGTCATTAAGATTCTGAAAATACTTTTAGATATTTATCTTAAACATTTTACATATCTGGAAAACAACACATATTTTTTCCTTTCATATGATTAACAATAATATAGAGCAGTACCACAGTCCTTTTAGAAAAATGAATTATGAGGAAAGTACCCCAGTTTTTAAGTTGTTGAATTAGCAACCAGAAACAGAAAAATTACATATGCAACATATTGTATTCATCCCAAAACACTGAGATCAATGGGGATGACTATGCTAAAAAATATTGGCTTGCCTAAGTCTGTTTTTTTTAATCTGTTGAAGAGAAGCTCTCTTCTCTTTGAGAAAGATCTTGCCCTTAAAATTATTTTCAGACACTCTTCTGACTCTTTCCTTTTTCAAGACAAGAAAGATTCTGATACCAGTCATTCAGAGAAGTTGTTTAATTGATGCAATTGCATTTAGAATGATTTTCTGTCTTATGCTGCTTCATTAAAGTTTTCATTTTAAACCAATAATTATTGTTGTTGTTATTTTTGTAACAGAAAAGTTTCAGACACAGCAGGCAGGATAATACAAAAATATGAAGAAGAAAATTAAGCAAAAAAGAAGGCATTTTGACAAATGCTTAAAGACCAAACACTCTTTCTCACTACTATGTGTTTCTGTATCATTCTCCACATTGCTCTGTATAGAGCAGATGCAGAAAACATAGCACTGGTTTGGTCTGGCTTAGCCCACATTAAAAGATAGAAAGTCTCAATCTACTGATTCCATTATTCTGGACCTAGTGAATCAGAATTTTCATATATGAAACCCGGCACATGTATTTTTATAGAGATCTACTGGTAGCCCTAATTTATTCTTCTGAGTAAGAAATACAGAGTGATATGTGGACTACATAATATTCAGTTAATCTGCATTGGGGATGAAAGTAGGACATATAACATAATTTGCTAAATTAATGCTGGAAAGTTCAGTCATTTTCAATTCTGAGTACATTGTAGAAACTTTTTTTTTTCAAGTAGGCTTCACGCGGAGCATGGAGCCCAATGTAGGACTTGAGCTCACAATCCTGAGATCAAAACCTGAGCTAAGATAAAGAATCAGATGCTTAACTGACTGAGCCACGTAGGCACCTTTGGCTACATAGTAGAATCTTTTTAGGTGCTTTTAAAATATTGTAGTAATTAGATACTAAGATTCAGTGTTTTATAAAAGCCCCAAGTGGTTCTAAAGTAAAACTGAGATTGAGAGCTACTGACATAGACAAACTATTCACCATGTAATGGAGAACATAGCACTTTTGATTTGTCTTCATTCTTCTTATACACTTCTGGTTGTTCATGAGTGTAAAATTTATTTCTGTACTCCTATTTAAAGTAAATGGATGATGTGTATAATATGTAGTCATCTTTCCTTCACCACAGAGATTAATAGGAGCTTATTATTATTAATATATTACAACAATTTTTAGGAATTTAAAGATGTCTTTAGTATATACTATTCATCAAATTACTTGGATTTTATATCTCATTTTTAGTAATTAGATAGTGATGATAATGCTAGCCACTACTAAGAATAGGTCAAAGATATATAAAGGTTCGAACACAATAGAATTTTATTTCTTCTATTAAAATACTTGGTGAGTTAGAAGTCAGCCAGATTATGCCATGTATGCATTGATCCAGGAAGTCAGGAAGATAAAGACTCTATTGTTTTCAACATGTGATTTCTAAGATGGTTTTGGATGTTTCAACTCTCTATAATAGAAAAGTGCTTAGGTAGACTTTATGTCTCAGGCTTGGTAAAGGTATATGTTAACTTCATTTACATTTCATTAACTAGAATCAGTGACCATGTCTAGCTAAAATGGAGGCCTAGGACTTCCTGGGTGGCTCAGTCAGTTAAGCATCCTACTCTTGATTTCAGCTGAGGTCATGATCTCACACTTCATGAGACTGAGCCCCATGTCAGGCTCTCTCTCTCTCTCTCTCTCTCTCTCTCTCTCTCTCTCAAAATAAATAAACATCTAAAAAAAAAATAAAGTGCAGGCCAAGATCTACAATCTTTCTGCACAACAAAGAATAATATGAAATAACTAACATTTTCTGCCATAGTCTACACTTATGCCTTTTGAAAAATTATTTGCATCTTATTTCTCATAAAAATAATATATCCTCGTCTGTCCCTATGGTAGATAACCCACAGCCCCATCTAGATGCTGTGTTCAACTCAGTGCACAGGATCTCTGTTCAGCCTTTTCCATAAAGTCCAGAAGTGCTTCACCAGGGGCTAAAAGACAAGCTCTTTTCCTACCCTCGGTGACACATCTAATAAACATAGATGGAATAGGGGCAATGGAAGCACAATAAAAACTTTCCATTCAGAAAGGGAAGAAGGGAAGACACACAACAGTCATTGGTCAATAGCAAGGATGAGTTAATAAATGTATACGTGTGTGTGTGTGTGTGTGTGTGTGTGTGTGTACACATGCTACAGGACCTTTAATTGCTATTCTCCCTGCAGCATTGCACCCATCTTTGTTCAACTCATGGATAAGCTCAATTCATGGATGTGATCCCACAATTTGGTCTGATTCTAGGCCCTGAAACTGGGCACAGGCCATGACCTCAGGAAATATTATAAATAACAAAAACCGTAAGTCTGACCCAGAGAAGTGACTTGGTAGTTGTTGGGTGGTAGAGCAATGTTTTATAGTATAACCTCTATGTATTACATTTTAATCCACAAGAGAAGAAAATCGTACTATGTGGTAAAAAGCTCATTATATAGCTCCTTTGTATCTATACATTTATAATGCCTTGCCTATTTATTTTCTAAAGCTTCTGCGATGACCAGATTATGTGCATCTCTGATAGCATTTTCATTGACAGCCAAAAATTATGTTCTCACATCCAACTCATGCTCAGAACAAGGAATCTTAAAATAATACCAAAACATGAGCCAAAAGTGTGTTCTTATTTCAAATACCACTCCAGTTGATGGATGACAGCTATAATAGAGCTCCTTAGTGTTAACTGAATATCTCATATCTGATTCTGAGTTTTACAGAAATTTCCCCAAATTTTTCGGAGATATTATTTTGATTTCCTTATATTAAGAACTAATAATGCTTGATGGTCTTGCACATAGTTGGTATAAAATTTTAAACTAAAATTTGTATTCAAAGACATAAATGAGTTTAGGTAACAAAAAGAGTTGCCCTTTCCCCAAACATTAAAAATAAGAATTTACATTCCCTTATTTAGACAAAATATTCCCCTAATAAATTTGTGGTCTCTATTTAACACCTATATTTTACTTTAATTTGAACTTCAATAACTTAATAGAAATTAGTACAAGAGCATTTTTGAAATTCATATAATATGTTAGAGTTACCATATTTCAAAATAATTGTTTACTTTGAGGGTTTGTTTAAAAAGAAAGAAATATGGAGGCGCCTCAGTGGCTCAATCGGTTAAGTGGCCAACTTGGGCTCAGATCATAATCTCAGTGGTTCATGAGTTCAAGCCCCATGTCAGGCTCTGTGCTGCTATCTTGGAACCTGGAGCCTGCTTCAAATTCTGCATCTCCCTCTCTCTCGGCCCCTCCCCGACTCACACTCTGTCTCTCTCAAAAATAAATAAACGTTAAAAAAATGTTTTGTTTTTTTTTAAAAGAAACAAAATGAAGCCTCAAAAATAGAACTATCTCCTAACTGGTCTTATTTACTCTGTATGTATTATGATTTATTTTATCTAGGATTCCTTCTGATTCTCTGGTCAACCATGTTTACAATGTTATTTCATCTTCATATACTGAGTAATAAAAGTTGAATGTGGCTTGATTAGACTGAACTCTGAATAGACAGAATTCACAGTATTATATAACTTGCTCAGTAATCAACTTGAAACATGTCGACACAGTAAAATCAATTCTGGTAACATTCTAACATTTCAGATAACCAAATTGGGTAACCTCAACAAAATTATATTACCTTTAAAGAGTATGCAGTGAATGCTGGCATAGATGACAAAATTTGTAGGGAATTATTCAAAATCCTATAATAAAAAATGGGAAATCTGAATTTTAATAAAATAGTGACAAAATATAGTAAGTTTCTGTATGAGAAACACATTTTCTTTTGCACTTAGTGTTTTCCATTGATTTTTTAAAAAATATACTAAGCATACTAAGTATCTCATATTCCAAGCATTCTTCTAAATTCTAGAATGTTACAGTGGACAAAAATGAATGGCTCTGCTTTGAAGTTTGAGTTATGTAGGTCAGATAGGTAATAAACAAACAGAAATACAGTATAACTGCAAAGTATGCTACATAGTATGAAATAAGTTAAAATCAATATGCTGTTACTAAAATTTAACTGAGATCTTAAGAATGAGGAATAATAATGATAAGGCTATGGACATTTCAAATAGTGGGAATATACAAAGGTAAAATGCTTTCTGGAAGAAAAGAGTTTGGTGATATCAAAAAGCTTAAGCAAACTATTGTCACTGGCTGAGGAGAAAGAAATCATGGAGCCACACGAAGGTAGAGAGATATGCAGATGTCAGACAATACCAGGGTCCTATAAGTCATTGTAATAATTTGCAATCCTGTCCTAAGTGTAATAGGTGGTTATTAAAGCTTTTTCTTTCTTTATCTATTTAAGAAGGCAAATCACATGACTTGATTTCTGTGATTTAAAGATCATGGTGGGAAGGGAGCACCTGGGTGGCTCAGTCAGTTAAGCATTGGACTCTTGGTTTCGGCTCTGGTCATGATTTCACGGTTTGTGAGTTCGAGCCCGACATGGGGCTCTGTGCTGACAGTGAGAGTCTGCTTAATTCTCTCTCTCCCTTTCTCTCTGCCCTTCCTCTGCTCACTCTCTCTGTCTCTGTCTCTCTCAATAAATAAATAAATAAACTTAAAGAAAAATTTTTTAAAGATCATTGTGGGGATGCCTGTGTGGCTCAGTCAGTTAAGCATCTGACTTCAGCTCAGGTCATGATCTTGCAGTTCGTGGGTTTGAGCCTCACATTGGGTTGTGTGCTGACCACTCAGAACCTGGAGCCTGCTTCAGATTCTGTGTCCCTCTCTTTCTTTGCCCCTAGTCTGCTCACCCTTTGTCTCTCTCCCTCCCAAAAATAAATAAACATTAAAAAATTTTAAAAAAATAAAAATCATTGTGGTATTTGAAAGACTGGAAGAATGATGGCTAGAAGAAGAGAGAAAGCCAATTCATAGGCAGAAAAATGTTAACGAGTTCAGTAGACAAAAACACAGTGTCATAGTCTAAGGTGGTGAAATAAAGAGACATAATAGTAGACAGGGTATAATATACTTTTCAGATAACAATGATGGCACTTTGCAATGCATTGCATAAGGGTAGGCAAAGGGAGGTAAAAAAGCAAAACCTCAAACAGCTGAGTTGAGCAACGGGGTCAATGTTATCTACTAAAATGTGAAAAATAGTGGTGGGATGGTTATGATGCAGTGGTTGACTAGGTCATGTTAATTTTGTGATGCATGTGAGAAGTCCATGTGAGGAAATGTGTAAAATACTAGTGTGGATTTCAAGGAAGACATTAAGATTCCTCAACATAAAAATATTAATTAGAGCTATGTAATCTGGGTGAGAAAAGAAAGGACCTGAGGGCTAAATTCTAAAAATTGTAACATGTGGAGTACCTCCTTAGTGGAAAACCTAGTGATGATGCCTCCAAATGAGTACCAACAGTGACACAGGGAAACCAGGAAAGTGTGACATTGTGAAAGCAAAGAAGTACATTTTACAGAAGGACTTTTAGAAACTATATTCAGTGTTAAAAAGGAATTGAGGAATATAAGGCTGAAAGGTTTGCATCATATTTAAACAATAGGAAGTCCTTGGTGATCTTCACAGGATGTTTCCTGAGAGCAAGTGTGATTAGAAGTTAGACAGTTGTGAATAGAAAATTGCACTGAAGTTGAGAAGTGGATACAGAGAAAGTTTATCTTTGACAAGAACTTGAGTTTGGGAAACAGCTGGAAGAAGATTTGGTGTCAAGAGAGATTTTAGGTTTGCTTGAATTGTTTTAAAGATGATTCTAGATCATGCTGAATGCTTGTAGGAATGATCTCAGAGAAGAAAGTTAAGATTTACAAGAGTGTGACAAAAAGTATAGCAAAGACTTATCAAGAACAGTGAAGGGCTGAGATTTCTATCTTGGTTGAAAGCCAATGTTATAACCCACCACCATTTTACTAATGCTGGAGAAGAGATAGACTACTGGGCCAGAAAACACACACACACACACACACACACACACACACCCTACAGAAAACCTTTATGACTCATGAAACAGCTACCTTAAGTTTCAGGCTTCTGCCAACTTTTTCTTGCCTCCCAAGTTTTATGAGGGTAAAGCAAACTGGCCCAGACTGATGCTGAAGGCAAAGGTGTTCTTTACAGCTGAGAAAAACTTAGGCTTGGAACTCTAAATCCTTTACATAATAGATAGAAAACAAGTCTTCCCAATCTTTGCAGTGGTAGAAAACATTGTCTTTATTTTACAGGATGGCAAACACATCTGCCCTCTGCCCAGAGGGAAACGCTATTTTATCCTCAAAGGATGTTCACTATACAAATGATCTTGAAAAGATAGCCCAGAACAAATAATGCCAATGTCTCTATTTGCATTGTGCAGAAACATGAGAAACCCCTGGTGAATTATCTTCCAACTGTGTTCTAAGATGGCAAGAAGGCATTTGAGGGATTATGTTTTGCAAGAAGAAAATATATTTATTCTATTTCAACAAAAAGTAATAAAGAGAAGATCTGAGTAAGTGGAAGTAATTTTATGGATTGATTGTTTGAATGTAAGTGTCCAGTTTTCTCAGTGAAATATAGGCTAAGGCATAGCCAAGATTGAAGTGTGGAGGCTTAGACAGTGGAAACATATGAGTTCACATTGTAGAAAGTGAGAAAGTAAATTAGTAGGCAAAAGACATGCTGGAAGGATCATTGCTTTATGGGTCATGAATTCATAGCAATAAAGTCCACCTGGCTATATGATTTTCTTCAGAAATCTGCTGTACCCCAAAGTAGTTATTTCTCAGGTTGGAGAAATAGAAATCAAGGAGTCAGAAAAATGTAAAATATTGTAGGGGAATAATTACATTGATAAATTATAGCATCTAATCTGGAAAAGGAGAAAGGTGTTGAGAGGAGGTGACAAATGGGTTGAAAGGATGTGAAAAGGTCAATGAATGGAGTCTTAATAAGTTTCAAGAACCATTTTTCTGGAATACTGTAGCAAACAAATCTTAGAGAGCTTTCAGCAGAGAGTGGAATGTTTGAATTAATTATTTCAGGGGTAGTGGAGTGTCTAGTAATGTAAAGTGTGATTGAGGAAGCGGGTGAATTAGAAAGAGTGAAGTAAGCCATCATTAGAATAAGAGGGTCAAGTAACAGAAAGGCAAAGATAACAGATGGATTTTCATGATAGTTGTTGAAATTATCTAGAATGTTGGAAGAGGTAGGTATGGACAAGGAGTATGATCAAAGAGTCAAAGCCTTCACTGGTTTTAGTAGGATGAAGCAGACATTGATATATGAGATAAATGAAGAGAAGAGAGGGTGATGTGGCATCATGGTATGAGTTCAATGGACCAGGGGGGTATTAAAAAAAGAACACAATAAGTTCTTTATTCTGTTTTTACTATTAATTAGTAATATATTATAATATCACAGATTAATATTTAAACTGTTTAATATATTGAAATATAATCTGTACATAAAATCATTTTATTTTTATAGTAAAATATGAGTTCCTCATTTCAATTCATAATATTTTAATTACTCTATAAATGTTTTTACTTTAAACAGGGATTTGCTATTTCTAGGTATCTAGAAAATGGCAACAAACAAGTCAGAGTAAAAATATCTTCAATGTACTTATTTTAAAATGTGAGTGACTACAGTCATCCTATCGATAGTTAATTTTGCAATAAGAACACATTCTGACTACTGTCTTTAATTCTTGTTGCTGTATTTATAGGAAGGACACGACTAAGATTGAAAAGGTCAAGCAAAATGACAGTAACTAATTCAGAAGTGAGATGTCAAGAATTGAAGTTATAAAGCAGGGATTAACCTATAAGCAATTCAAGTGCATTTATATAGACAGAAACACACACACACAGAGGCACACACAAAAGCTAGTTAAAACAGTATTTGAAAATAAATTGACAAGGTCAACAAAAGCAGCAAATTATGGGAGCTGAAGAGTGAACTTCCATAAAAAAGGGAAATTGAAGAAAACCTGTGAAGTCTAGGAAGTACCCATCTATTTTAGAAATAAAAAAGTTATACTACTCTTGAGCTGTAGTTATACTTAAGGGAAACACACACTTATATTATTGATACAAATTAAGAAACGAATCATGCAGCTAATATTTTATTTTGTTATTCTGTGTTTATGATAATTATTGTTTTGATTTCTGGATTGTGTGGCAGTTTGGGATTTAAAAAAGAGATCTTTCTAAATTGAAAAGGGTTATTAAGAATGGATCTAGACACAGACCTTATACCTTTCACAAAAATTAACTCAAAATGGACCACCGACCTAAATTTAAAATGCAAAACTATAAAACACCTAGGAAATATAGCACAGGAGAAAAATCTAGATGACCTTGGGTTTGGTGATGACTTTTTTAGATACAAGTCCAAAGTAATGATTAATGGAAGCAAGTACAGGAAGCTGGACTTCATTAATTAAAACCTTCTGGTTCTATAAAAGATGACATTATCAACATAACAAAAAGACAAGCCACAGACTTGGAAAATATTTACAAAAGACATATCTGATAAAAGACTGTTATCCAAAATATACAAAGAACTCTTAAAACTCAATAGTAAGAAAACAAAATAACCCTCTTAAAAAATGGGCCACTATTTGAGAACTCTCTGTGCCTCTGCTCAATATTGCTGTGAACCTGAAACTGCTTTAAAAAATAAGGTCTATTCTAAAAAATACAAAGGATCTGAATAGGTATTTTTCCAAAGAAGATATGCTAATGGTCACTAAGCACATGAAAAAATGCCCTATATCTTTTTCATAGGCAGTAGGGCAACGCAAATAAAAATCACAGTGAGATCCCACTTCACCCACTTAGTATGGCTGTAATCAGAAAGATAATAGCAAGTATTGATGAGTTGTGGAGAAATGGAACCCTCATACACTGCCAGTGAGCATGTGAAATGGTTCGGTCACTTTGGAAAACTTTTAGGCAGTTCCTCAAAATATTAAACAGAGTTTCCACGTAACTCAGCAATTTCACCCCTAAGTAAATACCCCCAAATAATAAAAATATGTCTATGCAAAAAATTCATACATGAGTGCTCACAATATCATTATTAATGATAGCCAAAGAATGTAAACAAACCAAATATCCATCAAATTATAAGTGAATAAACAAAATACGGTATATCCATATACTGGAGCATTATTTGTACCTAAAAAAAAATGGAGTACTGATGCATGCGGTAACACGAATGGATTTTGAAAATATTATGCTAAGTGAAACAAGGCAGTCATGACAGACTACATATTGTATGATTCCATTTATATGAAATGTCCAAAATAAGCAAATCTATAAGGGGAGAAAGTAGATTAGTGGTTGCCGTGGGCTAGAGTTAGGAATTGGAATGCCTACTTATAGATACAGGATTGGTTTTTGTTTTTGTCTTGTTTTTTGGCTCTTTCTTTCTTTCTTTCTTTTTCTTGAGTGATGAAAATATTCTGAATTAGATTGTGGTAATCATTGCACAACTCTGTGAACATATTAAAAACCGTTTAACTTTAAATGAGTGATTTCATGGTATGCAAATTATATCTCAATAAAGGTGTTCATTTTTAAGAAAATGGTCTAAAGGCCTTAACAGATATCTCATCAAGAAGACATACAACTTGGCAAATAAGCATATGAAAAGATGCTCCGTGTTAAATATCATCAGGGAAATACAAATTAAGACAATGGGATACCACTATGCACCTATTAGAATGGCCAAGATCTAACACACTGTCAACACCAAATGCTGGTAAAGATGTGGAGCAGGAGCTCTCATTTATTGCTAGTGGAAGACCATTTGGCAGTTTCTTACAAAATGAAATAAACTTTTACTATGTAATCCAGCAATTGTTCTCTTCAGTATTTAACCAAAGAACTGAAAACGTATGTTCACACACACACACACACACACACACACACACACAAAACAACAACAACAACAAAAAACCTGCATACCCATGTTTACAGCAGTTTTATTCATAATTGCCAAAACTTGGAAGTAACCAAGATGATCTTCAGTAGGTGAATGGATAAATTCTGGTACACCCAGATATTGGAATATTATTCAGCACTAAAAAGAAATGAGCTAGCAAACCATGACAAGACAGGAAGAAAATCCAATAGATATTACTAAGCAAAAGAAACAATCCAAAATGGTTACATGATGTATGATTCCAACTATATGACATTATGGGAAAGCAAAAACTATGGAGACAGTAAAAAGATCAGTGGTCGTCAGGGGCTGGGGGAGAGGAAGGGATGGATAGGTGGAGCCCAGAGGATTTTTAGGATAGTAAAACACCATCATATGATATTACAGTGGTGGATACACGTCATTTCACATATGTCCAAACCTACGAAATGTATACCAAGAGTGAATTTTTTTGGTGATAACAATGAACTTTGAGTGATAAGGATGTGCCAATATAGGTCCCTCAATTGTAACAAAGTTATACACTGGTGGAAGATGTTGATAATGGAGGAAGCTGTGGATTGTGGTAGGCAAGGTATATATGGGAAATCTCTGTACCTTATCCTCAATTTTACCATAAACCTAAAACTTATCTTTAAAAAAAAAGTCTCTGAAAAGTTTCAGCGCGCACACACACACACACACACACACACACAATCAGAGTAACTGCCACAGTTCTGTGCAAATGTCTCAGCATTGTGCTGAATGCCAAGCCATGGAGAGATCTCTCTAAATTTGAGGTATAGGGATTAGTGATGAAAAACCTGATGTCTGAGGCTCTTGGTTCTTTGGCTCTGAAATACAGGTTCTTGCTTGGGTCATGAGAATCTTGGGTGAGATTGAGATAGCCTGGGCTTAGGATCTAGCCTTGCTAGGTCTTGGTTATCTCCTTTCAGGTCTTTCCAACTCGCTGGGATTTCCAAAGCAGACCTTTCACCCTCAAGTTTTTCACTCCTTTCCTAGAACACCCAGTACATTGCTGTTGCCCCTCCCAGTCTGAGCTGTCCAGCACAAAGTCTTCAGTGAGCTCAAACATTTCTAAAAGACAAATGCATCTGATTTTAACCGTCATTTTTTATTTCTTCTTCTAAACTTCCTAAGGAAAGAAATGAAAAATGTCTCCTTATCTGTTTGAGTTTCTTTTCTTAGCAGGTCTTTGATAAAGCAACCACAACAACAGAACTCAAGATACTTAATGAAGACGTCATTTATCTTGACAATTATTCAAAGAGGTAAAGAATTCTGAATGTTTGAACATTTATGTTCTATCACTGCTATTGACTATCACTGCTAATTGAACCTGAGTAAATTAAACCCTATAATTTTCCAAGTCCCTTTGGGGTGGTCTCATACTAATTTTCAAAAAAAAAAAAAAAGTGGGGAATGGCTGTATTTTGCAGCTTAAAGGGATTGCTGAGATTCAGTTTCCGAAGTTTGAAACTGGGTCTTCTACCTTCTGCTAAAGTAGTTCTTTATACTAACTCCCACTGCCTTTGAATCACAAATAGAATCCACTTTTTAGAAAGAAACCAAAGAAATGTTTAAGTACTTCTTTGCTGTTTCCCTTAGGTGTTTGTTAAGCAACCCAATCCGTCTTTCAGCATATCAAGAATTCAGGTTTAAATCAGTTAATTCCAAAATCTCTCCAATCAGTCAACAAGCTTGTATTAGGAGAAGTCTTTCTTCTCATTAAGAATTTCAGATTCTGGGTGGGAAACATTTCCACTGTGATCTCTATTTTACAGCTATGAAAGAAGGTCAATTCCCACACTATCTTGTATGGAAGATAAGTGGACACTCCTTGTATTGTAAGCAACATCTGGAAATCATTGTATGACTATTATTAGCTAATCATTTGAAGATCTCTGGTAGGAAAAAGGGAGAATGCTTTCTATTATCAAACTAAGCATACTGTCCAAACCTATGGGACCAATGGATGAAATTCTTAATAATGAGAAACAGGTTGTGTTATTACTAAAGGGTTATATAAGTATTCAGCTGAGCATACTTATAAATAAGGAAGCAGGTCCTCTTTCTTGCTCTTTCTCTCTCTGCTTTGCTTTTTGTCTCAGGTCGACTTACCTAAAGCGAATATAAGTATTAATAATAATTAAAGGTATTCAAAATTTGCATGTTACAATATCTTTTATTCATGCGTTCAGTACAGTGTTCCATAAAGACTGTGCTGATGTTGAGGTTGAATTCAATTATCAGAATAGCAACGCTTAGAAATTCAATTGGTAACGGTAAGCATAAAAACAATATGTTTGAGAGTTTTCTTCAACCATGAATTCTAGAGGATAATTGTGTATTTATTTACACACTCTATTTAGTCTATTAAATCTCTTGATTTTATTCATGTTTACAGTTACTAAGACACTGCCAGAAATACATGATTATTGAGGTTTTGTAGTTTTGCCAGTGACTCGTAAATCATAACCATCAATCTTTTGACAATGAGTGCCTTCATTTCTTCACATTTAATGTTGTGTTAAACTTTAAAACTTAATATTGGAGTTGTAACTATAGGATCTAAGTATGTCAAAGAAAAACTGTATAAGTAAAGTAAGTAAATGTGATAAGTGGAAAATGCTTTTGATTTCTAAGTGATTTTTTTAGTAAACCAATGAAATCCTCAATTCCTGACATTGTGAACATTTTAAATCATTGACATCAGACCAAAGTCTACTCTATTTTATAGATTTTAAAATAAAAACATTTCATCATAGTAGTTTATATCTGGTAGAATAGTTTTTGGGTTCTTTAACATATACTATCCACACTGATACACATTTCTAATATATCTAGAACATATATGACCACTAGAAAATGACAAATAAATAAAAAAATCAGCCAAGAATTTATTAAACTATGATGTAAAGAGTAAAATGTTTAGCATAATAATTATGCTTTTGGTCTTCAAAAAATTATTTTGGGGCCAAATAAATTTTACAAAGCCTAATTATTATAATTATAATTTATTTGATGTTACCAGAAATACATTCAGTGTCAAGGGTATCAGAGTAATTGGTTTGGGAGATGTGTTTCTGCTGAGCAATGATTTACAGGGCAACCATGAGGGAGGAGATTCTCCTGCCTACTGTTTCTATAACTAATGGAAGATACATATGCATGTAATATATAAACACGCATATATGAATGTATGTATATGCATGTGTGCATATATGTGTGTGTGCATGTGTGTACACATGTACACATACACAAACTTCTCACCTTTAGCAATGCAGGTGGAAATGAAAAGGGTTTGTCTTCCCTTATCGAATCATCAAACTTTACGTTCAGTTATGTTCTTTTCCCTTTAAATCTGTCTTTGACATAATTTTGCCTTCTTCAAATGTCAGGATAAGTGAACAAATTTCAACACACCCCAGTTTCTTTCTGAAGCACTGTCCTGAATGTAATAATCTCTTAGATGCTGGAGTGCTTTGCTTTAGCCAAAGGTTTTCCTTGCTCTCCTTCACCTATGTTAAGCGTAATTAAAGTTGTAGAACTCACTCTGTAAGTGTGCAATTCCATTATTATATAATTAGCTGACTGTCAGGCTTCTTCTAACTATTTCTTTGAAAGTAAATGATATAATAATATCCAGGGACCTTGCTTCAACTATCCATATCACCAGGTGGTTTTCAGCTCTTTATATCCAGAACCTCAGTCTTGAGTTCCTGTCTCTTATTTCTAATAACTTTTAGAATTTACTTAACTGGTTGTCATAAGCACTTGAAACTCAAATCTTCACAGTCTGTCTCCTTTTAGGTTCCTGGACCCAATTCCAATGTGGGGGCAGAGGGTTCCCCTATAGCACCAAGCAATTATTGGACATCAGCTCAGTGTCTGAGAATTTAACTCAACTCTGACACACTATCTACCCAGAGATAGCATCAGATTCCATAGGTTAAGAGTTCAGTCCTATAGGACTCCTTCTTGCCCCATTTCAGATATCAGTTACAAGCCCAGGATGTTACCTGTGCTTCTGACTGTCTACAGATTGGAGATACCAAAGACCCCCTCCAAATCAAGATGCCAGTCACCAAGTCTAGGTTGTTACCTCTTCTTTTGACTGATGGGTTATAAATTACAGGTTCCCAGGATCTCTTCCTTCAGTTCGATGAATTCGCTGGAGCAGCTTAGACCTCAGAAAAACATTTCACTTACTACACCACATGTTTATTACAAAAGGAAATAAATCAGGAACAAGATGGAAAAGATGCATACGGCAAGATTTGGGGAAAGGGCATGGAGCTTGATGCCCTCTCCAGGAATGCCATCCTCGCTACGTCTCCAGGTGTTCACGAACACAGAAGTCCTCTGAACCCCATCCTTTTGGGTTTTTAAGCAGGTTTCACTATATAGGCATGATTGATTAAATCATTGGCCATTGGTAATTGAATACCATCTCCAACCCGTCTCCCTTCCCAAGAGGGCAGGGGATGGGACTGAAAGCCTTAATCCTGTAATCACAAGGTTGGTTCTCCTAGCAAGCAGTCACCACCCTTAGGTTACCTGAAGGCTTTCCAAAGGCACAATTAACATAAAAAAGTCACCTTTGTTGCTTTCATCATTTAGGAAAGTCCAAGTGTTTGGGAAGTTCTGTGCCAGAAATGGGACAAAGACTTAATATATACTTATTATAATCATAATATTACACTGCCCATGCCTCTTTCCCTTCCTTTTATTTTTTTTTAATTATTTCTAAATCAGTAAACAAAGCCACTTACCACCCAGTTGCCCAAATAGGAAGGGTAAGGTTTATCCTTTACTTGTTTTTGTCCTTCATTGTTCACATATCTTCAGTTTTTCAATGTCTTTTAATTTAGATTGGAATAGCATTTTAAAAACCCATCCATTCTTTTCCATTCCTATTATCACTATCATTGGATGAAGTATAGAAATAACCTTATAGTTTTCTCTTTGACAGTGGTTTCTCTTTCTACACTATGATCAGAATGGTATTTTTAAGATATAAAACTGTTCATTGACCTTTTTTAAATATTTCATTTTTTTCTTTGTATATAGGACACATTCCAGATTTCTTAACATATGAAGTGGTTCTGAGTGTTCTAAATCCTGAATTAAGTATTCAAATACATGATTTATAAAATTCCCTATAATAACTTTATCTTTTATTGTAAGCACTATCACTTTCTGACTTAGTTTGGTGACTACTTAAACTCAGGTAAACTTAGCCACCTTAAGATTTAAACTTGGTCAACCAATTATTTAAACTGTGAATTTTGGATACATATTTCTGGAAAAAAAAATTTGCAGCACGAAAAAAGCTACCTTTAATATAAATTGACTTTTCATTTGCAATAGATATGCAAATGGAATTTCTTTGAGATCTTATAATTCAGATTATGGTTTCTATTGTTTCTATAAGAAAGTTGAAAACTCTTCTGATAGCAGATGTATTAACTGTGTGTGGAAATAAATACACATATAAAATGTTTGTGAGTCTACTTTTATTAAGTAAATTTGTAGCCAGTATATAAAGTTCCATCTTTACTTTAGAACAAATATTTGCTTTAATATTCACACAGTAAATATTTATCTGTGTCTTTTTTAATTGTAAATAAGTAGATGTCATAGTTTATAAAGTTGAAATAAACTTGTACTTAGAGAAAGATCAGTTCCAACTGGGATGATCTGTGAAAATTTTACTGGAAATGCATTTGAGCTGGTCTTGGGAATCTAAGTGGGAATTGGACAAATAGGTACGGGGAAAAGGCATTTTGTATTTTTGTGAACATGGAAAAAAAGACAAGTTATGAAACATCTAGAGTGAAGGTCACTTTGTTAATGAGTTTTAAAAAATGGTTGGCAAGAGAAAAGAAAGAATAAGTATAGACCGATAAGTATAGACTGATAAGTATAGACTCTTTAACTTGCTACTGAGAAAACTTCAAAATGTGGCTGCCTTCTATCTTTCACTCTTCTAGATACTGTATGAACCTATCCAGAGCCCTACTGCCTCTAAACTTTTGTGATTTCATTTCTTTCAATGCTTTCTCTCTTGTTTGACTTTTAATACCAACTGTACTACAAGCCCTATATTCCTTTATCATTAAGTAAACACTGAGTTTTGAGGCAGTCTCTGTTCTGGACAGGGGCATAATAAGTTAAGAAGAGTTAAGTGCTATGCAGACTCCTTGGAATCTATTATGTACTCAAAAACATATTATAAGGATGATAATGAGAGAGTTATATTCTCAAGGAATTTGTCTCATATGGAAAAAACAATAAGGAAATACGTGAAATTGCTATGTAAGTTGATATTGTTATTATTACAAATAATGCATCTTCTATGACATCTTCTTGGTATCCACAAGCAGATGTGATGCATGTAGTAGCATCCATATCCCTTTACACCATAAATTTTACCAGTGGTAGACCTGGTCAAGCCCTTGCCGTATCCCCATCTATCGGACAGCGTATGCTTATTTATCTTTATATCCTCTGTGAATTAAGGAACACCTGTACACATAATAAATATATTTAGTAATACGTTAACTTAAAAAAATCTGGGGGATGTGCTCAACAACATCAAATAAATGTTAAAGGTTATGGAGACTGAGAACGTAGGCAAGACCATTGGTATTAGAATGGCCATTTGTGACCCTAGAGATACCAGTTTCAATAAAATCGTGGGCACCAATATCGGATCAAAAAGAGCTAAAGACACAGAATAACCCATTCTGCTATAACCCAAGTCTTTCACTCCTAAACATCACCATGTTATGTACAACAGAGCAGTCAATTCTATAGCACTTAAAAAGAAAATGGGGTTAGGATTGTAGCACTCAAAAACTCTGGCAGTGACACATTAAAGCAACAAAATGAAATAGAAAACTTTGGGAAACGAATAAAAACTATAGCACAGTTTTAAACCTATTAAATGGTCTAGAAATATATAAAATATAATGTATAAATATACCAATAAATGTATAAAACAGTTAAGAAACATGTGTAATAATAAATATGGCACTTAACCTTGAAAAAATCCTGGGATTTACTGATGGAAATGGACATGGGAAAGGTTGTAACAGTCTGAGAGTTATGGTGAAGTGATAGAAGGAAGGTTATCTGAAATCAGACAGAAAGTCCTAACATCATATGAGGCTGGGTGTGTGCTCATAACACATACAACTAACACACACAAGGGACAGTAGTCCCCGCAGAAGTTTGAGGTCCTGGCGGCTGTGCGTGTTGTGTATTGTTATGTGGCTAGTCTCAGGTAGGTGCAATTTTCCACATTCACCTGGTGCTTCTCATGGATGAAATCATGTGTAAGTAAACACAAAATCTGCATTTTGTTTAAATTGTTCCTTAATATATCGCTCTCATTGGAAAACATTCTCATTTTCAAAACAGAAAAGAACAGAAGTGACTGTAGGTGGTGAGAAAGTGTGATGACATTGGCAGTACAAGAAAAGAACGAGAGCGAATGTTGCAAACGTGTCAAGAGAAGGAGAAAGTATTTACAACCAGACGAGACCACATTAAGAACTATACGATTGATAAAGTGTTAAAATAACCTGTCCAGGAGAATTGGTGTTCTATCAAAAATCAAAATTTAGATTGTAGAAACCAGGTTCTAGGGATTGCATGCAAAACAGAGGCAAGAATACGCTCAGAGACTATATCAGGATTCTTTCTGAGGGGCCCTGCAGGGCCATTCTAACTTGGCACACTCTATACCAACAGGTAAAACCATTCCTATAATAGAAAGATGCTTATATTAAAAATATTAGAACTTTTCCAAAACTTTCTTTTAATTCTCTTTATGAGACTGATGATTCCTTCTTCTCCTTTCCCTTCCTCTTCCCCTACCCCTTCCCTTCCCCCTCCGCTCCTTCTCCTCCTTCTCCTTCTTTTTCTTCCTCCTTCAACTTCTCCTCCTTTTTTTCTCAGGCTGTGTCAAAGGTGCAAAATATTGACAAGTTTAGAATGTCTTATTTGGCAGGAAAAGTTATATTCAGTTTTCCTCTGTCTGCTTCCAGATCCATTTGGGCAGGAAAATAATGTGTTACCATTCCCACATCTAGGGTTCTGTTGATTTCTATTTTAACAAGGATAAAATATTTAACCTAAATGGAATTTCAGACATTGCTTTTTGAAAGAATCAGAAACCACTGACTCTTCTGGAATAAACAGTTCCCTTCTTACCAAAGCCAATGTAGGAACATCCCTTTTTAGGTCCCCATAGGAACTCATTTGTCTGCAACTAAATAGCATAGAAGAGAGGAGAGTGTGATGGACAAATGTTTTGTTGACATATTTGACTGAATCATTTCTCAAGAACATATTCGAGTTTTAAAGAAGACAAAGATCTCTAGCTAATGGGTCATTTGTTCCTCTTGCTAAAATATCTCACTTAACAGAAGTTACTTGGACATAGCTACATCATAGTATTCTCAGAGCAAAGAAATACTTTTATGTAGGAAAAGTATGAAAGTCAGCAGATTTAATTCAAGTAAATAAAGAAAGACACAGGGATCAAATAAATTTTGATTTCTTATACAAGAGACTCCCAAACATGCATATGTATCCTCAGGTTCCATACAAATTGCATATTTCTGTTGTACATAAATTCCAACACCATACCCCCAGTGCCTTCATAATCAAATAGGCAAATTCTCCAACTCAGTCTTATTTTCCATATTTTGCTTAAGAGATTTTTCCAGGAAAGCTAGTGAAATTCACCTCTAGTTAGGTTTTTAATGTGTCACTAAGAGGCCCTAAATAATTAATTCACTAATTCATCCATCCATTCATTCATTCCTGAAAGCTGTGGGCCTTGTTCCTTTCAAAGCAATAATCAGACGTTTATTCTCTGTTCTAATATCTTATTCACTTGAATGTTTTAATTGCCAGAATTGGTTTGGAAATATATATATATATTCCAGAAGATCTAGTGGTGTGTATATATTATGTATATATAGAGAATTTTTGTATATTACACACATAGAATTTCTTAAAAATCCTATCCCTAGTAAAATATGAAAAAGAGGTCACAAAAATCCAGCGACTATAATGCATAGGTATACAAAGGCAAATTTCTGCTCTTATAAAATTTTGCAAGGCTTTAGGCAGGCACATTTACATATCTAAATCCCTTGGCAATATAATTCAACCACCACTAGAGTTATTAGAAATGAATTAGGGCATATGCTTATCAGAATATGTTAAATTCTTTTATAGTGATAGTCTGTTTCAGCAAAAGCTTAATTTCAGATTACTGTAAATGGCACATGGAATGTATCTGGTGATGTATTACAGTAATGACAGAATAAGAGAAATATGCAAAGAAACATTTCTCACAAACTGAAAGACACTATGGGCGATAGGTCTTCTTTTCAGCTGAAATGTATTTTTACTAAAACCGTAAGTTTGTTTTCATTAGTTCTTTAAAATCTGATGCTATTTTACAGAAAAAACAAACAAACAAACAAAACTAAAATTTCCTCTGCTGAGTAACTGGGACTAATGAAAGTAATGACATCATTTTCAAATGATTTTTTAAATATATAGTTGGACTTGCAATTTATTATAAATCTCTAAAAGAGAGAAGGGAACTCATCCTAGATATTAGAGGTACAGCACAAAAATATTGTGGATACTTTCAATCTGAGAAATGGTGCATAACATTCAACACTCTGTTCCATACAATGAAAGTTAGCGAATCAGATTATGAAAATAGCTGCTGATGGTTACCTCAAAATGGTTGTTTCTTTTCTCTCAAACAGTTAAGATCAACTCCGTGTCACATAATAACCCTCTCTTAGAAATTTTTTCTCTAATACTCCTATATGAATAGGAAACATTAGGTCAAGTTATGTCATTTTCTATATTACATTTATACTGGATTTCTAATGAATCCAGTTTTGTTCTGTGGTGTACTAAGCATTTTTATGAACTCCCAAGCAGGAATGAAAAAAGCTGGAGTTCTTCGAGCCTGGAAAAATGTTTGAATTGAGTGGAACCTGAAACATAATCTGCAAACCACGGTTCTTCTTCATTTTATGTATATTTCAAGGGAAATTTAATTCAGATGTTTCTGATTAATGCACACTTAGCTCATCAGACTTGTTGTGCAAGAGTTATTTGATTTCCAGGAAGCCTTTTTCTTCGCAAGGCATTTCCCTCTGTACAAGGAAGTCTAGTTTTGCCTGCATTAGATGGTATGCAAAACTGGAAACACTTCTGGTGCTTTTTTTTTTAATGTGTCTGAGTTCATACTTTTACTTGACGAGAACTTTTAAAGCAACCATGTCCCTTGTCTTTTTATAAAAGCAGGAAAGGAAAATAACTGATATACTAGAAGTGACTTAATCAAACTCCCCAAATTAGAAAAATAATTTGTGAATTTATTTTACACTGAACCATACAATCTTTGACTGCAAAATGGCTAACATATGTTAGAAGCAGTAATGGAGAGAAATTGAACCAAAAGTCAAGGGATCTGGTTTCTAACCTCAATTCTGCCACACACTTTCTAGGTGATTTTAGAAGAACCATATTGTTTTTCTTTATCTTTATCTGTAAAATGAGGGGGTTGAATATGATGATTTCCCTGGAAGCAATTCTTAAAGTTCTGTCTAATTTCTAAATTCAGTATACATGTTATCAAAGGTAGCATATATTATATATATAATATTATATATAATATTATATATATAATATTATATATAACATATATATTATTATATATATAATATATATATATGAGATAGATTATGTCTTTAAAAATCACTACAAAAACTTCCTTACCCCAATAAATTATCTTAATTCACTTATATAAGTTTATGGCAAAATATATCTTGGTCAAAATTCTATGATTTTTCTGTTACTGACTTTTATGTAAAAGAAGCAAAAGATATGACAGGGACTGAATTATTGGTTGTTATGAATATTCTTTGCAGATTAAATTATGGTGTCTACATGTGATACACGTATACAGCTATTACATCAATGTTTTTTACATGAGAAGTAATACAGTAATGATATTCCTAAAACAATGAAAATTTGAGATCATTTTTTTCACTAGGATAGTGTTTTATATTCCAATAACAGTCAGTCCCCACATCTCAGTAGTTTAAAACCATAGGTATTTCAGGGGCGCCTGGGTGGCGCAGTCGGTTAAGCGTCCGACTTCAGCCAGGTCACGATCTCGCGGTCCGTGAGTTCGAGCCCCGCGTCAGGCTCTGGGCTGATGGCTCAGAGCCTGGAGCCTGTTTCTGATTCTGTGTCTCCCTCTCTCTCTGCCCCTCCCCCGTTCATGCTCTGTCTCTCTCTGTCCCAAAAATAAAAACGTTGAAAAAAAAAATTAAAAAAAAAAAAAAAAAAACATAGGTATTTCACAATTACATTACATGTCCTTGTCCTTTGTGAGTTATCTGGGGCTGTGTTCCATGTCCTCACTCAGGGATCCAAGTGGGTGGATGCTTCATTTCACAATTATGACATGAGTGAGAAGGGCATGAGAAGTCACTAATCGTTCTGCTGTATATTAGTGACCAACACAAGTTACCTAGCTACATTCGAATTTCAAACAGGTGAGAAAGCACAAGTCTAGCATGAAACTACAGAGCAAATGAGAAATCAATGGTAGACAATCTCAATGACTTCCAGTTACACACAGAGAAACATGTAACTTTTAGTCTAGCAAGCTAATTAAGAGAAGAAAGTTGATTGACTAATCTTAGATTTTTGAACTCAAGATTTTTGTTTATTTGAAATAATTTTTAAAAACCATGTAATCAGATACTCAACCCTTACTTATTTAAAATGTTGATTTTAATTAGTACATTTGAGAATATAAAATTTGGGGGTGACTGGGTGCCTCAGTCAGGTAGACATCCAACTCTTGATTTTGGTTCAGGTCATGATCTTATTGTCATGAGTTTGAGTCCCTCATCGGACTCTATGCTGGGAATGGAGTTGGCTTGGGATTCTTTTTCTTTCTCTCTCTCTGTCCCTCCTTCCTGGCTCTCTCTCTCTTTCTCTCTCTCTCTCTGTCTCTGTCTCTCTCAGAATAGTAAATACATATTTTTAAAAGAATATAAAATTTTATTATTATCCTTAAAACTAAAATTAATTTTTCATATCTATATAACATCCTGGTTTAACTTAATAGTGACATCTATGGGGTTAGACAAATTTATAGTTTTAAATAATAATTAGTATTTCATTTCCTTTTTACATATCATATATACTTTTGTTTATATATGTTTTCTGTGCCAACAATTACTAAAATTATTCTAAATGTTCCAAAAAAGAAACAACTTATTTGTATCGTCTTTACTCACATATCTTAAAAGTGTTGGTTTGCTACCATTGTAATTAAGACATGACCTCTCAGAGTCTTCATTTAATAGATGAAGAATTGCTAACTCAAGTCATTACCATCCTTCAATTCTTACCACTATACTTAGAGCTCAATTTTCAGTCTCTTTTTCATAAGGGCAGGAAAAAATAAGATAAAAACAGAGAGGGAGGCAAACCATTGAGAGACTCTTAACTGCAGAGCAAACTGAGGGTTGCTGGAGAGGAAGCAGGTGGGGAGGGTGGGCTAAATGGGTGATGGGCATTAAGGAGGGCACTTGTTCCACTCAGCACTGGGTGCTACATGTAAGTGATGAATCACAATTCTACTCCTGAAACCCATACTACACTATATGAAAGCTAATTTGAATTTAAATTAAGAAAAAGAAAAAGAAAATAATCATCACCAAAAAAAAAAAAAGAAAGAAAAGAAAAGAAAGGGAAAAGAAAGGAAAAGAAAAGAAAAGAAAAGAAAAGAAAGGAAAGGAAAGGAAAGGAAAGGAAAGGAAAGGAAAGGAAAAGAAAGGAAAGGAAAAGAAAAGAAAAGAAAAGAAAAGAAAAGAAAAGAAAAGAAAAGAAAAGAAAAGAAACTGATTTTATTTCCTTCAGATATATAACCAGAAGTGGAATTACTGGATTATTTTTATTATTTTATTTTATTTGTTTTTTTAATGTTTTATTTATATTTTGAGAGAGAGAGAGAGAGAGAGAGCAGGGGAGGGGCAGAGAGAGACACAGAGGATCTGAAGCGGGCTCTGGGCAGAGTCTGATGCAGGGCTGGAATTCACAAGCAGTGAGATCATGACCTGAGCTGAAGTAGGATGCTTGGCCAACTGAGCCACCCAAGTGCCCCCTGGATTGTTTTTAATATTTTGTTATCACTTTTAGTGCATTTCCATAATGGTTGTACCAATTTACATTCACATCAAGAGTGTACAAGGGTTCCTTTTTCTCCATATTATTGCCAACATTTGTTATCTTTTGAATTGCATCGTAATTCCCTATTACATTAAAAATAGACATAGTCTTGATTGAATCATATAATGAGGTTTTAGTATACCTGAACTTTTTTCACTGCTCTTCCCTCACTTCTTACACCTTGGAATTCATCTTCCATCCTTGTATTCTTTTTTCCCTTTGTAAGAAGAGGACAATAATATTTTGTTTTGATCAGAAATAAGCCTTCAGTGATTGTCTTGTTTGATTATTGTGTCTAAAAAAATCAATAATGTTTATTTACATCACTTGGATTGTTTTAAATATTGTTTACTATAAAGACAACTTTATTATATTTTTCTTTTTATACAGTTAATTAAGTTTTGGTTTGGGTGGTTTTAGTGAAATATCCATAGGTTATCTGATTCTTAGAACATTGTGAGGATTCTTTTTTTTTTTTTTAATGTTTATTTATTTTTGAGAGGAGAGAGAGAGCGTGCGCTGGGGCAGGGGAGAGAAAGAGGGGAAAAGAGGATCCAAAGCAGGTTCCATGCTGACAGCAGAGACTCTGATGCGAGGCTCAAACTCAAACCACGAGATCATGATCTGAGCTGAAGTCAGATGCTTAACCGACTGAGCCACCCAGGCACCCCAGAATATTGAACATTCCAAAGGAGCTCCTGAAGTCTGCTGAACACTGGGGCAATACCTAAGCGTTACCTCCAAATTTTATTTTTTTTTCTCAGTTGGTTTGTTGGTTTGTTTGCAGGGGAGAGGAAGATCCTGCTTCAATGCCATATGGACCAATGGCATAAAAAAGAAATAATAGCTCAAAGACATTCTCTCATGCATATGGTATTCCTTCTTCTTCTGTGCTACCACAGTGCATATATATTCATACACCATTTACTGAGTTGAAATTAGAGCTTCTGTACTACATTGCAAACTCCTTGAAGTCAAGTGGCATGCCTTATATATCTCAGTAACTTTAGAACTCAACTCCAAATTGGGTGACATTTAATCTATGTTAAGCATAAGTATGTGTCAAGCACTTCATAAAGTACTTTCATATGTTTCATCTCACTTAACCCCCTCAAAAACTCAGAAATGGTGATAGTACCCCCATTGTACATGTAAGAATATTAAAACTCAGATAACGTAACTGAAAACACCCAGTGCCCCAACAAGGGTCAGGACAGTATTTAGATGTGGCTATTCTGATACCATATCTGAGATTTTCTCTATATTTTGCTGTTTCATATATGAAGAGTCAGGTACAAAATACACAGCAAATGAGTGTTAAATGATGTACTCATATTTTATTGTAGAGTTTTTAGATGAAAAAGTCATGACAAGTAGTAAGTAGTATAGGACATTGCTGGCGGGATCCAAAGCACAAAGACCACAGAACATGGCTATTTCTTCTAGTCAACCATAGGAATGAAAGGAAGGAATGAAATCTACCCAGAATAAGGATCATTAAAAAGGCAGAGGAGCTGCATGCCACTGGATAATTTATTATGAAACGAAAGACACAGTGATAGTAACAATGGAATGACTAATGACCCCAAATTGTTTAATGGTAACTGACTCCTGCTAATGATAGTTTGCTATAGCTGTGTATAAAAATACTGATGTGATTCCTATCACCTTTCTAATTTAGTCATCAAAATAAGTATACATTTTCCCTTAAAGATAATCAGAGTGTATCTAATAGAAATGAGATACCACATCTATTAAAAAAATGCATTGCACAGAATTCAATTTTTCTTTCTCTTATTTCTGATTTTTCCCCCCACAGGAGTCAGCTTTGTGGAGGCAAACAATGGTCTCGGGCTAATATTTACATTCTTTTAATTTAGTAAACCAAGAGTTTAGCATGGAGATAAAAAGAAGCAAGAGAAGCACATAGAGTGATGGATGTAGCTCTAATCTATTTTGATCCTGTGTATCTTACTATTAAATTTTGCAATGCTAATATATTTTGATCTTTATTTTCTTTTGGTTAAGATATTTTGATATTTCCTATAGTAGGGGCTATGACAACATGTCTTTCCTCTACATATACATCCATACAGTTCTCATCTATTCTTACTTACTTACTAAAGTAAGTTCTAATACAATCTATTTTGTTTTTCTATATATCTAACACTTGGATACATTTTGTTGTATTTTTCTATATAGGCTTTTAATATGTTCTGCCCCCTAAGCTTCTTGTGTATATTCTCCTGTATTTAAAATATGCTTCTGCTTACTTCAAGCTCATTTCGAATTCTGGACTTACTTTCCAGGGGGAGAATAAACACCTCCTTTCTGAAACATCTTCTCCAGCTTCTGTCAACAGCAAACGTAATAAGCTTTGCTTCTAAGACATCACTTTAATGATCACTGATGAAAATGCTAAATAGCTTGTATTGTTGATGCTGGAAGCATTATAGAATCAATTCTGCAAGGTGGTATTTCTGTCATTTTAGAGCTCATCATTGTGATCATGACTCTCAGATGACACTTGACTTTACAAGGTAGAGGCAGGTACATGTTTATTACATAATGCAAATGTAGTCTTACCTTAGATCACTGTAACTGTTCCTAGAATGATACAATGGATACCAATATTCCTCAAGCCATTCTTTTTAAGAATCTCAAAATATGACTGAGAGGAAAATAATTATGTATATAAATACAATATTTTTCGATCAAACCTGAAACATATTTTGATAATCCTTAAAGGAAACAAAGAAACCTAGGAGACTTAAATCATAAATGAGCTGAGGGGAGTCTATCTTGATCGAGTCAACATAATTGTTCAGAATTCTCTAGTTGGTGTTATGAATTGAATATTTGCGTCCCCCCACCAACCACCAAAAAAACTCATATGTTGCAGGTCTAACCCCCAATGTGATGGTATTAGGAGGTGGGTACATTGGGAGGCAATTAGTTTTAGATGAGGTCATGAGAATGGAGCCCCCATGGTAGATTAGTGTCCTTCTAAAAGGAAGAGACACTAGACCTTCCTCTCTTCACCATATGAAGATACAGGAAGAAGACGATGTCTGCAAGCCAGGAAAAGGGCTCTGACTGGAGAACTGACTTGACCAGCACCTGGTCTTGGACTTCCTGGCCCCCAGAAATGTGAAAAAGAAATTTCTGTTTTTTTAAGTCATCCAGTCGACGGTATTTTGTCATGGCAGCTCAAGTAGACTAATACGGTTGGCATTGTACTTTATGATTCAGTCACAGACTGAAAGGAATACTAGGAAAAATGCAGGAATGAAACCATTACAAGTACCTCCGGTTTGAATAAAAACTCAAATCATATGGCATGGTGAAAGGGACCCTGACTAAAGAGATCACGGATTTGATTCCTGCTATTTTTCTCTGCCGCTAACAATCCAAGTGGTCTTGCACGGAACACTTTACTTACCCCACCTCAATTTCCTTACTTTTAATATCAAGTGGCTGGAGGAAATAATTTTTAAGACTTTTTAGTACAAAAATCTTATATTTCAAAATATCAAAATGAAAGTAGAGCACTTAATTGTATACACCTATGTACATATGCACTCATATGGACACATCTGCATATATTTTCATGTGTATGTGTTTTATGGTAGTGAAGTACAATACACAGTATCTTGCTTTTTCTCCTTTCAATGAAAATACAAAGATCAATAGCAAGAGGAGATATTTTTGCCATAAGGGTATGAAATGCATTTCTTAATGTATCCAAGAATCAAGAATGTGTGTGAAGAGCAAAGGGCATAAGTCCAACCAAAGAAATTAGGTCAGGGCCACCTGGGTGACTCACTCAGTTAAGCGTCTGACTTCAGTTTAGGTCATGATCTTGTGGTTGATGAGTTCAAGCCCTGCATCGGGCTCTGTGCTGACAGCTCAGAGCCTGGAGCCTGCTTCAGATTCTGTGTCTCCCTCTGTCTCTGCCCCACCCATGCTCATGCTCTGTTTCTCTCTGTCTCTCAATAATAAAAATAAAAACATTAAAAAAAAAAAAAAAAGAAACTAGGTCAGTCTTTAGACATACTAGAATGGACATATGAAGGTGGTAGATTTTTGGAGAGATGCACAGGAGAAGGAAGACACTATACTACTGGATCAAATTTTGCAAAACGGACTGCTTCCTATAATCTCACTCTGGATTTAATACATTTTGTTACCCGACTTAAAGATCTCTTGTTATAGGACTGCACAGCTATCTTTGCCTCACAAAAATATGTACAGATTTCTTAAGTCTGTGAACTGGAAGATAATTTTTAATAAATATGTATCTATCCTCCCAACTTCAGGGTGTAGCTGCAGCATTTTGAGGCATATTGCTTGCTAAAATGACATATGCATCACACATCTGGTTCTCTGCTTTGGCATCGATTGAAGGCATGGCTAAAAGTAAAGTTTCCTCACTCATGTCTGTCTGTGTGGTCATCACAACAGTTACTTTATTGTATTTTTAAAGCTGTACTTTAAAAAAATGTTTATTTTGAGAGGGAGTACTCATGCACAGGTGCAGGGGGGCGGGGGGCACAGAGAGAGAGAGAGAGAAGAATCCCAAGCAGGCTCCATACTGTCAGCGCAAAGCCTCACATGGGGCTCCTTCTAACAAACTGTGAGATCATGACCTGAGCTGAAATCAAGAGTCAGACGGTTAACCAAGTGAGCCACCCAGGCACCCCTAATGCTGTACTTTTTAAGCTGTTCTTTTAAATATACATCATTTACATTTTCAGGACCCTACCTCTCCACCCACCCCCAATCTAAGCTCACATCTTTGAATGGCAGAAAAAAATAGGTTTTTTAATTTTTCAAAATTCTCTTAAATCCATTTGCCAGTTTTGAAGGGGGGGGAGGGAGAGTGAAAAAAGAAACAAAAGGAAAGAAGGAAATCAAGGAAAAGAAATAAAAGGAAAAAAAGGAGTAAAAGGAAGGAAGAAGGAAGGAAGGAAGGAAGGGAGGGAAGGAGGGAGGGAGGGAGGGAGGGAAAAGGAAGAAAGAAAGGTCAAGTACTTGAAATAGAGCATTGAATAGAGATGAAGGGTGAATATTACTGACCAGAATAGACTAGGACAATATTGGTTCTTCAAACCAAAAACATCCTGTTACCAGTTTATTCACCAAACTGGTCGTAATTTTGAGTTTAATGAAGAAACATCATCTGAAAACTCATGCCATGTAAATCTGGTTTTTATTTCGATTTTTATCTATGACCATGTGTTTGTGTGTGAAATGTATTCCCCCACTGAGTGATTTTCCACATTTACCACACATAGTGTCCCCCACTCCTGCCTTGAAACCTGTGTGTATTTGTCTTTTATAAACTTTGACAGAAATATTGGAAACTTTTTACCAACTAGATAATAAAAATAACTTCCCCTATTTCTGTCTATTAATCAGGGAAATCTCGGTTGTGCTGTTTTCTTATTTCCTCAAGTTATATATGATCTTAATATATGCTCATTAATTCAGACACACTGAACATTTATTTTGTTTGTAATTTTTGCTCCTTGGTATTCTCTGGAGATGCACATCTCAATTTTATGAGTGACTTGGGGGTAAGCCGTTATGCAGTCATGCTCAGCCTGCCTCAGTGCCACACATTCATAATGTTGAACACTCAATCTACAACCCCCAGCCACACATCACAGTTGCAATTCCAATCACACAATGTCCTCTTGCAGTATTTCATGTCGTACCTCTGAGACTGGCAATTCCTGATTAGACCCTGGATTTCCCCTGTTTTTAATGTCTGGGCGCATTTGGCCGCTGACCTAGTATAAATGGGGATGGTGAGTATGTCTTTGGTCTCCTGTAGCTGCAGAGGGCTCAGAGCAGACATAAAACAGGCCTACAGCCCTGCAACATCTGAACAGTGTTTCCTGTCTGTAGTTCTCATTTTTACACTTGGCATGAGCTGCAGTGACCTTTACCCTATTCTTTAAAGAGATGCCTTTTATGGAGGTTAAGAGTGACTTGGCCCCCAAGCTAACAAAATCCTAGGCTCCCACTGAACTCCAACTGTGCCATATGTGCATGGTGCTGTGAATGCTGATTTAGTGGTATGGGCAACGGTCCACCAGAACTGAGCCCACTGAGATCACCACAATTATGTGACTCGAAGATATTTGTGTACCCCACTGATCATTACCAGAGTTATGAAAGTTAGGCTTTGGGTTGCACTCATCTGCCGACTCGGCAGCATTTTGACCACATGAATTAATGATAGCACAGAAAGAACATTCTACGGCTACTTGTAAGTATTCTTATTAAAGTCAAACATGGGAATTATCCTGAAAATAGTGTCTCAACAACTTGCCTCTGGAGAAGGCCATACGCATTTGCTGTATCTTGTTCTATACATAATTTTGACTCCACATGTATCACCATGCATGGACACCATTTGACCTAAAAATAATAAATGAAATGTATGGTTTTTTTGCATAAAATTCCATCCATAAGTGATAGTGAGAAAAACAAGTATTTCCTTTTGCTTTCCATTAATGTGATAGTTCAAGCATTCCTGAAAACTTTCGCAGGACCAAATTCCTGGGAAGTAAATGTAATGTTTATGAAGTGAACAAGTCTCACCTTTGCAAGGCCGTAGTATAATGTTTTACCATGCAAAATCTTTATTGAGGTTGTAAGGGTATTCAGTTATTATAAACTTCCTTGAAACTATGTTTAATAGACGACAGTGGAATAGATATAAAACTCTATTTACCTTACAAATTTCTCTTAATTTTTGGTTAATTTGGAAATACTATTTTAATCATGCCATCTTAGAAATAGAGACCTTGTTACTTACTATGATAACTGTAAATGTATCATAGATGATTTAAAAATATATTATTTTTGTGTGCTTTATCATTCCCCTATCCTTCAAAGTCCTTAAAATAACAATAGAAGTGACTCTTGTGCTAATTAGTCCACTATGGCCAAATGCATCTATCTGTAGCAAATGAGTGAGCATAGCACAATACTATTTCTCTTCCATTTATGCCTTCCATTGATATTTTTTGGGCTCATTTAATTAGCAGCCTGGTTCAATTGTGGACACTGGAAGTAATAAAGTTAAGGATGCAGCTTCATTGTTTTTTGATGTACTGTGTCAAAAAACAAAATCTCAACATCTAAATGTCATTGAATCATGAAATGAAGAACTGACAAGTCATTTTTATTCCTGAACTTACATTACTGAAATTTACTTAAGTGAATGTATGGGATAAGAAATAAATACAAAATCCAGAGACGGCACTTCTTGGCGTTTACCCAAAGAATTTGCAAACATGCCCACACACAAAAACCTGTAGACACATGTCTACAGCAGTTTTACTCATATTGCCAAAACTTGGAAGAGACCAAGATATCCTTCAGCAGGTAAATAAACTTGATTGGTAACAAGTGGATTTATAATAAATGGCTAAATAAACTGTGGTATATCTAGACAATGGAATATTATTCAGGGCCAAAATGAAATGAGCTAGCAAACCATAAAAAGATGTGAAAGAAATTTTAATGCATATTACTAAATTTAAAAAGCTGATTTGGAAAGGCTGCATACTATATGATTCTAACTAGATGACATTCTTGATAAGGCAACGCTATGGACACAGCAAAAGGATCAGTGGTTGCCAGGGATTGAAGAGGGTGGAGAGGTGGAAAGATGAATGGGAGGAGCACAGAGGATTTTTAGGGCCGTGAAAATACTCTGCATAATATTATAATGATGGGTATATGTCATTATTCATTTGTCCAAATTCATAAAAATGACAACATGAAGAGAGAACCTTAATGTAAACCATGCACATTGGGCGATATGGTGTGTCAATGTAGGTTCATCAGTTGCAACAAATGTACCAAACTGGTGGAGGATGTTTATAGCGGGGGAGGACGTGCATGTGTGGGGGCAGGGGTCTATGGGAAATCTCTGTACCTTTCTCTCAATTTTACTGTGGATCTAAAACTGCTCTAAAAAATATTTAATAAAAAATAAACAAGTATAAAAGAGTAAAAATTGGTAACTTGACATTAAATTACCACAGTATTTAAATTTGTTTTTGACCTAGACCATGAGCAAATGGAGAGCAAGCCTCTTTCATTTGTTCCTCTGCTTCAAGTATCTACCTAATAAAGCGTCTGACACGAAGCCATTCAGTGGATTTTTGTAAAATTGAATTGAATAAAATAAAAATATTAATTGCTGTTAACTCCTTGAAAGGAAAAAAAGTAAACTGTATATGCTTTTCGGATAAGCTTTTGTCTTGAAAATCTCTCTCAAATAATTTTATCTTTCTTTACACATTTATGCTTTTTGCTTACAGTTTTTCCCTTAAAAATATATTTCATATAAATCAGTATCTGCATTCTTCGTAACTTACCCAGAATATATTAGCAATATCCAAAATTAAAGGAAATCCTTAAGTCCAACTATATTTTCAGAAAGAAAATTTAAAAACCTAATTTTTAACATTTCATTTACTACATAATTATTAATCTTTCCTAAACAATATATTTTCTCTACATAGAAAATATGTGTCTGTGTATGTCTGTGTCTGTGGGGCCTATGAAGTGTAATGACCTAAAAAGGAGATTTAACTAGTACTTTAATTTGTCACATTATGTCATAAAACATGAGAGATTTTACAGTATAATACAAAAGAATGAAAAATGTTCTGCCTGCCTTTGATTTGCTTAAAATCAAATGGCAGATAAATTTAAATTAAAAATGACTAAGAATCCATATGTAGCAATGTGTTTAAAAGCTTATACTAATTGCATAAATTCAGAGAAGCATTAAAGAGATTCTGACAATGTGAGTCCAAAATTGCATTGCTCTGCATTATTTGAAAAACTAATTCCCTCCAACTATCAACTTCAACATTTGAAGTTTTAACATATAGATTCTGTAGGCACTTTGCTACCTGCAGAAAACCCGGAGAAAATAGAAAACAGTTCAATCAATATGCTCGATAAACTGTTTGCTCACCTAATAGAGGGAAGGGCAAAAATAACTTAAAGCATTTCATTTCATTGATAGCAAGCCTTGGATACATAGTCTCCTTGCTTTTTTAAGTAGAGTATCCTACACTGTCTCCTCTGGATGATCTTTTTGGAGGCTGTGTAAATAGGCTTCTGTATTGATTCTTAACCCCAACTCAACTGAGAATAAATGAGAAAACATGCATTGC
This sequence comes from Puma concolor, assembly GCF_028749965.1. Classification (NCBI taxonomy): domain Eukaryota; kingdom Metazoa; phylum Chordata; class Mammalia; order Carnivora; family Felidae; genus Puma; species Puma concolor. The sequence continues at coordinate 118,864,975 of NC_141675.1, forward strand.
TTTCTGAATTATTTTAGAGAATAGTAATGTATAAATTCACGACTTTGTAATTAGAAGCCCTAAGTATCACTTCCCATTATAGGGCATACCTCTTCCAAGTTCTATAATTTTCATTTCCTCATGAGCATATCTTGTTGGATAAGCAGGGCAGGAGAAGGGCTTCCCATGACACTATTTCACTGAGATTATGCTTGATTAATGAGCAGATATTTTTATATCTACCATAGCTTATTGTAGGAATAAGTGTGTTGGGCTATTGGATGTCCTTGGATAATAACTACTACCTCAGTTATTCACTGCCTTAAGGCATGAAAAAGGTAATCACATATTTTTCATAGATATAAAATGGTGGGATATAGAAAGCCTTACTTGGGGGTTATTACTAATACTGTAGTAAACCTTCAATACTAGTTTTATTCTTACTTCATTTGACCATTAAAAACGTAAAACCAGTGTATTTAATACATTTATATTCAGGAACCTCATCTGAATTGGCACCATTTTATGTTAGTATCTTCAAACCAAAAACAGGATGCAGTTCCCAGAATATGTACCAAAGTGGTTTAGTGAAGAAGTTTGGGCAACAAAGCTTCTTTGCTTTCTTTCTTACTCCTCAGCACTTGTCTGACTTTTGGCAAATAAGCCCTCCTTTGGCAATTAAATGTCACTGAATTTAAAGGGTATTACTTGTATCCTGCTTTAGATTTTTACTTTCTAGTTTTCCTTTTACTTCATTTTAACAAATTGAATCAGCCTTTACAATTAGTAATAGAGAAACACTTCAGCACTGCCTATCAAATACAGCCAAAGATCCGGGGCAGCTTCGCTTCTATGTAATCTTGGTTTAGACCCAATATGAGTTAGTGTTTGATAATAATAATAGTGCTCAATCAAATCCTTGGGTGTAGATGGTGGTGAAAGATGGGGGAACCCTGTGAAATTGTGATATTTGTGATGCCAACAAATCAGGAAAGGCATGCTTCATAGCTTGGCCTGACATTGTAAAACGTTTTGAAATACTCTTCTTATAGCCTGTTGGCTTGTTGGTTTCAGTTGTACCTTGTAATATTCAACAAAAGCTGTAAAACACAAGTGGTAACTGTTTTCTTTTTATTAGTCATCAAATCTACTGAAATAGTCTTACTTTCTCTTATGAACCAAAAGATATTTTATAACTGATATGTCTGGGTTCTGAGAAATGGGGGAATAGCAACACATAATTAGCTATAATTAGACATGACTCAGATAATTACTTAGGAATTATTTTAACTGTTGTATGTAATCCAGCTAGTGTGCCAGGACAGAATTCTCAGAATTTGACTCAATGCCATCCCACCAAGAGTTTTTTCTACCTTGTGATAAGAAATGGAAGCTTCTCAATGAAAAGAATCTCCATGAGGCCTGTTTGTAAGGCAGATTTCAGTTTGTGCACAAGATCAATTTTGTGCTTATTGTAGGCTTTAAGAACCCATAAGGACTTCATTAATTAGTTAATTGAAAAAAATTAATGTGGATAATATCTTCATTGACCATTGACATATGTCAATTATGGTTGACATAATACAACATACTTCGCACTTTTCATTGACATATATTAATACAACTGGTGCTTATACAATAAGGTATTGAATACAGAGATTTGTGTATATGATCTCCTTTGGCTTGTACACAGTCAAGACCAACTGATTAGTGTAAACAAACAATTAGCAAAATGAGAAATGCAATCACAATACACAAATTATGCATTTTTATAAATAATTAATAAACGCCAATGCAAACAGAAATATAATTGTTAACTTCTATAATTGATACAGATTTTTTAGTAAAGGAGAAAATCTGGTTCAAAGTATATCAAAAAGATTACTTCAGTACTGTACTAGTAAATTGTTGGAAGTACTTTTGAGAGAAATTTGGACTAGTTTTAATAATCCGAAATGTAGTCTGACCCTTAACTCAGGATTCACCTTTAAAAATTTATTCAGAGGAAATGAATTGCTTGCTCTAGAAGCAATCTATAAGTGCAAGGACATAGAAACAAACAATATAACCAATAATAGAAAAATGGCTGATTGAATTTTGCATTACCTGTATGATACAGTATTATTTAGCAATAAAAATTCATGTTTTCAAAAGTATTAAGATGTGAAAATGCTCCTAAGTTAAAAATGAAAATATAAAGCTACCTGCAGAGTCAGTTTCATAGTATATAAAATAGATCTCTATCAATATCATCTAATAACAGCTGAGGTGACCCTGTCATTAATACATAAAGGTGTTTGAGTTTCTTAAACACAAAGTCTAATTTAATTCAAGATATGTTTTTAGCTCCCCAGGAATTTGAGTCTCAATGTTCCTCTAGCTGTTTCTCCTCTTAATGTATGGTTCTAAAATAATTAATACTATTCTTCTATTTTATTTTAATATTTCCCTTTTATTTACTAATATTTTAGTTGTAGTTATTTTGTTTCTGGTATTGGTAATTTGTATTTTCTCTTTTTTTCTTAATTACAGTTTCTTGGTGTTTATCAAGTCTATAAATCTTTTCAATGAACCAACATTCGTCTGTTTTCTATTTCATTGATTTATGCTGTTATTTAACTACTTGCCTTCTACTAACTGCATTTTTGTTATTTGCTTTTCTGTTGTAGAATTTTCCAACTATAAATTTAAATTGGTGATGTTAAGCTTTTATTCCTTTTGGATATAAACAAATTATAAATTTATCACTATGCACTGCTTTAAAAGCACCACAAATACACTCTATTTTATTACCATTCAATTTGACACATTTTCTAATTTCCATTGTATAATTTTCTTTGACCCATTGGTAATTTAGGATTATTTTATTTTTATTTTTTTTTTTTTAATTTTTTTTTTCAACATTTATTTATTTTTGGGACAGAGAGAGAGACAGAGCATGAACGGGGGAGGGGCAGAGAGAGAGAGGGAGACACAGAATCGGAAACAGGCTCCAGGCTCTGAGCCATCAGCCCAGAGCCCGACGCGGGGCTCGAACTCGCGGACCGCGAGATCGTGACCTAGCTGAAGTCGGACGCTTAACCGACTGCGCCACCCAGGCGCCCCTAGGATTATTTTATTTAATTTCCAAATACTTAGGTATTTTATAGATATAATTTTGTTCTAAATTTTTTATTTAACTTAATTACAGTCATAGAATCTATTTTGTAAAGTTTTAATCTTTTGAAACTTATGGAGACTTACTTCATGGTCCACTGTATGTTCTATCTTCTACCTGTTGAAATGCTTGTATTTAAATCTATCATCTTGCTACGTGTTTTGTTTTGTTTTTTTATGGGCAGTTGAAAGGAATATATTTTTCCACTAGTGATAGGTGTGATGTTCTGTCATTAATTAGGTCAAATTTGATGGTGGTGTTTGGGGCACACGTGGACAGGGGCTGTCCAGTTCTCCTTTCAAGGATTAACTTGCTATGTGCAATTTTAGATGTCAGCCCCTTTAGATTCTGCCTCACCCCAAAAAGTCACCTCACAGGAGGTCACATCATTCTTTGGAAGTTCACATGTAGTAACTAAGAAAGGTGGGGGAATAGATAAAGGTATTGCTGAATCAGCCAAAAGTTGGCAACTCTGACAGGACATATTTTCTCCTTAAATTCTCTCTGAGTTACATTTGAGAATTTCTCAGACCTGTATAAGAGTTTGACTTCTATTCTTAATTCTGCTTTCCTCTTCCTTTCACAGGTGCTGATCTTGAAATAGCATATTGCCACAAAATCTTGCTTAAGGCTTGCTTTGGGAGATCCAACCTGAGGGTGTTGTTTATATACTTTTTGATCTTTTGCTAAATCAATTATTGAAAGGGGGACTATTAAAAAAAATCTTCTGCTATGTTCATAGATTTCTCCATCGCTCACTTTTATTCTATCAGCATTTATTCGTGAATTTTGAAACTATTTTTAAGTCATACATAGTTAGGATTTTTATGTCCTCCTGATGAATTGCCCCTTAAAGCATTATTAAATGCCCTCTTTATGTCATATAACATTCTTTGGCTTGGAGTCTAATTTATCTGATATAAATATAGACACAGCATCTTTCTCATGTGTATAGTTTGTATGATAGATCTTTTTCCATATCTTTAGATTTAACTTGTTCTTTTGTTTAACATATTTCTTTTAAAATCCACAGAGTTCTTGTTAACTTTATCCACTCAATATATTATTTTCTTTTTTATCGGAGTGTTGAATTCAACTACATTTACTATAATTATTGATACATTAAATCTATCACCCTATTTATTTTATATTTTTTCTTCTATATTTGACTTCTGTCATTCTTTTTTCTGAATTCCCTTTGGACGATGGAATAATTTTTACCTTTCCATTTAATGAACTTTGTTATATTATTACTTAAAATCTAAAACTTATTTTCTCAGAAGTTGGAAGATCTCAGGAATGCTGATGGACACAGAATAAACCATGTTGTAAATGTATGACATACCTCCACTGAGGAGGGTAGGTAAAAATACTGACCTAAATAATTTTGGAAATGAGTGAAAATTTTAAGATGAACGACAAAATAAACTATACATAAACACTATGCTTTAATTGATAAGCTGTTTCTTACTGGGGTATAGGTTAACAATTCTGAAATCACTTGACATTATTCTAGGATTGAGTAAATAAATAAATGGATGACCAGTGGTAAGAGCCAGGTTTTTTACCATTGGAGAGGAAGGTAACAGATAAATAACAAGGAGAGGATAGAATAAGCATTCAATATGAGATTAGAGTCAGAGACATAAACATGAGCCACATTTAGCTTAATATAAATGTACGTGGATAGATAGACAAAAAATTATAGATGCATGTGTAGTCACGTGTTAATATACACACATACACTTCCCAACTGTATCTGTTGAGAGGGTGTAGAACAGTTATATTGGAGTAGCATCCAGTGCCCAGATATGAGTTTCTAATAATCTGTCCTCCTTGTAGAAATAAATGATACTAGGCATAAGGCAGAAATATACAACATAAGCCTGGAACATCTTACCATGCCAGAAAGAGAAAACTCTTAAAAAAAAAATGGTGGGATATGCCAAAATGTCACAAGAGTCAAGTTAAAATGTTTCCAGTGGATAAAATGTGAGTAGCAACATAAATAATGTAGTAATAGGTTATAATCCCAGATATAAAATAAATATCCATGAGCCCATACAGATACAAATAAAATATTGAATAAATGAATAAACAAGGTGAAGAGGCATATCATCCATAGAGAAGACTCTCATCCCTCAAGGAGGAACAGTTGAACTCACTGCCTTTTAAGCATGGGAAGCACAGAGTGAATTCCTTCTAAAGAGAGCAGTACGAAAAGTGGGGTCAAGGGAGGTATTTTACAGTAGAGAAAATTGGCAAACATTACTTCAGTCAGCTGAATGACAATCATTGGTAATAAGTGTATGTCAATAGTGTGTCTTTTTGATATTATGTAATGAGAATGGCACTTCCCCTCTTTGGTCTTTCTTCCCAAAATCCATAACCTGTCTAATCTTAAAAAACAAACAAACAAACAAACAAACAAAAAAACGGGATGGCTGGAGAGCTCAGTCAGTTAAGTGCCTGACTTCAGCTCAGATCATGATCTTAACAGTGAGTTTGAGCCCTGCATCAGGCTCTCTGCTGTCAGCAGAGAGCTTGTTTCAGATCCTTATCTCCCTCTCTCTCTGCCTCACCCCCACTTTCATGTTCTCTCTCTCTCTGTCTCTCTCTCTCTCTCTCTCTCTCTCTCTCTCAAAAATAAATATTTTAAATAAAATCACATTTATCCCAATTGAGGGATATTCTACAAAATTCCTGATCAATTCTCCTCAAAACTATTGAGCTCATCTGAAATAATCAGAGTCTGAGAAATTGTCATAGACCAGAGGAAACTGAGGAGGCATACTGAATACATGTAATGTGATATTCTGGATAGAATCCTGGAATGGAAAAAGGATATTGGTGGAAAAAAAAAACTAATAAAATCCAAATAAAGCATAGAGCTTAGTTCATAACAACCTACCAATGTCGGTTCATTAGTTGTGACAAATGAAGCATATGAGTGTAAGATGTTAGTAATAGGGGAGTGTGGACTATGCAGGAAATGTCTGTAGTGTATATAATCAAAAATTGAAAAAGTTTATTGTAAAAATCTATTCAGAGCTAATAGTTTCCCACTTCATAGTTAACACACCACCCTGACACTTCAAAATTCACATGACCCACATGACCCATGTAAAATAACCTTACAGTAGTATATTTTAATTAATTATATAATGTACGCTATTTTATCATATTTTCTTCTTTTATATATGTTATTAACTCATTTTATAAAGTTTACTTGTGTTTAAATACAGAGCTGTCTTTTACGAAATTACAGAGAAAAAAATACAATATTTTATACAATAATTCCAGTGCTTTTTAATAACTCCTCTATATCTAAGATACATCTTATGCCATTTCTTTTCAATCTAAAGACCTTTTTTTTTTTAACATTTTGCATACTACAGGTCAATTGGTAACAAATTTTCATGGTTTTTGTTTAATTTAAAATATCTTTGCAGGAGAGTTAAGATGGCAGAGTAGTTGGAAGACCCCAAGCTTGCCTCATCCCTCAAACACAGGGAGATCAGTATCAAATCATTTTGAACACCCAGGAAACTGATCTAAGGAATTCGGAGAACAATCTGCTTAAGTAGAGGGAGAGAATGAGGCAAGTACAAGATGTAGAGATGTGAATTGGGGGAAAGAAAAGCCATGGTGCCGCAGAGGGGAAGGAACCATTTTCACAGAGAAAGGACAGAGAGAAACAGGGGTGGGGGAGAGAAAGCAGCATGTAGGGTTCACTCAAGAAAAACACTTCCCCAAAACCATTCAATGGGGAATTCAGAGGAACTGACTATCACAAGTTTTTACAAGATTCTGAACACTAAACCATCTCTGAAATAAATATTAAAGGGGACCCTGTGAGCAGGAAAGAGAGACAAAAAGCAACAAATAATAGAGAGGAACAGAGATAATCTACAGGAACAGCAACTTTACCAGTAATAAAATGACACTAAATTCATATCTAGCAATAATTACTCTAAGTGTAAATGGACTAAATATTTCATTAAAAAGTCATGGGGTGTCAGAATGGCTAAATAAATAAGACCCATCAATATGCTGATTAAAAGAGACTCATTTTGACCCAAAATCACCTTCATATTGAAAGTGAGGGGATGGAGAAAAATGTATTATGCTAATGGAGATTTTTAAAAAGCTGGAGTAGTCATACTTATATCAGACAAACTGTATTGTAAACCAAAGACTCTAAAAAGAGATGAAGAAGGGCACTATATCATAATAAAGGGGTCTATACGACAAGATGATCTAACAACAATAAATATTTATGCCACATATATAAATCAATTAATAACACTTAAACTCATTGATAATAATACAATAGTAGGAGACTATAATATCTCACTTACAGTAATGGAAAGATCATTTAAGCCAAAAATCAATAAGGAAACAATGGCTTTGAATGACACACTGGACTGGATGGACTTAACAGATATATTCAGAGCATTTTATCCTAAAGCAGAAGAATACACATTCTTTTCGAGTGCACATGGAACATTCTCCAGAATAGATCACATACTAGGTCACAAATCAAACCTCAACCACTACAAAAAAATTGAGATCATACCATGCATATTTCCAGACCACAATGCTATGAAACTTGAAGTGAACCACAAGTAAAATGTGGAAAGACCACAAATACATAGAGGTTAAAGAACATCCTACTAAAGAATGAATGGGTGAAGCAGGAAATTAAACAAGAAATAAAAAATACATTGAAGCAAATGAAAATGAAAACATGAAAGTCCAAAAAACCTTTGGAATGCAACAAAGGCAGTCCTAAGAGGGAGGTATATTGCAATACAGGCTCACCTCAAGAAGCAAGCAAACTCTCAAATAGAGCAAACAGAGCCTAAAACCAGCAGAATATGGGAAATAATAAAGATTAGAGCAGAAATAAATGATAGGGAAAAAACAGTAGAACAGATAAACAAAACTAGGAGCTGGTTCTTTGGAAGAATTAACAAAACTTAATAACCCCTTAGCCAAAGTTATCAAAAAGAAAAGAGAAATGGCCTAAATAAATAAAATCAAGAATGAAACAGGAGAGATCACACACCACAGAAATATAGCAATTAGAATGTTATGAAAAAATTATATGCTAAAAAACTGGGTAATCTGGAAAAAAAGGGGACAAATTCCTAGAAACATACAAACTACATAAAGTGAAACCAGAAGAAATAGAAAATTTGAACAGTCCCATAACCAGCAAAGAAATTGAATTATAAATCAAAAATCTTTCAACAAACAAAAGTCCAGAGCCAGGTGGCTTCCCAGGGGAATTCTACCAAACATTTAAAGAAGAGTTAATATCTATTCTTCTCAAACTGTTCCAGAAAATAGAAATGGAAGGAGAACTTCAAAAATCAAGCCAGCATTACCTGGATTCCAAAACCAGAAAAATCCCACTAAAAAGGAGAAAAATAGACCAATATCCCTAATGAAGATGGATGCAAAAATTCCCAACAAGATAGTAGTAAATTGAATCCAACAGTACATTAAAAGAATTTTTCACCACTATCAAGTGCGATTTATTGCTAGAATTCAGGGGAGGTTCAGTATCTACAAATGAACCAATGTGATACACTACATTAATAAAAGAAAGGATAAGAACCGTATGATCCTCTCAATAGATGCAGAAAAAGCATTTGATAAAATGCAGCATACTTTCTTGATAAAAACCCTCAAGAAAGTAGGGGTAGAAGGAACATCATGAAGGCCATATACGAGAGGCTAATATCATCCTCAATGGGAAAAAACTGAGAGCTTTTCCTGTCAGGGCAGGAACAAGACAAGGATGTCCATTCTCACCACTGTTGTTCAACATACTACTGGAAGTCCTAACATCAGCAATCAGACAACAAAAAGAAATAAAAGGCATCCCAATCAGCAAAGGCAAAATCATATATTCACTCTTCACTGACAACATTATTCTTGATGTAGAAAACCCAAAAGACTCCACCCAAAAATTACTAGCACTGATACATGAATTCAGCAGACACAGGATATAAAATCAATGTACAGAAATCTATGGCATTTCTATACAACAATAATGAAGCAGCTAAGAGAGAAATCAAAGAATCAATCCCATTTACAACTACACCAAAAACCATAAAATACCTAGGAATAAACCTATCCAAAGAGGTAAAAACATCTGTACTCTGAAAACTATAGAAATCTTAGGAAAGAAATCTAAGAAGTCACAAAAAATTGAAAAATATTCCATGCTCATAGATTGGAAGAGGAAGTATTGTCTAAATGTCCATACTACCCAAAGCAATCTACCCATTAAATGTGATCCCTATCAAAATAACACCAGCATTCTTCACAGAGCTAGAACAAATCATTCTAAAATTTGTATGGAATCAGAAAAGCTTAATAACCAAAGTAATATTGAAAAAGAAAACCAAAGCTGGAGGCATCATGATTCCAGACTTCAAAATGCATTACACAGTTGTAATCACCAAAACAGTACAGTACTGACACAAAAACAGACACATAGATCAATGGAACAGAATAAAGAACCCCGAAATGGACTCACAACTATGTGGTCAACTAACCTTTGACAAAGCAGGAAAAAATATCCAATGAAATAAAAACAATTTCTTCAACAAATCATGTTGGGAAAACTGGATAGTGACATGCAGAATGAAACTGGGCCACTTTCTTACACCATACACAAAAATAAATTTAAAATGGATGAAAGACCTAAATGTGAGACAGGAAACCATCAAAACCCTAAAGGAGAACACAAGTAGCAACCTCTTTGACCTCAGCCATAGAAACTTTTTACTACCATCTCTTCCTCAAACTATAGAAAACATCTCCTGAGGCAAGGGAAACAAAAGCAAAAATGAACTATTGGGATCTCATTAACATAAAAACCTTCTGCACTGTGAAGGAAACAATCAACAAAACTAAAAGGCAACGTACATAATGGCAGAAGATATTTTCAAATGACATATTGGCTAAAGGGATAGTATCTAAAATCTATAAAGAACTTATCAAACTCAACACCCAAAAACAAATTAAAAATGGGCAGAAAACATAAAGATGCCAATTAAAAATGGGAAGAAAACATAAAGATTCTCAACATCACTCATAATCAGGGAAATACAAATCAAAACCACAATGAGATACCACCTCACACCTGTCAGAATGGCTAAAATTAACAACGCAGAAAATAACAGATGTTGGTGAATATGCAAAGAAAGGGGAACCCTCTTACACTGTTGGTGGGAATGCAAATGGGTGCAGCTACACAGGAAAACAGTATGGAGTTCCTCAAAAAATTGAAAATAGAACCATTTACCACCCAGCAATAGTACTACTAGGTATTTACCCAAATAATACAAAAATGCTGATTTGCAAGAAGTAGCATTTTATAATTATATTTTACAAATTGTCAGATTTTATTTTGTGTGATATTTCTTTCTATTCTTATCTCAAGATTCCAGTTACAGTGTATGTTAAATCATTGATGTTGCCCTTAGCCTTTGTTCATTTTTTCCTTCACTTTTTTCTCTGTTCCTCAGACTGAATTATTTCTATTAATCTTTCTTCAAATCCTCAGACACTTTCTTCTACCATCTCTAATATGCTGTTAAACACATCTAGTGACGTTTTAATTCCAGTGTCTTTCACTTCACAATTTTGATTTGAGTCTTTTTAATAGTTCCTAATTTTCTCCTGAGATATCTGTTTACTCAATAAGACCAAACATTACATTAATTTGTTGACTCTATTTTAATTCTTTAAACGTATTAGCTTCTTTAAAGTTTTTGCCTGTTAAATCCAGCATCTGCATCATCACAGTGTTAGTATCCCTTGAATGTTCTTTTTTCTGAGTATGTGTTATATTTCTGATCGTGTACTAGCTATTGTGGATGATATATTATAGAGACTCTAGATTCTATCATCTCTCTGAAGAATGTTGAGTTTCCTAATAGACAGTACAATTATTGGATGATCATTAACATTATGTAGTCTTGTTTTTATGTTTTGTGAAGGTCAATCTGTAGAAATTTCAGTATTCCTCAAACCCTTCAAATTTGGTAGGTCTCAAACTCTGAAGGGTGGATTTCTTCGAGTCTTGATTTTAGGCTTTGTTAAGGTAGACATAGAGAATGATTTACTCTATAGTGTGGTCCGTAGTTGAACGCTTACATCTATTTGTGTCTCTGTCCAATGCCTTTGGTCTCAATGAGGTGTTAATGATGTCTCTCCATTTGGGCTGGGCCATACCCCCAAATCTGCCTGTTCTGATTAAATTCTAGGAACTCAGTTCCATTCTCAACCCAGAAGAAACTGTTTTCTGATAAGCCAGCCTGCATATGTGTAGTCCAATTCATAAAGGACTCGGACTGTCCCTGCATAATTTTCTTTTCCAGCCACATCAGTTGTCCCAAGCTCCAATCTTATCTCAGCAGGGTGAATCTGCCCATCTTGGTTTCTAGGTTCATGAACTACAGATACAAAACTTGGTCAGGGAACATATGGAACCTCTCTATGAGTTTCATTCTTCCAGAGGTCACAGAATTGTGCCTCTGTTGTCAACACCTGCACAGTGACTAGCTCAGAGAGAGTGCTAAATGTTTATACTTTGAGTGTGTAAGAAAAAAGTTTATCTTATATATTTTGCCCAGCTTTATGATTATTTGCTGTAAGATAGTTAGTCCAGTACCAATAACTCTATAATATCCAGGATTTGAAGTCTTTTTATTGAGCTCTTACTGTCAATTGCATTTCATCCCACGTGGATGTTTTCTTTTCTCTCTTCTCCACTGACATGTAAATGAAATTCAGACACTTTTACTTGAGTTTTCCAAAAATAAGACATGATATTTGTATTTGTTATAGAATGTACTGAATTTGGGAGAAGAGAGAAGAATTTACATCACATAAATGGAAGTGACTTTAAATTACTTATTAGGCATTCCTGTGATTTAATTCATTTCTGGTCACTGCAAAATTTTGCCTAATCATCTTTCTGTCTAGTTTTTGGGCTATTTATACATGGTTGACCTGTTTCCTTCTACCTTCATTCCCTCTTCTTCCTCTACTCTCCCACTTCCAAAAGCCTCATCATCCTTTTTTTATGCATAGATGTTTATCTTTTAGTTTTATTTTGATATTTATTTTCAAAGTAAACCCCAGGGTCTCATTTTCCACATCAAAGGAGCTTAATTTCCTAAATAACATTCCTTCCCTAAGAAGAATTTTGGTGCTGGTTGATAAAATAATTATATCTATAAATGCATATTTGCAGAGATTAAAAATATGAATATTCAAAAATATTATGTAGGTATCAACTTAACTCATTCATTTATCTGACAGGCATTTATTGAAGGCTTTCCATATTTCATGTGCTGAGATTAAAAACACTGAAAATGTGGGATGCCTGGGTGGCTCAGTTAAGCATCTGACTTCAGCTCACATCATGATCTTGCTGTTCATGAGTTCAAGCCCCGTGTCAGGCTCTGTGCTGACAGTTCAAAGCCTGGAGCCTGCTTCAGGTTCTGTGTTTTCCTCTTTCTCTCTGCCCCTCCCCTGCTTGTGCTCTGTCTCTCCGTCTCACAAAAATAAATAAGCATTAAAATAAAATAAAATAAATTAAATTAAATTAAATCAAAGGACTGAAAATGTGGGGCACCTGGGTGCTCAGTCAGTTAAGGGTCTGACTCTTGATTTCGGCTCAGGTCATGATTTCATGGACAAGAGATCGAGTCCCATGTTAGGTTCTGCACTGACTGCGGAGCCTGCTAGTGATTCTGTCTCTCTTTCAGCCCCTCCCTCCCCTCTTTCTCTCTCTCTCTCAAAAGAGATAAACATTTTTTAAAAAGACTGAAATGCATGGTATATCTTCCCCATGAACTTCCCATTCACATCTGGATGTTAAATCAACAGAAAACAATTTATCAGGTTCTATGCCTGACTTATACAATATGGTTTGCTATGGAAACATAGAGAAGATAGTAACTCAGACAATAAGAAAGCTGGTGATCGATTTTCTAGAGGGCAAAATTATCTAAGCTCAAATATCTCTCTCTCTGAAGCTTTCCTTGAGTCTGATTACATAGCTATGGTATTGACTATCCTCCCTCTCTCTGTTTTTCTTTGTAATTTCAATCACATTAATATATAAGCCTCTACCACTAGAGAGCAAGCTCTGGATGTTAGTCCTGTGTCTCAGCATTTACATAGTATCTAGCACGCAGTAAGTGCTCAAAAAGCATACTTGGAATGAATAAATAAATTAATGTGTGTCTTGCAATGTGTGTCCTTTGATGCTTAAAATGCAGATTTATTTGGCTGTTGATTTTTGGTAAATGATTCATGTCCTCAAAACATAATCTTTTATTAATTTTTTATGTGATTCTCCCAAGAATCAAACATATTTTCTTTGCTTTTCTTAATATTTGTATAGACAAAATTGTGGTCTTAATTTCTATGCATTCTTTTATATAGAAATATGCAGGTTTTGTTTTCAACTCTGTTATGGAGATGATTTGAGGAAAATGCTTCCTTTTTTGTACTGTTGTTTGCTTTCCCTCAATAAAGCCAGTGTTGTTAGGTCTTTGAGGATTCCTCTCATTGATATATTCAGAAGATAGATTATATGTCTCCTTGATTGACTTCATACTTATAATTGCAGCAGCAGGAGAAAAAAAAAAGATATTTTTAGGTGTGTTAGAAAGAAGTTTCAAAGCACCTCAGGCTGAGCAGACAGGCCAAGATAACACGCTTTCCTGATGTTCAAGACAATCTGTTCTTGCCTTCTCCCCACTCTGCTTAGAGCTCATGCACCCCTACATTTCAAGAAGAAACCTCAACCCTGATGGACTCATACTTACATAAGTAAATAAGGTGACAAGAAAGCTTTTAATTTTGGAAGTTATGATAGTGAGGGTGCACTGTCTCCTTCTGCAACAACAAATTAATGTTTAATTGTTCAGAATCTGTTGGGGGAACTGGATATCTTGAAAGATTTATAATGATATAGAATTGTCAGCAGGAGGAAACACCAGGACTCATTAGTTAGTTCCCCAACTTCTAGGCAGGACTGGATCCAAGCCTACCCCAACATATGGATAGCCTTAGGAAAGAAGACTTCTCAGATCATTTTCATACCTAGTCTAGTGCCTTGAAATGTTGTGTTGTTAAAAGAATGTTCTATAGGAAGGCATAAGATCTGACTTCTATTTTTTAAAAGTTATTTGCTCTATGACATTATGCTTATAAAATCTACCTGATTTGCTTTCTATCTGTAAGATAACACTGATGAGATATAAGTATGTGAAAAATTCCCTTGAAAGAAAGTGAGTCAGGAAGAATGATGTCGCTTTCTAGTTTTGTAAAAAAATAACTCTGGAAATTGTAAACTACAAATAGCATATTCTTTTAATATTAGGATATCATGGTAATTCATTGATTTCATTTTCATATTCCTTCTTGGGGTTGATATTCAAAGTTTTTTATGTAAAAAATGAATTTTAAAATTAAAAACTAATTTTGAATTGTAAATAATATTCTCTTTCCTTTGCTAACAGGAGCCATTACACATCTGAGCATCTAGAAGGAGGAGGAATGCCTTGAAACTTTTAGATTAAAGAAAACAATTAAATAATTCTTATTGGTATCTGATCCAGGAATAGAAGGAAATATTTTTTTTCAAGGAAACAAAATTAACTCTTCTAATTATTAAGGTAATATTTGATATACTGTAACTCTCAGTGCTGACCTTGGGTTTTGAGAATTCAGGATGACCGCTATATATCCTTGCTCTATGGACCTGTGTTTCTTCTTCATAGAATAGCATGGGATGCTTGCTACGGATCATATAACTCACTACCATCCCAGTCTTTCAGGGTCAAAAATCTCTAAGAATGGGATTTGGGAAGCTGCATTTGTCACAAACACCTCAGGTAGTACTCTTAGTAACAATCTCAGGTGGTACCCTTGCAGTATCATTACAGCTCGTTCAGAGACCACATTTGGAAAACACTGTATTTAGATGGTGTGAGTAAGACAGAGATGTTAATCTTTTGCAGCTATAGTACGAATTACGTACAATATAATGAATACATTCAAGGGATCCAGTCACCCTGTGATGTCTCACACTGTTTTGCTCTTCTATGACATCTCGTCCCTGACATTTCTATTTACTAATTACATTTCTTGACATTTATATTTTGGTTGTATCTATCAAGCTGCCATTTATGCTCATTTTTCTTCCCTTCAAAACAAGGGAGGCCCCTTCAGAAGGATGTAAATCTTTAGGAATGATCTTTGTGGTACAGTGCAATAAAGACCACAAATTTTCCTCTCTCTCCTGTACCCATGGCCATCGTAGGGCTCTTCCACACCGAGTCTGCGCTTGGCTATTTCACTTGCTTTAGCCAGTGGGACAGTGACAAACATGACCCAAGCAAGGACTTGAAAAGTGCTTATATTCTTGCCGCTATTGGAATCCCATGACCACCATGTGAAATGTGTGAGATAGTCAACTGTGGAATGAGAACCATGTGGCCCTGTGACCCCTGTTACTCTTTACCTATAGCTTCCAAATACGACACATGTGAATAAGGCCATGTAGATCACCTAGCTGCTAGGAGATCCATAAACAAAGTTGTTTTGTATATTTAGGGTAAAACTGCATTACTGTGGCATTAGATTCATTCATTAATTGATTTAAATAATTAAGAGGTTAAAATAATGAAAGTTGCAAGACATGACTTATTAAGGTGTTTTCAAACACCAGAAACCTTGGTTTCTTTTGGCTTCTGGTTGTGTAATATTTTGAAAACCTGCTGTGATTGTATTCATAATTAAATAATTTATATATTTAAATTAAATAATTGATCATTCCATTGCAAAATTTCTAAACCTCCAACCAGGGAATACGAATGCCTGCAAAACAAATGAAATGTATGACAAAGACACCTACTCGTGAATGTTTCCTTAAATATCTACGTAATAAGTTTATGCATACTTTATATGAGATGAACACATTGGAAAATGAGCACATACACGGTTAAAATGCACATATATGGTTCTAAACGTGTTATTTTTTTTTCAACGTTTATTTATTTTTGGGACAGAGAGAGACAGAGCATGAACGGGAGAGGGTCAGAGAGAGAGGGAGACTCAGATTCCAAAACAGGCTCCAGGCTCTGAGCCATCAGCCCAGAGCCCGACGCGGGGCTCAAACTCACGGACCGCGAGATCGTGACCTGGCTGAAGTCGGACGCTTAACCGACTGCGCCACCCAGGCGCCCCATTTTTTTTTTAAAGTTTTTTTTTTTTCAACGTTTATTTATTTTTGGGACAGAGAGAGACAGAGCATGAACTGGAGAGGGTCAGAGAGAGAGGGAGACTCCGAATCGGAAACAGTCTCCAGGCTCTGAGCCATCAGCCCAGAGCCTGACGCGGGGCCTAAACGTGTTAAAGGATATAATTACTAGGACAATTCAAGATAGGAAGCTTTCTATAGTGCATAAATATTATATATCTCAAAACTTTAAAAATTGTACAGTAGATATTACACCATTGCCAACACCTAAATTTAATCGTAAAAACAATGTAACCTCCCTGAACGTACCTCTCAATGCTGAAATTATTGTGCTGTTGCAAATTAGACCCTAGGCATTTAGTTTGGTGAAGCAGTTATAAATGCAGGTACCTAAAATGCCTAATGTTCAAATAGGGAATTCTTAGGTATTTTGGAACATTAGTTAACTTTGCATAAATGTTTGCATGTATATGTGTGCATTGATATATCAGACATTATTGATAATTGGGAATATTTATTTTACTTACTGATTATGCAGCAGCAGGAGAAAAAATGCAGTTTTAGGTATTGAGAAAAAAAGTGGCAAAGCACTCTGGCTGAGCATACCTGAGTTTACATATCTATTTCAGTGTATAGCTCTCATACCATAAATGAAACCATACATATGGGAGTTGGCCTCTCTTTAGTACTTACTGAAAAACTTAACAGTCTATAAACATTTCTTACATTGACTAGAGTTTGTCTAGCTTCTAAGATATATGTCAAACCCACACCCTTTTATGTAACACTTCTACCCTAAATCCCATGGAAATAGTGAGTATGGATAGTAATAAATTACTATGGAAATATATGGAAACAAACTGTAGAACAACTATTACCTCTAGTTACCAAAGAAAAGTACTACAATAACTTTTCTTTTAAAAATAAATCAACTCCCTCTCTGGCTCCATAAAATGTTAGTTCACACTGGGACATGTGGACACCTGTTTATTTACAAAGCCTTCAGTCATGGAGACATAGATTTAGAGAGTTGAGACAAGAATAAAATAAACTGGATGGCCTCCTTTTAAATCCAACTGTGACTTTCATCTCTGTCACAAAATAAGCACAACATTTGGCAAGATTGGAAACCTCAACTCCAGTCAGGTCCAAGTTGGCATGGAATCACCTTGACAGGCTCCCAGATCAGCAAGAACTCTCAGCTCTGAAAAGGCTCTTTTTGCTAAATTTAACTTTGCCTGTGTAAAATGAATTAGCCATTCCTAAGGAGAAGAAATAGCTTTAAGACTGAGGAGAGGGGGCATCAGGCTCAGTCAGCCCATCAGGTACCTAAGATATCCAAGATTGGTAATAACAACCTGCACAAGAGAAATACAGAGTGTATACAAATTAGGATATGCCTGCAAATTTGGAAAGATAAATGATTTATTCTGCTTTTCTTTCCCTGTAAGACTGTATCATTTC
The DNA here is from genome assembly GCF_028749965.1 of Puma concolor. NCBI lineage: Eukaryota > Metazoa > Chordata > Mammalia > Carnivora > Felidae > Puma > Puma concolor. Next base: position 118,882,878 of record NC_141675.1, read on the forward strand.
CATTTTCTTTGGAGGCAGCTGGGCCCAACAGAAAGAGTAAGAAAGATGGATAATTATGCTGTGTCTTGATGTTAGCAATACAATAATGGGTCTGAAGGCTATTTGCAATGTTAGGTTTTATGATTGGAGAGAACTCCAACTTTCTTCTGCTTAAATTAAATGTTTTTCATAAAGTAGAACCCAAAGAAATACATGTAATAAAACAGTTGTAGTGCTGGCAGGGCTGAGTCATGCACACAGCATGAACTTTGAAGTCAAGGATTTTTCGTCTTTATTTAGGTTCACGATTTGCACTGAGGGCTGTATCTTTTCCCATGTCACACAAAACATGTTGGCAAAACCTTGATGAGACGCTATAGCATAAGCGTAGTTATTTTCGGAATCGCTTTGGCTCATGTCACTGTAGAGTCAACCAGCTGTCAAGCATCCTAAGAAAGTTACTTAAACTAAAGAGTGCCTTAGTAAATTAAATATTGATGAAAAAGAATTCTTAATCTCCTTCTGCCTCTGGACATACATTTGCTTAATTTTGGCTTAATTTACTTAAATTCTCAGTCCCCCTTTCTTTATTAGATAGTAGAAACTGAGAAGTTTATTATCCTGCCGGAGACAGAATTCTGTGCCACATGATGTAACTAGTTCCCCTTTTCTGGACAAGGATGGCTCATTATACGCTCCTTGCTTTAATATCTTTAATCAGTCTGTATTGATGGAAATTTTCTGAGGCTTCATTTCTGTGTCAAGGCAGCATAAAACACTGTTTTGCTCAGTTGAAAATGCTGTGGCATTCTACAGTGAGTCTTATGTGTTTTGCTGGCTGGCATTTTCCTCTTGTTCATTTTACTCTTCAGAACGCAACAGACAGAACCTTAGGGAGCATCTGTTCAAAGTTGTTCATTTTGCAATTGAGAGATTTAAACCCCTACACAGCAGAGAAACTTAACCCTACTCACACAGCTAAAAATCAAACCAGCAATTGGGGTTACTGGTTCCTGTTTTTTGTTTTTGTTTTTTTTCCCCCCTCTGATAAACATGTTCCCTGGAAACTCCTGGGGCTTTTTGGAGTCCTTTTCTATTCCCACATCAAAAAGTAGAGGCCTGTCTTATTTATCATCCCTTGACCATACATGAAACTTTCTGCTAAAAAGATTAAGCGTTAAAGAATGCTAAATACCTAATACAGGCATCTCCAGGCTTATCACTTTTCAGAAGGTGACTTAGACCCTGAATGCTTATATTTTTACATTTCTTTTCATTTTATATTTTTCATCTTTTTTATTTGAGAGGACTACCCCAAAAGAAGAAAAGTAGAGGAAAAACAGGAAGCATGAATATTCAATGTTATAATTTTTAAGGAAACATTTAAATTCGTCTTAAAAGTTCATTTTTATTTTTCTTTTTTTGGAAAAAATCATTTTTCAAAAATTCAATTCATTTTAAAATCAAGGAAAACAACTGTTCAAAATATGTAATAAGATATATATCCTACTGGAAGTTTCCATTCTATAAGGATATAGCTCTCCCAAAAGACTGGAAGTTCCCTTGAAACTATAAAATAGTCTAGTAATTATTCCCATTATCTCCAGTTTTTATATTCCTATGAATAAGAAAGCCTCAAAATCAATTTTTCCTGCGCTATTAAATCTAACTTTGTTAGCCCTTGCGTCATAAATCATTAGCTAGCAAAAGCCTCTCTACTTTGAATATCCGAGCCCCCAAAAGATCGGAAATGCCAATGAAGTATGGGCTCTGGGATGTGCTATTTCTAGTGTATGCTTACTAATCAGCACAGACTTCCAAAAGACTCTGGACTTTTGTCAAGAATGAATACAGGTGGTGGACTGCTGAGGTGGCTCAGCCGCTTAAGCAGGGACTTCAGCTTGGGGCATGATTTCGTGGTTTGTGGGTTCGTGAGTTCGAGACTCTGCGTAGGCTGGCTCTCTGCTGTCAGCGTAGAGCCCATTTTTGGATACTCTGTCTCCCTCTCTTTCTGCCCTCCCCCACTCACTCTTTCTCTCTCTCTCTCAAAAATATATAAACAGATAAAAATACGTATTAAAAAAATAGTGAGTATAAGTGGTACTTGTGGGCATGGGTGATACTTGCACCGCGGGCCAGATCCCACTGCAGGATCTGATCCAGACATGGGTTTCTTATGGATTTTAAGTCACATGAATGATTTGTGTCAAGTATTTCAGGGTACGGAGGAATTTCTTTCATTCCTCAAAACGGTATTATGTGTGATGTCAAACATCATGATTTTGACAGCCAGTGAGGCCTGAGTTGCAATCCTTAACTTTAGTCTTTATTAAAAGTGAGGTTTTGAAAAAGTTACTTTATCTGAAAAACTTTCATGTTCCTTCCCTGTCAAAAAAGGCATAATAATAGGTTGGCTAGCAGAATGGTCGTGAGCAATGACCCAACACAGGCAAATGGCTCATCCTGACACCTGCTTCAGAGAATGTAATTCACAAAATCAGGCAACTGTCACTCTGCTTCTAGGAAAATTCATGTGTGTAGATTTGGAAGGTATTGCCCTGATCACAGTTCTTTTGGTTTACACAAATTTAAACTGCCAGGCCCTAGTCTCTTTTTTTTTTTGTATGTATGTTTTGGGGTTTCCAATCCTGATATGCCTTCCTCCCCCTTCTCTTTTCGCACGCTCTAGTCTTCAGAACCAATTCTCAATCCACCTGGAAGAAACTTTGCTTCTCAGCTTTGCCTTCTTATCGGGCCTTTGCTTGGATTGGAATTGGGAATTTTCAGAAGGCTTGCACATTGTACTTGCTCTTAAGATCAGCCATGGCACATTTTCCCTGGACAAGGCTAGATTGTCACTCTCAGGACCATAAACGGTAGACTCAGTGATAAGCAACAAGCTAAGCTTAAAGAGGAAACACTAACACATGTGATAGAAAGAGTCAGATTTACTGGAAGTATTACGCCTGCATTTTAGGTGAGCACTGAACAATCAATAGCTGAGGGAAATGTTCTTTTTCTGTGCTGTTCAATGTGATAGCTTTGGCTATTAAGTCCTTGGCTATAACATGTACTTATTACACACTGGAAACGTAGCTAGTGCAACTGAAAACTAAATTCTAGATGTGATTGTAGTTTATAATTTATTAATGTTTAAATTCAGAGAGCTCTATGTGGCTAATATTGAACTGAAGTAAACATTGCAATTCTAGACTGTATAGTTTTACAATAACCATATTGTTTTTTAAAACTTTAAAAGACTTGTAATTTAAAATGTTATGTTCTGGTCCAGAGCTAAGAATTAAGACAAAATTCAATATAAGATCTAGAAATAAGAATATAAGTATTATTTTAAGGGTTTTTTTTATAATTCATATCTCTTTTTCTTTCTTCATCTGAACTTTTCTTTGTTTGAAAATAAAACTATCTCTTGCCTCTTGCTTTTTTCTTCTCTTCTGCTTCCCGTCCAGGATGCTATCTTCTGCAGTAGTGAAGGAAGTGAGAACCTCTAATTCAGGCATTTCAAGTAGCATCCGTAAGAAAAAAAAAAAGTACATAATAACCAGGCCACATGAATTATGTAGTCCATAAGCCAAATTAAACTGGATAATTGTCTAAGTGTAAAGGGTCAGAGCTAATAAACTGAACATAATCTCCTGTGTTCTATCCCTAAAGAAAATTAAATTTTGATGATCCCGAGAGCTCACCATTCAGGAATGTCAGTCTAACTAATCACATAAATGACAGTTGAATCCCAGAATTGAGTTAAAAGTTAAATGTCCTTTGCAATCGCTGCTCAAGTCCAGAGTGTGCTAGTTGCTTCAGGCAAGCTGTTAGGAATATCAGAATATTGACAGGTTAGCACAAGATGCGAGAGGAAGCTTTGAGATTTGCAAAATTAGTCCCCGCTGAATGCTTTAGCGAGTCACGTCTTTGCAGAACATTACACAGTAAGTATGTTAGACACTTCAGAATTTACATTTTCAGTCTCTAATACAAGTTTCAGGGAACATCCTTCTCCCCTGGGGAAACTGTGTCAAAGACTTCAGACACTCGTTCAGAGATAGACTCGTAAAGCTCCCATTTTCTCTGCGCATAGGTGAGAGAGCATTCAGATGAGAGAAGACAGACAGACAGACAGACAGAGACAGAGAAAAAGGCATCACAGGGTTATTTCTAGGTAGTCTGGACATTGCTGTGGGGCACCTCTGCCTCCCATACTTCAGTACATCAGAGGGCTTTGGATTGTTCAGGTTGGGAGGAAGGACATTAATAATAATAATAATAATAATAATAATAATAAAAGTTCCAAGAATTGGTTATTGCTGTTTTTCAACAAATCTCTGACTAACTTGGATAATGTTTTCTGGTGCTGTGGGTTTATGTGTTTAAGAGCAGATGCCTGGGGCGCCTCGGTGGCTCAGTCGGTTGGGCATCTAACTTCAGCTCAGATCATGATCTCACGGTTTGTGGGCATGGTTCATGGGTTCGAGCCCTGCATCGGGCTCTGTGCTGACAGCTCAGAGCCTGGAGCCTGTTTAGGATTCTGTTTCTCCCTCTCTCTCTGCCCCTCCCCTGCTCCCGCCCTGTCTCTGTCTCAAAAATAAATAAACATTAAAAAAAATTTTAAGAAGAAGAAGAAGAAGAAGAAGAAGAGCAGATACCAGATGGTATATTGTCACTGGGTTCTATCAGGAGAGTTAATTGAAAAGGAGAAAAGTAATTGGTTGATAGATTATAGAAAGAAAGGTGCTTATAGCAAGAATACATAACAGAGGGGCATCTGGGTGGCTCAGTCAGTTAAGTGTCTGACTCTTGATTTCAGCTCAAGCCATGACCTCCGGGTTCATGAGTTGGAGCCCCATGTTGGGCTCTGTGCTGACAGCACAAGGCCGGCCTGGGATTTTCTCTCTCTGTCTCTGTCTCTGTCTCTGTCTCTGTCTCTGTCTCTCTCTCTCACTCTGTCCCTCCCTTGCTTGTGCTCTCTCTCTCTCTCTCTCAAAAATAAAATAAATAAATTTGAAAAAAGAATACATAAAAAAGAGAGACTGACAACAAATCCAAAATAATCCTTTCATAAATGATGTAAATTGTACAAATTTAGATTGATACAGCTATCTAAATGTAGTCTCATAAAGTTACAAATTAAAAGCACAAACAGCAAAAGTTACAAACAAGGAAGCACAATGAGAGAAAAGAGTTGAAAATGTAATTAGTGAAGCAGACACTCTGCTTTGCCTTGGAATTGGTGACTGTTTCGGATTTGAGTGCTAATCGAGAAAAATATTTTTAAAATATAAAAATATACTGCATGATAAACAGGTACCTACTTGTTGTTAGCAGGTGATTGGAGGCATTGGCTTGGGAGAAGGAAAAGCCTCTGCAGGGCAAGATAAGCAAAGGGGTGTCTTGTAAGCCCCCAGTCCCATCAGAGCACCGGACGAGTAGATGTGCTCTGCACAATGTCCCTCCGTTAGCTGTAGTTGGAGAGCGGCCGTTAGCAAACAAAAAACTTGAGAGAAAAGGAACTAAACAATCAAATAACACATCATAGTGTCTCAAATAATTAGGGCAATCTAAAAAAAAATATGTAAAATGGCTATGGGAAAGAAATAGGAGCCTCATATACTCTTCAACTCAACGTACCTACTGTTTGATGAAGACTGTATTGCTCCACAGAAAAACATATTTGGTAGGAAAGAATGTTTTAAAAGTCAATTATAGTTATCATGAGAGGTTTTTTTTCATATTTCTAGGAGAGTTGTTTTTTTTTTCTGAATTCTTCCTTTCCTTTCATTTGAATATGTATGAACTGTTTACCCTCTGCATCAAGAACTCTCTAATGTTTGATTAAAACATATTTTATAGAAATCAGTTCACCATCCTACTTTAAGCAATGAGAAAGCTTTTCTAAGTTTCTTGCTTTAAATAGAGAAAAGCCCACAACAGAGGATGTCCTCACTGTAATTTCCTACGAATCTTTTCTAGAAGAACATAACTGTATTCCTTCTAGTAATTTAGTAATTTCTTACTTCTTTTAGTAATTTCTACTTGGGTTTGTGAGTTGGAGTAGAAATGGGCAAATAATATTCACATTTTGGCTCAAGAGAACAAAACTTGCCTTTCAAAGCATAGTGGTCAGAGAGCTGAACTCCATATCGGAGTAAATACAGACTTCCCCGGGTCCAAACTGGCTCGTCCAGGTCTGCACTTGGGAGCGTAAGCAGGTTATTTAAACTGTGCCACAGATGCCTCATTTTCATTTGGGGGAGGGATGAGATGAGCACCCATTAACTAAAATTACAATGCACATTCAATGAATTAGTATTTCTAAAGTCTTTTGCTAAGTTCCTGGCACATAGTATCTGATATGTAACTATTTGTTATTTTTTTAAACTATTCTTTTCTTTCTTTCTTTTTAAATAAGATATTTACCTAGATAAAATATCTGGCTAGGAAAGCACATTTGAACTTGACTTTTATAATATGTAGCTCCCAACTATACCTTCTATGTGCCTAGAACAATAATCTAAATCATTTAACCAAAGTACAAAATTAAGTACGATACCTACTTGAAACCTTCCCAGCCTTTATAGGTCTGAGCCTACTGAAGTAGACTGGCCTGAACCAGATGCTTTAGAACATTTAGTTGTTTTCTTTTTCTCTTTAAAACCACTGACATTTGTAACATTGAGACTCACTACTGATCACTAAAGTAAATGTAATTAATGATTACAATGATATTCCCTGTTTATAATGTACTCTTTTATCCAGGTCCCAAATTTGTCCACTGTTTTCTTTTAATAGCTTCCTGAAACAAGTGATATCATGTGCATGAAAAACAAAAATACCTGGAGCTGGAATATTTCTTCTAAAGTCAGACTTTGATTTAATATACTGCTTTTGTCAAACAGTACTAAATGTATAGTGTCTATCATTACAATCTACATTACCTCAAGCTTTTGCCCTGAAGCAGTGATCAACTGATCACAGACAATGTGAAATTAATTCTGGCTTTTAAAAGCCATCGTAGAGGAAGTGTTATATTTGCTCATGTAGTTTTCTTGCCATATATACTTATAAGCAATTTTACTAATTGAGACCTAAACTCATTTAACTTACAAAGCATGGCACACAGTAGAGACACAGTTCTAAATATCAAGTCACATCATTCTTCTTTCTGAGATGCACTATATTTAGAGCAATTTCTTTTTCTTTTTTAAAGTAATACTTGGACACCCAAAGCATTTGAGTTTTCATTGAGACCTGAAGATACAGCACTGTTTAGTCCATGAATGGGGAAACATTGTCATTATTCTCAAAAAAAATCACTGCCTTGTCCTAAATTCACTCAGTTTTCAGGAAGTTTATTGTCCATCTTTATTCCCTCTCATTAGGAGCAATATATTTAACAATGCCCATCTATGAAAGACAGAATTTAGTTTTACAACCTTGCTCAGGCCATTAACTATTATAATCTATGAGTAACTCTTTTTCACAAGATTTCAAAGAACACGTTTTCTGATATTCCTCTTCAGCTTAGTTTCATTCAGGATATTCCTATTCTATAATGTAAAGTGTGAGTATAATAAAATGAAAGAGAAAAAACCTTGAGAAAGAAGATGATATGAAAGAATGATGTCTCCATTGATGACAAAAAAAAAAAAATCACTGGAAAAAAACCACACAAACAAACAAAAAAAAAAATAGATGGGATATTTTCTTTCTTTTTTTTTTTTTTTTGCAACGTTTTTATTTATTTTCGGGACAGAGAGAGACAGAGCATGAACGGGGGAGGGGCAGAGAGAGAGGGAGACACAGAATCAGAAACAGGCTCCAGGCTCCGAGCCATCAGCCCAGAGCCCGACGCGGGGCTCAAACTCACGGACCGCGAGATCGTGACCCAGCTGAAGTCGGACGCTTAACCGACTGCGCCACCCAGGCGCCCCAGATGGGATATTTTCAAGTTGATAATATGAAAAAGTCTAAAGGTAAGTAATTCAGGAGTGGCTAGAGCCAGGAGCACAAATACAGTGTCTAGTGCTCACTTTTAGTCTCTCAGCTGTGTTTCTCTGTGAAACTTTGATCCCTGTTGAAAACAGAGCAAGCATGAAAAACATGTTGCGTTAGATTATCTTTTCAAGTTTGATATATTTATTCCACCTTTGATCATGGCAACTGAGTCCCTTTCCAGGAGTTGAGCACATCTGAGGAGATCTACCTTCCCAAGCACACTGCCTTTCCCTGGAGGCCACCTGCATCCAATAACTTCTCCACAAGGAATATAAAGGCCCTAGCTTCTTGTCTGAAGTGGCCCTTTAGAAAGTTCTAGAGTTCTGGAGGGTGAATTGAGGCATTTGTGGCTCATCCCAACTCAATCTTCCCTCTACCTGATTCTACTTCCTTCACTCCCTGGTATGGTCTGAATGTTTATGTCCCCCATGCATTTACATGTCGAAATCCTAACTCCCAAGGTGATGGTATTAGGAAGTAAAGCCTTTTGGAAGTAATTAGGTGATGAAAATGGAGCCCTCATCAATGGGATTAGTGCCCTAATGAAAGAGTCCAGAAAAAGCTCTCTTGCCCCCCTTCACCATGTGAGAGTACAGCAAAACGATGCTATCTGTGAGCTAGAAGCTAGCTCTAGCACAATACCAAATATGCAAGCACTTTGATCATGGACTTTCCAGTCTTTAGAACTATGAGATATTGGGGCGCCTGGGTGGCGCAGTCGGTTAAGCGTCCGACTTCAACCAGGTCACGATCTCACGGTCCGTGAGTTCGAGCCCCGCGTCGGGCTCTGGGCTGATGGCTCAGAGCCTGGAGCCTGTTTCCGATTCTGTGTCTCCCTCTCTCTCTACCCCTCGCCCGTTCATGCTCTGTCTCTCTCTGTCCCAAAAATAAATAAACGTTGAAAAAAAAAATTAAAAAAAAAAAAAAAGAACTATGAGATATTAATTTCCGTTGTTTATAAGTTACCTATGATTGTATTGTTATACTAGCCTGAACAAACTAAAACACTCCCTTTATTTTATTGACCCTGAGAGTATTTTACAATAAACTTCCTGAACATATCCCCGCTGAAAATCTGTTTCCCAGGTACCCAAACCTGGGACACAGTTCTAGATTTTTGTCTTCCTGACTTGAATTTCAGCAGAAGATAGCTTCCCTTTCATATTTATTTTCAAATGCAGCCCAGGAAGCTATGCGCATTATCCTGGCCTGAGCCACATGCCCATTGGAAAGCTAATCATTTTTGACAGCGGAATGACAGGATTCATCAAACCATGCATTCTCTTCTCAAGCTCCTGGAGGATGGAGGATGATTAGATGGCCCTTCCAAAGGCATGAACGGAGAGTAAAGGAGGGATTCTTTCCCAGGGGAAAATTGAGGTCGCTTACCAGAAGAAGATGAAATGAGAGGTGTGGAGGAAACAAACACAACACATATACACTACTAAAAAGGTATATATTTATTTTTAATAATTCTAATTTAAATATATTTTGTTATTATGCTCTTACATTAAAATAGTGAAGTAAAAGTAAAGATAATAATAGCTAACATTTGAGTCTTAAAGCTCTAGTTACTATGCTATATACTTCTATATACTTTAGTTTTATTAACACATTTTATTTTAACATGATTTTAGGAGCTGGAGACTAAAATTCCCATTTTACAGGTAAGTAAACTGAGGGTCAGTGGGGTTAAATTGCCAGAATTACATAATTAGTATTTAATATTCTTTCACTACTCCTTGCTTGTCTCTATTACTAAATTAAATTTAGTTCCACAACTAAATTAAATTTCTTCATTAACATACATGAGTTTCTGTGGTGGATTATATTACCTTGCCCTGAATCATCAAGTCTCCTAGTCTGATATACTTCTCATAGAAGCTTTATGTGCATAATTGCATCCCAGAAGTGTATATGTAATTTGGCCAGTGAAATTCGTATGTCACTTCTGGGAAGGAACTTTGTCATCTAGCACATGGCTTCCTAAGTATTTTTTTTTTATCTATTTGCCATAATACCACCAATATCCCAGATAAACCCTACTCCATCCGCCTGTGTTCCAGAATGAAGACAACAATTAGCAGAGCCAGAAATAGATATTTGGTATTGTTAAGAAACAAACATTTACTGATAGAGTTTTAGAATCAAAGACACGATAATAAACATTGTGCATTTTCTGGAGAGACTCCTCTGTATAACTTCCTTGTGAACTTCTGGCAATAAGTGATATTGGTGAGATGTTGGAAAACATGGCGCAAAACAAGTAAATGTCACAATTTTTTAAAAAGTAAATTCATATAACTGATAATAAATTTGACATGATAAACATATTTTATTAACACTTAGAAAAGTAAGACATGAGCATTACGAACGAGTATACACGCTAAGAACATGTGATTCTGAAGTAATTTTTTCTTTTTTATTCATGTTATTGGACTGATTGATCAAGGTAACACAATATGCATAATATATTCAAATTTTGCATCAATATTATACAAAAACACGGACTCCCTTTTTCTAAGTGTAAATAATTCTTTTTTTGAGAGAGAGAGAGAGAAACCACAAGTGGGGGAGGGGGAGAGAGAATGGAGTACAGAAGATCTGAAGTGAGCTCTGCGCAGAAAGCAGAGTCCCACTGGGGCTTAAACTCACAACTGGGAAATGACCAGAGCTAAAGGCAGATACTTAACTAATTGAGCCACCTAGGCAGCCCCTTAAGTGTAGATAATTCTCATATCTGTTCTCATCCTGTAAAACAGATAACTATCCTTGTTACAGACGAGTTCACTGAAGCTCAGAGAAATCAAATAAATTTACCAATTTCACACCGTGGATGATTTCGTTTGAAACAAAGACACACAAGATGGAAAATAAATGCTGGCTTAACATAGTATAGTTAAGTAAATTCATAGATGACATAAATTTTCACCCTTAGAGTACTGAGTCAGCTGAACTCAGATTTATTTAGTCTGAGAACATGGTCTCTTTAACAAAGCAAAAAATTACCAAATTTCTTCTCAATGTGTGTTCTGTTTTGTGGTTTATGATTTAGAAATAGAAATTATATATTCTCTACATGTATTACTATATTTTAGTTATGTAGAAAATAGAAATGATCCCTCCCTCCAGACACATAGAATATCTTTTTTTTAAAGCTATATACACCAGAATTAATCAAGTCTTTTTGCACTAATTATCGAGGTCACATAGATCATTTGTCACCACAGAGACGGGAATTTCTGATTCTGGAACTTAGTCCCTTTCAGATGACAAAAAGTGACATACTTTTTTTTAATTTTTTTTTTTTAATGTTTATTTTTGAGAGAGAGAGAGAGAGCATGCGAGCAGGGGAGGGACAGAGAGAGAGGAAGACACAGAATCCAAAGCAGGCTCCAGGCTCTGAGCTGTCAGCAGAGACCAATGTGGGGCTTGAGCTCACAAGCTGTGAGATCATGACCTGAGCCAAAGTCAGATGCTTAACCGACTGAGCCACCCAGGCACCCCAAAGTGACATATTTTTAAGCAGTCTTTCTTCACAAACTTTCCATGTCTGTAGGAGAATCTGTTATCCTGATATTTTAGAAGTTGAAGCTGTCTGATTTCTCCTTTTTCTTCACTTCTTTTCACTCCACCAGATGAAATATCCTTTATCTTGTCAATACTTCTTTGACAATAACTCTTCAATTTGACCATTCCTCCCTACACATATTATAGAAACTCTACTTATACTAGGATAAGCAAACTAGTTGTTTGGGGAAAAAAAAACATCTCTGTAGCTTAACAAAATAAAAGTTTATTTTCTGGCCATAGTCTAATGAAGATGGGTGGCTCTTCTGGAAATTTCTCTTTCAGGGGTAAATATAAGGAATGAAGTTTATATAATTTTATGTCTCTATCTAGAGGTCTTCAAAAACTGCTACATTGATGGGAGAGAGGAACATTGTATGACCAAATGAAACATTTTATGATCAAGGCTAAAAATTATGTCTTTACTTATGCCAAATATTCCACTGCCCAGATATCTGCCACAAAGTCCAAGAATAATTGATATCTGGCCTGAGAAATTATAGTTGATTTTTTTTTCCATGGGGCACAGAAAAAGAAAACAAGTTTGCTGAGCACATGACATTACCATGGCCTCACTATCCCTAGAAATATTTACTACTTCCTGTATTCCTATGGTGCTATTATTGCCAGTTTTATTTTTTAATTGACCACCTTTTTTACAGAGATATTCCATAATAATTTATTTCCTCATTCAAACATACTGTCTGGTAACCTATTATCCATTTATGGAGTATATGAAATAAAGCATATTATGTTGACTTACTTTAACTGTTATACCTAATTATAGACAACTGAACTTAATGCATAAGCACATTACTTAACTACCATTATAATTATAATTATGGCAATGTATAGGGGACAGCAATTGAAAATATATATAATTTGTTAAAAATTATAATAAAATAAAAAATAAAAAGTATTAAATTAAAAATAAAAACTTTGTTACAGAGATGGTAATGATCCTTAGAATTATTTAAGCCATAAGTATGTCCATACTTAAGTTAGTATTCAGAGACAGATCAATATTAAAATTATCCAAAGTATCACAAATGCTCATTTTGGATTTTCTGAATATTTTCATACCAAGGGAAGACTATATACAAATAGACCAAGTGGAATATTGCCTACATAGTGTGACTTAAGATGTAAATAACTCATCTATCTACTAAATTATCCTTCTACCTAAACTAACTGCTATTAGCAGTAAAGTCTTTGTATTGAAATAAGATTTTGTTTCCCAAAATCAGCTTTTTTCTTCGGAAAGTTTCGTGCATGAATTCATGAGCATTCATGTTTCAATTAGCCTGTTACATAAGAATATCATGCAGAGGTGTGAGGTAAGGAAATGTGAAAAGTACAGAGAACTGAAGGGAAATCCCAAGAGCATGTGACCATCCTGTGAGACTCTGGACATCCAGGCTTGAGAGTAGTGCACCTAGTTTAGGGAAATAAAAAGTGAAGATGTAAATGCAAAGAGACATTTCGCCTAATTCAGAGCTTTTTGGTATGACTGAGATTGATAATGTGTGTGTTAAGTGAATGGCTGCATTAGCATTTCCCTTTATTTTGTTCTATAGATTTTCATTTTCCTATAAAAAGATGTATACATCACATGCACACATCCCAAACTCCACTATGTTAACATGCTAGCCTGGCTTGCTGAAAAAAGCAAGTCCATGGCAAAGGTCATATATTAATGGTTTATTGTGGGGAGGGAGCAGGGGAAGAGAGAATGAAAAGGGCAGACAATGGAAGTGAGACAGGGAAGAAGGAAAACGAAAATACTGGGAATTGTCATTGCTGAGAAATCACAGCTGGCTTCTCAGTCACTAGGAGATTCCTGAGAGGCCATAGACAACCACCTATTCCAGAAAGAGTCTATCCATGAAGTGGAAGGGTCAAAAATTGATTGGCTGACTTCTCTCTCTCTCTCTCTCTCTCTCTCTCTCTCTCTCTCTTTGAGGTAGAGCACACAAGAGCAGGGGAGGGGTGGAGAGGGAGAGAATCCCAAGCAGGCTCTGCACTCTCAGTGCAAAGCCCACCGTGGGGCTTGATCTCCCAATAACCTTGAGATCATGACCTGAGCCAAGAGCTTAACTGACTGAGTCTCCAAGGTGCCCTATGACTTTTTCTCTTTTAAGTCTTTGGTTGGGTCGAAGTTGGCCACTTTTCTGAATTGTGTTATTTCTAAGATGGCCAGAACCTGTAATGTGTCCAGTATCTCAACCACAGACACTGCAGCTGCCATCAACCCACCTCAGAGTGAGCAGAGGAGGAAATGCCACCCTCCTAGTTTTGGAAGGTAAGCAAAAAGGGTGAGCTGGAAAACAAGGTGACTGTGATGGCAGCCATGGCTTTCCAACCACTGGAAGAGTGGGCTTGGTACCTGGGGCCTCTCAGGGAAAAACAAAAAAAAATATGTTGGACAACAATCCTCTATGGATTTCTTCGATTTCTCCCTCATTTTGGCCTTTGGAACAAAGACATGTTTGAGTAATATACATGCTTTGGAAACTAATGTCTCCCTAGAGATACAGACTCCAGAGTATTGGAGGGTAGTAAGTTGCTTTTTCCACTCTGGGAACATTTCGTTACATTCCAAGGTAAGAAATAATCTGTTTTTTTTTTTTTCTTTTCTTTTTTTTTTTTGAAGAGGAAGATGAGCAGATATGCCAGTAGCCATATAAAATCTTCCCATCTTCTAACCATAAGATTTTTCATCTGTGGTGCAACGTGTTGCATGTGCCCCTAAAACATCTGGCCCTCCTGGAATTGCCCTGTGGGAATGTGGCCATGAAGAACTAATGCAAGGTATTACTCTGGTTGAACCTTTTCTTCAGTGAGTAATAAGTTGTCTGTGACTTTGACCCAGGGTGTTTGTGTTCTTTTGTCGGTATGTGCATATGAATCCATAGCAGGATTGCTTACTAGTTTGCAGTCAGGGTAAAATCTTAGACCCTTAATAGCTCCTAACTCGACAAGAACCAGAGAAGCAACAAAGACCTTGGGGAAATCAGGGCTGATGTATAAACTTAGACCAATACAGTTAAACTATGGGTCCTACTGTATTAATATATGGCACATTAGGGGCGCCTGGGTGGCGCAGTCGGTTAAGCGTCCGACTTCAGCCAGGTCACGATCTCACGGTCCGTGAGTTCGAGCCCCGCGTCGGGCTCTGGGCTGATGGCTCGGAGCCTGGAGCCTGTTTCCGATTCTGTGTCTTCCTCTCTCTCTGCCCCTCCCCCGTTCATGCTCTGTCTCTCTCTGTCCCAAAAATAAATAAACGTTGAAAAAAAATTAAAAAAAATATATGACACATTATAATTAAGATTAAAATAAAAATCTTGAATTCATACACTCATTTTACAATTTTTGTAATCACTTTGTGTTCACTTGGGTCTTTTTTTTCATGATTCCATCTTCTGTTACTTCATTAGGGGTCTCACTTATTCAATACTTATTTATCAAATATTTACTTTACTTTTGAAATTTGTTTTAAATGTTTACTTAAATTCCAGTTAGTTAACATATAGTGTAGGGGCGCCTGGGTGGCTCAGTTGACTGAGTGTTCAACTCCTGATTTCAGCTCAGGTCAAGATCCCAGGTTTGTGGGATCAAGTCCCTCATTGGCTCCTCGCTGAGGAGCTCCTCCTAGAGCCTGCTTAAGATTCCCAAACTGTCCTTCTACCTCTCTCTCCTGCTTGTGCTCTCTCTCTAAAACAAACAATCAAAAAGCATATAGTAAAACATTAATTTCAGGTGTAAAGTCTAATGATTCATCACTTACATATAATACCCAGCGCTCATCACAGCAAGTGCCCTCTTTAATTCCCATCACCCATTTAGCACATCCCCCTGCCCACCCTCCCTCCAGAAACCCTCAGTTTGTTCTTTATAGTTGAGAGTTGGATTTATGGTTTGCCTCTTCTCCCATCCATGTTCATCTGTTTTGTTCCTTACATTTAAGAAACAAATATTTTCTTTAAAGATCCATGCTCTGCCTTGTGTTGTTAAAAATTGGAACACAAAAGAAACTAACAGGTATCAGTGTATAGACTGTGCATGGCATTATTCTCTTTGTTCCATGTAAGAATCATTTGATTCTTAAGACTCCCATAGTAGAATTATTATTATCTGCATTTTAAGGAGGACAAAAAGAGAAAAATAGGAATTAAGCAGATTGTCCAAGGTCACACAGCCAGCAAAGGAAAATGTCTTAATATGAACACAAGACTGCTTAGATTTAAATCTTTACACTTTTAAAAATTTTAATTCTGTCTCATTATCTTAAAATTAACAGGAGCTAATGAGATGTTTCTACAAATATCTACAATACATTTAAATGTACATTTATTTGGAGAGATTCTAAAGTCTCAAAATTGACACTTCTTCTCACTCTTAACACTCTCCATGGGCTTCTCATCAACACGGACAACTGCATTTGTCATCCATCAGCCAATGACCTCCTCATGGGCACATTCAGTCCAAAACTCTTTTTCTAAACCTATGTATTTGATCTGTTTAAAACCCTGTGAAAAGCTCATAAGGTAAAAACCAAACCCTTAAAAAGAGTCTCTAATATTGTAAAAGGTCTTGTACTTGTCTACCTCTTTCTAGTTTCTTTCTAGCTATCCTCACAATTTTCTCACCCTTACTTTTCAAAATCTTGTGGATTTCTTTTATTGGTAGGTTTATTTATTTATTATTTGAGAGAGCCAGAGACAGCACAAGTGGGGGAGGGGCAGAGAGAGAGAGGGAGAGAGAGAACATCCCAAGCAGGCTCCACACCATAAGCACAGAGCCCGACATGGGCCTCGAACCCATGAACTGTGAGGTCATGACCTGAGCCGAAACCACAAGTCAGACACTCAACCAAGTGAGCCACTCAGGCACCTCAAAATCTTGTGGATTTCTAAACTGTGTTGTGTTGCCTTCTGATACAGGTTACTGTGCCAGGAAATCAATTCACTCTGTCTATACTATCCACCACTATCAACCACACATGCACACTCTCTCTCTCTCTCTCTCTCTCTCTCACACACACACACACACACACACAGACACACACACCTTCAGATGCTTAAATCTTATCTTCAGACTTGAATTTCAAGATCATATTGTCATAGGATCTCCCCCAGATCCACCCAAGACTAGACCAGATCTTATTATTGTGCAGCATAGTAGTATCAGTAATTTTCTTTTTTTCAGAGTACTAGCTGTTTGTAACTGAGCATGGTTGTTTCATGATTGCCATGCTACAATGTAAGCTCAGGAGAGTGAGACTTTATCTTTTCTGTTAATTCTTATATCCCTTACACTTATCACAATCTAGACACATGAAATAGTGCTTGAATGAATGAATGAATGAATGAGCAAGCAAATGGTTAAAATAGGGAAAGAATGATATAACATGCAATAAGATTTCAAAGGTGAGAAATTCACTCACTCCTCACTTCACTACTTAGAGAATGTTTTATCGAAAATGTGACAATTGAAATGTATCTTTAAAAGATATGGGGAATTTTGAAGACAGAGATGGGTGAAGTACATTGCAGTTTGATCAAAGTGGTTTAGCAAGAACTAAAAGTATTGCATCAAAGTAGTGAACGATAAGTTTAGGAGTTATTAGCAGATACACACCATTTATTCTCCTCCCTTTAGAGTAATATTGAAAAGCTAATCTTAGGAAGAGAAGAAATAATAACTCTGTTGTTTACCAACTGAGTTGAAGATGACAGTCACTAAATTAAGATTAATGCATCTGCTAGTAATTTAGAAATGGTTCTTTATTAAAATGATATTCAGCTATTAAAAACCATGAACAAGAAAACATAGAATATATGAATTGAAATAGATTCAGAGATCATTTAGCACTACTCTTTAAATGGACAGATGAGGATGTGGTCTAGCCTGATGAACGGACATGCATGAATTAGCAAAATGGGTGAGTAATAAAGACAGGATTAGAACTCAGGTCTCCCCATTGTCAGCCTAATACATTGGGGATAAAAAGCCCTGTAAGAAAAACACTTGCCAGTGGTAAGTTCATATCATACTTAGCAATAGTCATCAATAAAAATAACTGCCTACTATAACAAAAAAGTAATTAATAAATCTCAAAACATTATGTTGAACTAGAGTCCAAACACAAAAGTATATAGACTGTATTATTCCCTTTATGAGAAGTTCTAAAACAACAAAAACAAATCTATAATGATGAAAATGAAAGTAGTTGTGTATAGAGTTAGGCAAGGGGGATTTAACTGAGAGAGAAAGTAAAGAAATATCTGGGGTATTGACATGTTATATAGTTTGATTGAGGTTGGTGTTATGTGGGTTTATATATTTATCAAAATGTGTCATACTGAAGCATCTGTGCTTTTTAAGGAATGTAAATCATACCTCAATAAAACCCCCCTATTGCCATAATCATATTATACACTAATTCTATTTAAATAAAGGCTAAAAGTCGGGACACCTGGGTGGCTCAGTGGGTTAAGCATCTGACTCTTGATTTCAGCTCAGGTCATGATCTCGTGCTTTGTGGGTTGGAGCCCCACGTTGGGCTCTGCACTGACAGTGCAGAGCCTGCTTGGGATTTTCTCTCTCTCCCTCTCTCTGCTCCTCTCCCACTTGGTCTCTCTCTCTCTCTCTCTCTCTCTCTCTCTCTCAAAAATAACTAAACATTTAAAAAAATTTTAAATTAGGGGCGCCTGGGTGGCTCAGTTGGTTGAGCTTCGGCTCAGGTCATGGTCTTGCAGTCTGTGAGTTCAAGCCCCCCATCGGGTTCTGTGCTGACAGCTCAGAACCTGGAGCCTGCTTCGGATTCTGTGTCTCCCTCTCTCTGCCCCGCCCCCACTCATGTTCTGTGTCTCTCTCTCTCTCTGTCAAAAATAAATAAACATTAAAACAAAATTGTTTTTAAATAAAGGCTAAAAGAAAAACTGATTGCCTGATTGTGCTAACTGGCCAAATATTTAGATAGATAGATAGATAGATAGATAATAGATAGATAATTGATATATGTGTAGTTAAGATATATGCATAGATACAATAATCATCTCTGTACTTCTAGTTTGTATTGTAGCCTAATACAAGTAATGACCCATTTTGACAAATAGGTTATTAACTACTAAAATTATAAAAAAGGATAAGAAACCTAAGATTTACTTTATAAGCCTGTTTGGACCTACTTTTTTGTTTTGATAGGTTTTCACTTGTGTGATAAAGGATAGGCAAAGGAAACAGAGTTTTCCTTTGTACTACCATGGGTGCACTACCATATATATTTTTTTATTCCATTGAAAAAAATCTCATCAAAATGCCAGGGTAGATTTCTAGACTTCTCTGAAAATCTCCTTTCGCTCCAAATATGTTGTTGGGAGTACTTCTTCCCTGATTCTATCAACTGTATTCACCGGCTCCCAAGTGCATAATCGAGATAGAGGAGATATAACAAGAAAAGAGACAGGCATCTCTTCACCATTTGTGAGCGTAATGAACCCCTCCATCTGATCTTATTATAATTGCGCCACCTCTGGCACTGGTCTTTGGATCTGCCCCCAGTTATGCCAACATCAATTTCTGGGCATATTGATGCATAATCTTAGCTGGCAAATCTCTACTCTCCAGGCCTTCTGTTTATTGTAATATCGATGAGGTTTTCCTTTTATAGCTCCCACTCTCTAGAGGTAAACAGATTTGGTTAAAAACAAAAGAGACTATTAATTAGCATCTTTCTAAAAAGAAGACTATTTTGTGCTGGTTTTTAATTCTCTGACATAGATCGTTTTGTCTTCGTCTCACTGCTTCTGTTTCGTTTCTATGACTGTTTTTATAAAACTCATGCCTGTTTACTCAGATTGTGACAAAAGATAAGCATATTCTGTTTGTATTTTTCAAGCTCATTTTGACACTTAAGAACACGTTCTACCAGTTGAGCACGGTTCTGTCCTTTATCACACTCAGTATTGGAAATGGTATTTATCAGTTAGTAAATCACAGATGTTCAGTATGTGCACTTAACCACAAAAATGGGTGCGTCGAGATAGAATGATCACAAAGACATCTCCAACTCAGTAAAATGATAGGTCACTCTTGCCTGAAAGAAAGAACATTTTCCTCTCTTATGTGGGAGAAAAGATAATTTGTCTTTCTTACTTTGTTTAAATGAAATAGCTAGGCTAGTCTGTAGGGTTTTCTCTCTGGATCTGTAAAAGAATTTCCCAAAGGCAACAATTAAAGAACAAATTTATGTACATAAAATGACTATGTGACAGAGAATTCTGTTTATTTTAGTTATCCTTGATTTGGTTTGCCACTCTATAGATCTAATCATTTGGAGAGAGTTTAGTTATGCAGATCGATAATTGAATTTTAGAGTAGTCCAAAAGCATGTTATTGCTTTCCAAATTGCAGAAGAAAATGTACCTGATTTGCTTCTCCCAGGTAAATTTAATCAATATTTCTTTGGTCCAG
The DNA here is from genome assembly GCF_028749965.1 of Puma concolor. NCBI lineage: Eukaryota > Metazoa > Chordata > Mammalia > Carnivora > Felidae > Puma > Puma concolor. Next base: position 118,902,918 of record NC_141675.1, read on the forward strand.
CTTCAGATACTCCATCTAAAAGTGAAGAGGAAAATGCCAAAGTTCAGTAAGGAGTTTGTTCCTTGACATCAGTAAAGTAACTGCTTACTAACTTTTTCTTTCCCATTTTGAGCTTATATATGGAGAATTTACCTGCAATTTCATAAGGAAGCACATGTTTCTAACTTAATACACAACTAGAATCTGTATTTTTCAATGAAAAGTACCGGACAATTAATTTGGGTGGGCTTAAATGTGCATTAATTCATTGCTCATTTTGATCCACCTTGGGGGCTAATTTGGAAAATATACCACATTAACCTACCACTCAGAGATAATTGCTGAATGTATTTCAAGAGTTTGAAATCATCCCATTATGTACATTTCTACCTTCTTATTTCCATTTGAGCCAATGAAAGGTAAAATGTTAAGTAGGATGAACTAATTATTCCAGGAGAACATTTAAAAAGATGTTTCTCTGCATTTAGTCAAGGGTTCTGCACAATGTAATAATAGATTGCTACTGATGACTTTGATTATTATAATCATGTTGAATGGCAAGGTATTTCAAAAACATTTCTGGAAAAGATTGGCTTAAAGAAAGATACAGGTAACAATAAATCATGATTCAAAAGGTTATCCTACTAGTAAACTACTATGTGATACCTGTTTTTTCAAAGGTACAAATTGTTTCTAAACCTTCAGTGATTCCTGTGATGATAAAATATGTTTGTCAGTCTTTGACTTCTCTAGTTAATATTTTGTTTTTATCATATTTTAATACTTAAAGTTTACACAGCATTCAATATAGATTGAAATAAGAAATTTTTCACGGATACCTATAACTTTGCAATAGTTTCTTAGTTTTTCTTTTTAAAACAAACCAGTTCACAAACCTTAAACGGACCACAGACCCCAGGGAACTAACCAATCAAACAATTAACTTTCTCATTAACAAGTTTCACAAGGCATGTAAGTTAAAAAACAACAGTAATAACAAATCTTTATTTCTGAAATGTTAAATCATACTGTGTTGCCTGTCATTTCAAGTTATAACCTGTCCCAAATTCACAGAATCTCAGACATGCCCTGCAAACTGAAAATAAAAATGGCCTTGAGAAAGGAAATCAGATTTCAAATGTCTAAACAATTAACATGAAACCTGAAATATAAGAATAATGCCTTATATTATTTAGAAATTTCTCTCAGTCCTGTTATTTTTAAGATCTCTGAATTTAAGAAGAATGCTATAGAAATAAACACTTGTCTCTAACCTTCACTATAAGTGCATTTTAGGGTAGTTATCAGATTTAAAAAATAGGTGTCAAGTAGGAAGGAGACTAGTCTAAGCAGTTGGCTGCTGAGCAGATGGGCAAAATGAGGGTAGGGGTAGCTGGAAACAAGAATCTGAAATCCAGTATAAATTTGGCTAGCAAGTGATGACATAATTGCAGGAAAAATCTAGATGGAGTAAATAGGCAGCAAAAAAAAAAAAAAAAAAAAAATGCAAGTTATCTCATATGATTGCAAGTCAAAAAGAAGATCATGTAAGCAGAAGTATCTAGGAAAAAACCCTCAAATTTCTTATTAAATGAAGGTACTTGAAATTAAGAGAACAGCTAATGTTCAATTTTAAATATTTATTGATTGTTTTCTATGTAACAAATTGGTAATGACAGTGAATATATTAGAGTTTCTGTCCTAAAAATATCTCACAATCTAGCTGATGCTCACATCTGTATGTTTCTTTAAAATTCAGCATAGGGGTTTAGTTCTGCTGGTTCTTGATGGCTGACCAGGTTAATTAGAAACAATCACCTTAGTGAAGAGAGTGAGAAAACTTGACATCACTATACACACACACACACACACACACACACACATATATACATATATATACACTTGAATAAAAAATACATATTATATATATATATATATATATATATATATACACTTGAAAAAAATGTACTTGGATAATTTAAAAGGCAAGGGAAAATAATAAGGCCAAGATTCAGAGGAACACAGAAAATCAGAGATGTGAATCCAGCATTTGTGGCTAATTTTCCCTTAAAATGTCTTTGAATTTCAGAAAAAAAGGTATTTAGGAGGGTGGTGAGTTCAGAGCTCCCCAAGTAGAGAGTAATAACTACCTGCTCTGGGATGGGACTGTTAAGACCTATATTCTAAAAATGAACTGAGGAAGAAAGGTCCTTGTGGAAATGTATCTCAGCTTCAAGTGATTATTTCAGATCTCAAATTCTTTAATGGCTAAGATAAATACTAGATGTAAAATAGTTATAAACAATAGAGTTATCAGATGCAATCTTTGGCTACTCCTGAGATATTCAAGGAAATGAGAAGATTGGAAATTTTAGCAGAAAATTGGAAATTACAAAATGAAAGAAATGGAAATTAGGGCTGAAAAAATATAATAAACAGAGATGAAGAGAAAATTAATAAACTGACATAAGCAAAGAGAGAAAAGATCCAGAATGAAGCAAGGAAAAATAAAAGAGAAAATACAAAACAGAAAGCTGGAGACAGAGTATAGAGAAGAAGAAATCTATATAAAAACGGAATCTCGAAAGGAACTAGGAGACAGTGGAATACAAATATTATTCAAACAAATAATGGCTAAGCATTTTCCAAACTGATGAAAGACATCAAACCCTGGATTTAAAAAATGAGACAAGTTTCAAGCAGGATAAACAAAAAGAAAGCTTCATTCATGCATATCATAGTAAAATTGCTGAGAACTGAGGCAGCTGGATGGCTCAGTTGGTTAAGCGTCCAACTCTTGATTTCAACTCAGGTCATGATCTCGCAGTTCATGAGTTCGAGCCCCACGTTGGCCTCAGTGCTGACTGTGCAGAACCTGCTTGGGATTCTCTCTCTTCCTCTCTCTCTGCCCCTCCCCTGCTGTCTCTCTCTCTCTCTCTCTCTCTCTCTCTCTCTCTCTCCTCTCTCTGTCTCTTTCTCTCAAAATAAATAAACTTTTAAAAAATTGCTGAGAACCACAATTAATTTTGCTGAGGAAAAATATGTTTATGCCCCAATAGAATAAACTCAAATTACAGGAGAAAAATTCAAAAAATAATAAAAATAATTTCAAAATTATAGTCAGAAATTTTCACACACCTTTCACAGTTACTGATAGAGCAAAATAGTTAAAGAAGGGCTATATTATAATTTGTTCATATGACTAGCACTCATGCCAACAATTATTTAGTGAAGGGAATATCCTAGATAAATGTTTGATAGCTATCAGGGACTGATTAAAACTTGGACAAGGACCAGTAAGGACTATATGTGTGTGTGTTTCATTTTTATTTCACTATTACATCAGTTTCTATCATCTACTTTTCTATATATCACAATTTCTCTTTCTATTTTTGTTCATTTTCCTTGCCAATGTAATACTACACTCATGGTGTAGTATTACACCATGGTAGCTCTCATCTAAAAACCTCTCACTTTCTCCATAGTCCTCATCTTCAAAAAATTGTAATCAAGGACTACAATTAACTTCTTCACTATGAGTGCACTTGTTAACCCTTTGTTTTTTGGTATAGGTCCTTCCCACTCTACTAGAAATCTTTCTTCAGAAATTCCCATTGACCTAAAACACCAAATATTTTCCTTCAATTGCCTCCTGCTGAATAAATTCACAGCATTTGTCATGATAGGTCATTCCAAAGATATCTGTTGGCTGTCCTAACATCGAACTATCCCATTTATCTTGCAATCCTCTTAGTGTCTCTTCCCTTACTCATATGTATGCATCTTTCCCCTCCATCTTTCTATTATGCTAATTTCTAAGAATCTGCCCACAGCCATTTTGGCTTCTTGCTTTGGAATCTTGGCTAAGTCCACAGTTTCAGCTACCATCTCCAAATCACTCACTTCCAAATCTTTCCTAAGAAACAGCTGAATTTCTAACTGTATGTTATTTCTACACTGAATTCAGTAAGTCTAAAATTAAATGATCTGTCCCTGGAGTACCCGGACGGCTCAGTTGATTAAGTGTCCAACTCTTGAGCTCTGTTCAGGCCATGATCCCAGGGTCATGGGATGGAGCCTGGAGTGGAGCCCTTAGTGAGATTGGTGTTTAGCATGAAGCTAAGATCCTCTCTCTCTCCCCCTTTGCCCCTCTGTCCCTATCCCACACTTGCACACTCTCTCTCCAAAACAAATTATCTATTACCATCTTTTACACAATTCTCAGGGGTCTTATAGTCCTCTTAATGTACTTTTTTTGCAGTCACTGTAACTAAAAATCCCTGAATTACTCTTGTTTTTCCTCTTCCTTGCCTTTAATTATACATAAATCATTATATATTTTGAAGCTACATATGTATGTGTATATATGAATGTATATATATAATATGTATATTATATATGGTTTTTTGCATGCATTTCTTCTTCCTTAACCCCCTTTTTACCATTTTAGTGAAAATAATCATTACCACTTGAGGCCATCATTAGTATTTTTGAAATATTTTCAGTCTTCCTTGTTTCCAGTTACATGGTAGGAATGCCTTTCCCTGCATTCCTGGAAAGTAGGCCATGCAATGTGATTTCCCTTGGTCAGTTAAGTATGGAGAGAAGTGTTATGTGAAAATTCTGGATGGAAGCTCTTCAGGCATTGCATGTTTTACCCTGCTGCTACTCTTTCCCTACTGCAATGATAATGGAGAGCAACAGTGATAAGAAGAACCCGCTGATATGTGCTGGGTAAGTTGTGTAAGTGAGAAACTTTTAAAGACCCTGAGATCTGGGACTATATATATATGCAATATATATATATATATATATATATATATATATATATATATATATATATATATACTTTTGACCAAAAACTTTTCATCTAAACTTTGTCTTTTAAATGAAATTTTTCACGTTATGAAAAATACATTCTTCTTACAGAGTATTAAAGAAAAAGAGAATACACTTAGCATGGTGAACATAGTGCATATATATGTATGTGTGTGTATATATATATATATATATATATATATACTTTTGACCAAAGTATACTTTTGACCAAAAACTTTTCATCTAAACTTTGTCTTTTAAATGAAATTTTTCACGTTATGAAAAATACATTCTTCTTACAGAGTATTAAAGAAAAAGAGAATACACTTAGCATGGTGAACATAGTGCATTGTACACAATTGTCCAATCACTATACTTTTGACCAAAAACTTTTCATCTAAACTTTGTCTTTTAAATGAAATTTTTCACCTTATGAAAAATACATTCTTCTTACAGAGTATTAAAGAAAAAGAGAATACACTTAGCATGGTGAACATAGTGCATTGTACACAATTGTCCAATCACTATACTTTTGACCAAAAACTTTTCATCTAAACTTTGTCTTTTAAATGAAATTTTTCACGTTATGAAAAATACATTCTTCTTACAGAGTATTAAAGAAAAAGAGAATACTACACTTAGCATGGTGAACATAGTGCATTGTACACAATTGTCCAATCACTATGTAGTATACCTGAAACTAACATCGTATGTCAACTATACTTCAAGAAAATTTCAATGTGCGTATGGCAATACTTTTTTATTAATTTGCTCTTCCTCAGTCAAATAAATGGTTTGAGCTTTCCCCCAAGAATATAAAAATGCAAAAATGGTTTAAATACAGAATTCAATCAAATTATGTATAAAGAATAACTGAACAAATTACCTAATTTATATATTCCAAAAGACGAAAATAGTTCAATTGCTCAAAATTTACCTTTGAGTTTATAGAACAGATTAATTCTTTCCCCATTGTTCAAGGGGATGCTTCTGTTAATGGGATCCCTGTAACTCCAGGGGAATTTACTGATTTGTTAGCAGCAGATATGTAAACCACAGGCCTTTTACTGGGGAACATGAGCATGGGGGTGTACAATCTATGGTTAAGTCTTCTGTGGGTTCCTTTATTGACTTTATTTTTGAATGGAGTAACCTATCTGTTGAATAATGGTATAGTCAAGAGGGAGTAATGTCAGTTGGGGAAGGCAGGAGGATGAGTTGGTACACTTTGATTTTGGTATGGGATCGTTGCTTGTAGGCTTTCACTAAATATGCCTTTTTCTCTATCCCAAAGCACATCTTCACTCAATTTTCAGCAGTCACTATGTATGTCAAATTCCAATTTCTTGATTATTGTATCCTCATTCATCACCCCCTTTCTTTGTGTTACCTTCAGAAGTTTCCCTCAGCTAGTGCGTTAGTTTGTAAACAATTAATAATGATATGCCAATGTTATTTATCTTTTAGTTCTCCCTCACCACCTTTCAGTGATATGACTTGGTTTTCCAAATGTATATCTCTGGCTTTATTTTTGGCTTAAAACTTAGCTAGATCCCTTTGCTCTTGTCCTATCTTTGACAGAAACTTTCATTAATTTTTTTTTTCTCTACTCAAGGTCTGGGCAAATATGAATCATTTTTCAATTTCTAACATTCTAGATCACAAGATACACTTTGTGACTTACAATTTTGAATTGTAGCTGATTCCTTATGAAGTGAGCACAACTTTTGCAAGTAACAAAATTCAGATGTTCAATAAAAACAGCTTTATTTTCTATAACAATCTATATTTCAAGTCCAAAGTTGGTTATAAAAATTAATCTAGTTACTTTTAGATGTATTCATTATTTCAGGATTCAACCAATATTTTTCACTGATCCCCCTCCTTCTTTTCCCCAGAGTGCCATTCAAATTCCTCCTGGCTTATGTATCAAGCTTGAATCTGGAAAAGGTAAAACCACATGATTTAGAGTTTGTTCATTCTGGTATCTGTTGAGGTTAACAATCCCATCACTGTCTTGAATGTGTCATCGGGGTGACTTAACGATAGTACCACATTGATATCTGCTAGAACCTGACAACCAAACAAGTTTTGAAACAGCTTCTGCCCTTCATGATCCCTGGAAGTTTATCCTCAAACTTCTATGCCTTTCTCAAGGCAAGAGAAAATAGGACTGCTTTCTCACAATACTCCAGCGACATGTGACTCTTTTTTTTTTTTTAATTTTTTTTTTCAACGTTTATTTATTTTTGGGACAGAGAGAGACAGAGCATGAACGGGGGAGGGGCAGAGAGAGAGGGAGACACAGAATCTGAAACAGGCTCCAGGCTCTGAGCCATCAGCCCAGAGCCCGACGCAGGGCTCGAACTCATGGACCGCGAGATCGTGACCTGGCTGAAGTCGGACGCTCAACCGACTGCGCCACCCAGGCGCCCCGACATGTGACTCTTTGTAGGAACATCTCTCCCATATGTCTCTGGAGGTTTTTATACGTATAATTTATCCTATCACCAGACTGCTGGTGTAGAGGAAAATCTAACAGTCTGATGTCACAAGGGCTCAAATGAAAACTGTTTAGGAGTTTCTTCCTCCTTCAGATTTACCCCAAGACATCTGCCTTCTTCACATCCTTTCTCTGGAACTAGTTCCTTCTCAAAACCTGCCTCTCTAAGCTTTCTCTTCTGATCATGGGATCTTTATGAAATTCATGGGAAAACAGGCACCTACATCTGTATTCATTATTCCCAAATCTGTATTTAATCTATACATATTCTGTCCTCCTTACTTCAAAATATTTTGTAACTAAAAAAAAAAAAAAATCTCTGACAAATCAAATATTTTCAAATTATTATCTGTTATGAGTTTCAGGTGACAATTTTTTGAGCTCAAAAATCAAGAACTTTTTCTCTGTTGTGCCACTGTTCAACTTCTGTTTTTTGGACCCATGTTCCTAGACTCACATAACTGCATCCTGAAATGGGAAGACAAGATGGGAGCAAAATAGAATTCCGGTAATAAAAACACATTGATGAATATGAAAATATCACACCAATGTGCTCGTTTCATTAAGGATACACTTGTTCTGTACTTGTTCTTGGAAAAATTGTCTTTTTGTTTTTGGTGGGTGTGAAAATAGACAGTAAAATTTTAAGATGCTTTTCTTTCGTTATCTTTCGCCACAAATCCCATCATTGGCTTGGAAGTATGCTGATGTCTCTGCCAATTGAAAATACTTCTCATCACACTGACAGTACCTTCCAGCTACTGCCCTGGTTCCTTCCTTTCATTGCCAGACTTCTCTAAGGAATCTTCAACACTTGGAGTTCATGTCTTTACTGCCTTTACTTTTTTAAACAAAATATTCAACCTAAAAGCAATGTTAAATAATCAAAATGTTTACCACTGCAAAATTTAAAACTCCAAAATGACCTATGAAGTCCTGTGTGGCCTGCTTACTATCTATCTCTCTAGTTATATCTCATAACACCTTTCCTCTTGTGTTAAATGTCGAGTCACATACCCTTTTTCACTTTGTAAAGTTCCTTCTACCCTGGCCTTTGCACATCCAATTTTCTCAGCCCCCAATGCTCTTCTTTCCACTTCTCTGATGTAAAAACTTGATGAATTAGCACTCACTAACTGAAGCTTTTCTGATATATGATCTCTTACACTTGATCTTAGCCAAAAGACGGAGAAGCAATCTAATGTATGATCTCTGAAAACCTCATGCTGTCTTTAATAGCACTATCATAGTGTTGATTTTACAGGCATTAGTAATTATTTGATTAACATCTAGGTCTCTTACTATACCAAAACCATGCATGTTAGGTTCCCTATTCCTAGAAATTGGTCTGTTCGTTGGTTTATAATAGACACTCAATAAATATGTGTTGAAAGAAAGAATAAATCTTTCTTTTTTAGGAACTTCTTTGAGGAGTATTCCCTGACAGAGAAGAGACTGTTCAGTGAATCACAGACATTGTTCCTCTTTCATATTATAAGACTGTATTTTTTATGTCAACTAGATACTAAGTATCTAAAAATTGCAGTATCACAATCACTACTATTTTATTATCCTCTGTAATATTCTGAGTAAATTCTCAGTGATTGCCCTGACGAAATTCATAGGGCAGTAATAGGATAGTTGTCATTTGAATTTGTATATTTCTATGTCCTTCCCTCCTCAAAATATTATATATTTAAGGCAAAAATTTAAGCCTTAAGCCTAATGGGCAGTATCAGTTCTCATCAATTTAGCCCAAATTGACACACCCTCCAGAACAATGGAAAATATTATTACAGTCCTCTCTGATAAATAATTTACGTTAATTTTATATTAAAATAAACAGATACATTGTGCAGCAGTTGCCCAAGATCTTATGATAAAATAATAGTCTTTAAGAACCATGTAAAGTTCTATTTATGATTATCTCATCATTTATTTGACCTCCCTTGTTGAATATTTAGATTATTTACCAGTTTGTATTAATATTAATGATGGTTTGAGTCAATTTACACGTATGTGTAGTAAGTGCATTGAATAACCAGTATTCACAGAGTGTACTAAAAAGCAGCTGCATTGTGTTTTCTCCCACTCTCCCTCTAAAACCACATTTAAGGTTTTTTAAATCATTTTTAAGTAAGAGAAAGTCTTATTACAACTTTAAATCACTGAATGCAATCTCAATTCAGCAACTAAATGCATTTAGCCTCAGGTAATAATAGAAACTTTGAACTTCTTTCAAAGACGAATATTCTCAACTTTTTCAGATCTTGTTCAACAGATGGAACACCAGACTTCAGGAATGAAAGATGATTGGCGTTTTTGTTTCTTCTGAAAGTCCTCCTTCTCTGAGCTACTGAATGTTTTCCATTGTTTGCTTATTTGTTTGTTTTGTTTTGTTCTGTTTGTTTCTTTTCTGGGGTTGCAGTAGAAAAAGAAAAAAAAGAGGTAAGGAAATCAAGACATTTTAACTTGCTTGGAATTTTTATAAGCTAGCTTGGTACTCTCAAGACCTGACAGATGTTTAAAGTCTATGCTTTGGTGAATATGTTTCTAAATTTACCAGAGGCCACCACTGAGCAAGTTCTATTGTATTTTGCATAATGTGCCTCTCAGTTGTCTCTAATTTCTTATTAACCCCTGTGAATATGGCTAGCTCCCCTCCAGCTTCCAAAAGGTGGGGTTTCATTACCCATTAAAGAGACATTACTCACTATTTTGGCCCTTAATAGATAGTTCTTTCTTTCTCTTGGCCCATTTATGGATCATAGCAAAAACTCAAGCATTTCTTATTTAAACAAATTCTAATACTGTAGGCCTATTATAAGGCAGTAGCACCTCTCTCTATTTCACCAAAATAGCCACTACACCCCTCATCCTCTAAATCTCCTGGACCATAGTCATTCATCGTATTCCACTAATGACAGAGATACAATATTAAGCTCTCTCTGTGGTGCCACTGGTGTTCCTCTTCCAGTTGAAGCAAAAGGTCGGTCCAACTGTCCCATGGGTTCAAGGTGGGGAACACAGGGGAGTCTCTCTAGGAAATCTTATTTATCTTTCTCTCTGTCTCCAACAAATTGCCTCCTTTATGGTCCCAATATGTGTGAATATCTTACAGACTATTAGAACCTGCTTTGACATTTGCACATGGTGGTCCGTTGTATAATCCACATTGGAATTTAATGTTTATTGTGTTCTTGCTTTAGCAAAAAAAGAACTAAGAAAGAGTAAATACATTTTTTGCATAAAAAATGTTTTCAACACCAGAGTGTCCACAGTTATTGGCCAGACTGTGACTATTTTAAAGCTCTTGGTACACATCTGTTAAGTGTTGCGTAAGGTTGTAGCTGTCAGTTTACCCTCCAAACTCATCTACAAATGCTCCTAAACAATGAGCATTACCCTAAAAAACCCCTGTCAATTTACCATTTTATTGTTTTGTTTTTACTTGTTTTCTATTGATTTAGAATATACACCTTCAACATTTGTTGTTAACCCGTGATCCTTTCTTACAGAATTTTTGTCACATTCTTCCCCAGATTTCTATCGGAATAATATCATTTCCTATTAACTTTCAGGGCCTCCAAAAATCCTAAGTATTCCACACCTATCACATATCTTGCAAATATCTGTAGTTTGTCCTATAGTCCATTTGAATATTGATACTAGTCCCCCTTCCCTGAGAGCCCCCTATGTCTTCAATCTCCCTACACAAACTATATGACAGTCAACATTATGACGTATCAAATTCTCATAGCATAATCCTTGTTCCTAAAAGGGTCAGATTTATGCTGCCAAATAAAGTGGGTAAAACTCAACCCGGCATTCAGAGCCCTCAAAATGACAACACCATTAACAGCAATGACAATGGTTATTATGATTTTTATTGAATACTATGTTGACTGTTTTATATTATTTTTCTCATTTGAGCCCCAGAGCAACCATGTAAGATAGTACGATTATTACCCCTATTTTACAAATGAGAAAAAGTTAGTCTGGGAATTAGATAATGTTCCCACAGTATGGGAGGTTGAATAATAGTCCCCCAAAGATGTCCACATCTTAATCCCCAGTAAATATAAATATATTCCATCACATGGCAAAAAGGTTTTGCAGGTGTGATTAAGTTAAGGATTTTGATATGGGGAGATGATTCTGAACTATCTGAGTAGACCTAATGTAATCACAAGGGTCCTTATAAGAAACAGACAAAAAGGACAGAGTCAGAGATGGGATGACAGAAGTAGTCGGAGAGGAGAGAGATTTGAAAATGCAGTATTATTGGATTTGAAGATGGAAGAAAGTGCTACTAGCCAAAGAATATAGGTGGCTTCTCTCAGCTAAAACTGGCAAAAAAAAGAAAAGAAAAAAAAAATTTCCCCCAGCACCTCTAGAAGAAATATATTGATCCATTTTGGACTTCTGATCTCCAGAACTGTCAGATAATTGATTTGCATTATTTTATGCCATTGCTTGTGGCAGTTTGTTACAGCAGCAATAAGAAACTATATACAGGATCACAGGACTGGTAAGTAGTGAAACAATGACTAACCATTCTCTGTTTGATTTCCAAATTTCTCATCTTTCTTCTTATATGGCCAACCTGCCTTTCCAACTACAGCTGAATCGTTGACAATGACATGAAAGTCTTAATTTCAAATATACTATTGTTAAACCATGTGTCAAATAATTTACCCTGATATTTTCCTTTAAAAATATGTATTTACTTTTGTATTAAATATGTATTCTGGATGGTTCAATGGAGCATCATCCAATTAAGGCTGAAGTCATGATCTCACTGGTTCCTGATTTGGAGCCTGAGCCGGCATCAGGCTGTCTGCTATCAATAGGGAGGCTGTTTTGGATCCTTTGTCCTTTCTCTCTGCCCCTCCCTCACTCACACTCTCAAAAATAAAACATCCTCAGCACCCAGCTGAAATGCTACGTTTCCGTGATTGTAGTCCTGATTTTTTTTCAGTATATGACTGTCAGTTGTGCTGTGTTTCCTCTTGTACAATCTTTTATCATACTGAGCTATAGTTAGTTATATCTGCCTTCTTTACTAGGTTTTGAGTTGTCTGAGTCTATGGATGATATTTGCTTTTTTTTTTTTCTTTTTTTATAGCTGTGAGTTCCTAGCCTAGGATATGGCTCCAGGTAGGTGATCAGTAAAAGTATGTCGAATTGAACTATGCCTGCTAAGAACTGTGTCTTTATAAGCCAGCTCTCAGCCATTCAATAACTTCTACTTCTGCCGCAAGGCTTTAATAAATATGGTGCAAGCCCCAAAAATGCACTTTTGGGTCAAATATATTGAGTTCAATCCTCTTCTCCACAAATATTGCTGAAATGAGCCTGGATTCCATCCCAGTTTCTGTCAAAGAGAACTTTATAGGCAACTCCTGGCTTTAGCTGAGTCCTTTATCCCAGGGACTCAAAGGCCATTACAGCTGCAAACACTTCAAATCATAACAGAAAAGGAGGTTATATTACTAAATTATGTGAACTTTTTCAAATTCAACACATCAATCATTCTTCTTAAAACTGTAAATTCTCTGTACAGTACAACACATTTCTGAAGTAAAGAAAAAATGATTTTATATCTAGCTGGTTAGTACTAGAAAACAACTATTTCTAAAACTTTCTATCTAGTATTCTTACATTACTCAGTTACAATTGGAAATGGCTCATTAGCAGATAATATTTTTCTTAGTTGTTGTAGGGGATCCTTTGCCTCTTCTCAGTGTAGACATCCACACTGAGTTATTTTCAATGTTATTCGAATTCTTCCCTCAGGGAATATCATGACACTCTGTATCCATCAGGCTACCTGTTTCATTTGTCTTATGCTTTAACCTGTAGTTTCCTGATGCTGTTTTAGTGGTGGTTGAAAAAGTCTTAAACATCATGGGATGTTTGAAAGTTTACATCTATATACAATAGATAAAATTTTCTATCTGTACCTTTCTGATCAATGTCTGTGTCAACCAACAAACTCCGAAGGTGTAGTTAGATCAGCACAGAAATTTTATAATTGTGGAAGGGGACCATCATATTAAAATTTTATATTTTAGTGCCCTAGCTAATTTTTAAGTGCTTAACATTAGTTATTTTTTTGTGCTTCAAATAACCTCTATCAATACTTACCATCCCTGGTCACTGATGGACTCATTCCTCAAGTACTTTGTAGATCATTCATGGAATGGCATTTTAAGAAATCAGATCTTCAAAGCTTACTTTTCCCTAAAAGGTTAGTTTAAGAAAGATTTCTGTTCCTTCACAACCAGAGAGTTTCAAGCAAAAGCCATGGTGCTGCCTTGGACTTGATGACATTCAGCAATTGGAGAATATTCCTGAATTGACTATTTTCAGCATGCACATAAGTATATCCATTTTTATGGGCAAGAGAGGGGATGAAGAGGTCAAAGGTAATTGGGAGCCTTAGGAAGTTTGTTGTTGATATTTTTGTTAGCCATTTTATTTTCGAGTGCCTGTGCTCACATATTTAGAATATGTTGTCATTAGTGCTTCGTGTAAAATCATCCTAGTATAGAGGGAACAGTGAGGATGCTAGAGACAGACAAACTTGCTGTAAGTTCTTGTCTATGTTCTCAATGGAATTGTGTCAGCTTTCTCATCTGCTAAAATAAGGGAAAACTTATCCATTCTAGCATCATTGTGAGATTCACAAATGATATTTTATCTGCAGTTCCTGATATGTAATGAGCATTGCAAAAATGTAATTATTATCATTCCCTGCTGACATTTATAAAAAGGAAAATTAGGCTGACTGTTTTCTATTATCATTTGGAAATTACACATGTGATGTGGTCCCCACATCATGCTTGACTAACAAAAAGAAGTCTAAATTTTAATTAAGGGCAAGGTTTGAATATTGTCAAACACTCTTTCACTAATTTTTAAATTGTGGTCTTGGATGTATTCCAAGACTTTAGAAAGGGATTGTTATTTAGGTATATTTTGAGACAGAGAGAGAAAGAGAGAGAGAGAGAGAGAGAGAGAGAGAGAGAGAGAGAGAGAATCCCAAGCAGGCTCCACACGGTCAGCACAGAGCCTGATGGTGGGGCTCAACTCAAGAACCCTAAGATCATGACCTGAGCCACAACCAAGAGTCAGACACTTCACCGTCTGAGCCCCCCAGATGCCCCCAAACTGTACACTTTTAAAAGGATGGGAATTTTGGCATGTGAATTGTATCTCCACTTTAAATATGTGTGCCAAAAAAAATATAGTAGATGTAGGTAGGTAGGCAGCCAGGCAGTGGACTTTCCTTTCTTCCTTTCTTTCTTCCTTCCTTCCCTCCCCTCTCCATTTCCGCTCCTGACAATGGAAACAAACATTAAGGATTCGAATAAGCACAGAGGACAAGATGTGAGATTTGAGAAGCATTAGGGACAAGAGCAAATTTAGAAGGAAATATTAAAAATATGTGCAGTATACATATTTATTTTACCTCCTCCAAACAAAAGTTCAAGAAAATCTGTATCAGTTTTTAATATTTTTTCATTGAATTTGTACGTGCATATATGTGTGTACATGCACATGCAATTGTGTCTATTTTCTTGACTGCAATAAAATACTAAGGTAAAATCTAGTATGGTTCAAACATACCTAATTCTATGTAGGTCATACTTCTTGGGCCCACCTAAAATTATTTGATTATACACCTATATTTTAATAATTTTCAACGAACAGCATTATTGTTAAAAAGCATAAAGAGAAGTAAAGAGAGACAGGCAATTTATTCAATGATCTACTCCTTATGAAATTTAACTCAATCAATTTATGCTAACTCATGAAGAAAAACTATCCATTGAAATTGAAATATCACCTCAAGTAGGAAGCCATCAGTGGACAAACCCAGACAGGATCAATATTCTCTAGTGTCTGCATTTAAACCATCAGGACATCAACAAGCTTGGACTAGTAGTGTTGGACATGTGCCTTCTAGTCTATCCTTTCATAATGTGAATTTCCTCAGTATAGAGACTATGTCTCATATTTATTTGCCTAGATCAACAAATATTTGTTGAATTGTATGCTTTAACAAAAGTTTCGTTTATGAAATAGAACACCAATTTTTCACAGAGAATACAATTTTTTAACATTCTTTTCTGGTTCCTGGAAATATTTATATTTGCAAACTGTGGCATCTTTTTCTTACTATAAAAATATATGCTGAGCATGCAATCCAAGCAAAGATGTCTGTGTGGTCTTGAGGGATATTTCATTTAGGCTGTGGTAGAGCTTGGAAAATTATCTTTGCTTTTCTATAAAATACAACTTTCTAATGGCTCAAGTGCTGATACCTCTCAAATAATGTCTTGTTCTCATTTCAATAATACTAGAAAAATACTTATTTTTTTAACTTTATTTTCTCACAATTCCTTACAGAATGCCATGTTCCTGAGAGGGTGTATTCCTTTAAATAAAATGAATTAAATCGCAAACCTCTCAATTTATGACAAAGTTACAAACCATCTCTTTAGGGGAGGTTAATTCTATAAATTAATAATCTCTTCACCATGAACTTATTCTTGTGCTAGGAAAGTGGCATTTTTTGATCTGGTCCTCAGATTCCTGGAGTATATACTTCTTAGAGTCTACAGATGCTCTCCTACTCATGAAGACAGCAATAAATGAAATGCAAAGTTTTAGGACTTTTGCTGTCTTCCAGATTTGGGAAAGAAATTGTTAAGAAATCAATCTCTTCCCTTTCTTTCTTGCTGTGTGTGTGTGGGGGGGGGGGGGTCTTTTACCTAAAAATCGGGCAATGAAACAATTATTTTCATGCATTAAAAAGACTAAATTGAATGGGTCCACTGGTTATATTAGTTTTATGTAAGTTTAACATGAAGGTTGAGAGGAAATAAAATTTGGGATACCTACTGAGTTAATTTCCATATTCCTGTTAGATCTTGGTCTTATGCCTTCCAGCACTTTTAAAAACATCTGTAACTAGTGAATTGGGACAAAATAGTGAAATGCAGCATCCAAATGGAGCTACGGAGGTTTGGATTTCCTCATGGAAAACTGGAAAATATATTTTTTCATACTTAGTGAACTCTTTTTCAATTGGCAGAATATTATACTTTAGGCCATAAATGAAAGAAATTAAATACTGCATCAGCAAATGGTGACAGGGAAAATACATACAGTTATAAACATATTCTTACAAGGAAGCTTTTGGGTGGCCTGAGGGTGGTTGGGGGGGGGGGAGCCTCAATTAAAACCAAATGTCTAATGTGTATCCACACTATAAAACTTACCTGTCAAAATTAACCCATTGCTTAGCCATTTGAAAAACCCAGGTCTGACAAATAAGAAAACAATTAATTTCAACTTCAAACCTTGTAATAGTAGACTATTAAGCTGCTCCATGTTTTTACCATCTTATTGATCCTCTAATATGTCTGAAGAGCAGCAATATTTAAGTCTGTAGTTTATTACAGCAACCATTTGTTGCATTTCTATTATATGTGTGTGTCATTACTGTGAGAAACACAAGAGGAACAAAGATTCTTAAATCCCAGTTCTTTCATTTAAAAGACTCAATCTGGAAGGGTAGGAGGGAGTGGGGTTGCAATTTACTTTTTGAATCAATGAGATTGATTATAGTTTCTAATAGAACCATTTGTGTTCTTTCTTTCTTTTTCTTATGCTCATTGGGTCTTCATAAGATGTGGAAGATAGTGTTTAATGAATAAATTATTTGAAAATGAAATTACCCTCACAGCTAGCCTTAGATTGTGCTTACATGCATGACAGAACAGAACAGATTTGTCACCTGAGCAAAGTCCCATTTACCTCTCTTCCAGAAGCACACTCATTCCTGAAGCAGGCATAGACTACACTGGGAGCGACCTATGTCATTTTTTAGTCAGGTTTCCAAGCTTTATCTTTAACTCACACCAGAATGATGACTGTCCCCAAATTAAAGATGCAAATCAAACTGCCTGAACTAAGTCTCCATTTGATGTCAGTGCCTAGATACTTTGTTTTCAAAATCTTTATCACTTAGAGAGGCATTATATTCCTTTTTTTGGTTTTTTGTTTTGTTTTGTTTTTTGTTTTTTTTTTAAACCACCTTAACAGCAGCTACATTCCAATTGATTTGGTGAGATGAATGCCATTTACACTTCAGTTTGCACCTTTTTGAAAATGCTCAGAAGGGAATAAATCTACACTTCCCAGAATGATTGTGCATAAGGAAGTCTGGGGTTGCTAAGAAGAGGTGTTAGACACGTATGGGAATGTATTAGTTACAATCACACCTAAATCTCAATGATTTCCAAAGTGATAGAACTAAAGTATACAGGAGAGCTGAGAGAGTTGGCAAAGATTAATTATACTTAACTTTTCTCTTGTTAATTATAAATGGCTAAAACTTCATAACTTCTACTGATGGAGCATTTGGTTGTAAATCTTTGTGGAAACAAATGTAAGAGATATCATGTAATTATTAAGCGCATTTAAGTTTCTCCTTTGTACAGGAGAACAAATAGATTACAGTGTCTTGGCATTAAAATATGATCACTAATTTAGAAGTAAGCAGGTTATATGGATTTATGAAGAACTTGGTTTGGTTGTTCAACCTTTGTAACAATCCCACCGTTATGCCTTTTACTTTCTTATTGTGATTTGCAGCAAGGTCTTCAAACAGCAAGAAAAAAAAAGTGGTAAACTTGAACTTGAACTTGTGCTACTCAAAACCAGGCATATAGGGGGATGAAACCAGGCATAAGAGACTGGATGACTAGAGCTGAGATAGGCAAGGAGAGAAGTAGCCTCAAAGACAGAAAGAAAGCTAACAGTAGTGCCATGATATCTTCAGCAGAGAAAAAACAAGGCAAGCCCTGGAGCCAGCCCGACCATGCTCCAGGATGGCTTTGGAGGCATATAGACTTGGATTCAGATCATAGCTTTGCAATTCATTATTTGTGTAATCTGAAAGCATGTTGAAATCCATCACTTCTAAACTAATGAAACTAATGCCTGCTTGATTAGGTTGTCATAAAGAACTAATGAAACTTAGGTATTGGAGGAGCCAAATTAAGAGACTGAGAAGAGGTGGACAGTCATACAGGGGGACAACCTGGGTGGACTGTTGCCACAGAAAGAAAAAGAGTGCCTCAGGATGGAGTGGAATGCTGAGGAATGTTACAGAAACTGAAAAGTCTTGGTAGGATTTTGTAGAAGATGAGTGAAAAATGCAAATGTATTGTAATGTGAATATTTCCATATAAACAAAGGCTAACAGAGCAGGAACAATTAGACCCAGCCTGGTGTGGGGAGGCCAGAGAAATGGGGATGAAAGAAACAATGCCGATCAGAGTTGAGGAGTAGCTAAGGGGCTAGAAGAAGATAAGGCTGTATGATCAGCAGGAATGATACATGACCCCAACATTTATTTGTCACTGTAGACTGAAAGTTTAATGAAACTGTATTAACTGTTCATGAGACATAAACCCTCTTAAACAATCTACAAATACAGTATCAGTAATAATTATATGACACGCTATGGATTTCCTTTGAATAAGCATTAAACGTTTGGAACCCATGTTAGCATGGCACACTTGGACAATTAAGCTGAGCATTGCATGTTAATTTCTTTTATCCTATTCATCTTAATTTTCACCATAGAAACTAAATTACTTTTGAACATTAAGACAAGCCAATTTTTCAGCGAATAAATGGAATTAGGGATAGGTAATCATGCAACTCATCTGAGGTAATGTTGATATAAATAATTAACCTTCTATTTTTACTTGTGAATAATACCAATAAACTAAGAAATTATGTAACATCAAATACAATAACCTCAATTATAATTAATGTAGCATGTATATGGTGATTGGGTAAGTTTTCTAGGTTTCTGTAAGAAAAATACATAAGATGGAGATTAAAAAAGGGTTGTCTTAAAATGGGATTGATTCTGATAGCAAACAGAAAGAAAATACAATGAAATTCAGAATTCTTGTGGCAGGAAGTGATTTTTGAACACAACCTTGCTTCAAGAAGTACATAAGATTATCTTGAATTGAAAATTGCAAATATCTGTCCCAGACTGTTTTTCTGTGAAGCCATCATGACATTTCACCTGTGTAGCTTCCTTTGAATTCAGGAAAGATTCCAAATGGGAAAACTGTGGCTTGGTGGAAAGGAAGGAACTCAGCCTTACATGAATGAACTCCAAGGAATGTTCTAAAAACATATTCAAAAAGAAACTTCCAAAGCACCTACTAGATGCCTTAGGGATAACAGAATAGAGACTGCCAAGTTTTAAAATCCCTTTCTCAGGGGTTTCTAGCTTTGTGACCCACTTGAAGTTTAACAAATTAGACATCTTCATTTGGAAAAAAAAATGAGGAAACTCTCTCACAAGGATTTTGGATAGCTCTTAACAAAACTATATTTTGATGATCTAATTTTAAATGGATTAGAAACATGCAGATTAAGTTTCTCTAGAAAGAAGCTACTTAAGAATCAAGGGTAAGTTGCTAGGCCAAGGATAGCTTGGCACTGGACAGCCTGGAGTCTTTGAAAATAACCCTCAAATATTTGACGAACCCAAATGACAGCCAAGTTCCCAGAAAATATTGAGCGGATAGTGGTTACTCACATGTAAGCTAAGTCTCCTAGAGGATTTACAATTACTGGGACATTAACTATGGAATATGTAAGGGAAGTAAGTGATCAGAAGAAAGACAAGAAGGGCTAAATGTTCCTTTTCTTTATATTCAATTCCTAATTGATTTGGTCCCCATGTAATAGATTGTGCGTGTGTGTGTGTGTGTGTGTGTGTGTGCGCTTCAATCTGTTACTTCAAGTGCAGCACGGTGAAGCTTATTGTACCATTTATATTATAGCACCCTACATGCTATGTTGACTCTCGTTATTGTTGTTTTGCCATATAACTTTTAAAGGAACAAAAAGTAATTTATAATTCTCCAAAAGCTCATAAGACTTGTAATCTATTTTGTTTTTGTTTTGTCTGTATTATGAAACACGCAAAAAAGGGCAGAAATCATTTGCAAAAAGGATTTTTTAAATTCTTTAAATTTCCTGCATAATCTACCATCTCCATCCCCCTCCACTTATGTTTCTTCATCTGTCAACTAGCTTCAGAGCCTCTAACACCTTCAAATATATTATACTCTGTTTTCAGGGTAAATTTTTTAAATTAGTTTATGTCCTCTACAAAGCATTACTCAATTGAACATATTCCTCATCTCTCAGTCAGCTGTCCACACGTGTGCGCCAGTCTTTCGGAGTTACTTGGTTCACTACCTCTGCAAATCATAGTTTCTATTTTTCTAATGCGACACCCTTCCTTTTGTGCTGGTGAACTCTGCTCATTCACCATGCAGTCGTGCTGCCCACTTCCTCTCTAGAGCATTGCTTGACCTCCCAGGCATAATGAGGGTCTGCATCTCTTGGTTTCCAGCCTGTGTCCCCACTATTCCCTTGATAAATAAGAACAAGTCTTAGATTTATCCCTGTGTCCTTGTACGGAAGAAATGGATAACCATACAATAAAAATTGTTCTCCCTCTCGCTGTGTAAGAGAGGTGTGTTTGAAAAGGAGCTACCCAAGCAGAATCCTTATTTCCCATGTCCTCTTGGAGTCTTGTCAAGTAGAAGGGGTATTTGGCCTTTCCAGAACAAAGCAATTAATCGACAGTGCTACCTTATATCTCCTTTTCTCCTCCATCTTATGGTGAGAAGTACAGCGCTCTGAGGCTCTGGGGGATAGTGGATCCACAAGATGGAAGGGAGCTGGGTCTCTCAACCACCACCTAGAGGAAAGCTGCATGCCATACAGGAATACAGGAGCATCCACACTTAATACCAAAATTAAACTTGTATTCTGTTAAGCCACTGAAATTCTGAACTTTGTTACAGCAACAAGAGTTACCCTACCCTAGCACACACAGGAACATCAGGTCACTCAACAATTGCCGAAAAGAATAAATGAATAATTGAGTGGGTTAGTGAGTACAAGTACCCAGCTGTCCAAGAATTCTCTTTAACTAAATGCAAGAAGCAGCAGCCTGAGAGTTTGTTTGTCTTTAGTTTTTGATCTCCATGAAAACACAAATGACACTGGAGAGGAAGGCGGGCCTATTATCAAACGCTGTCAATTAAAAGTTTTAATTATGCTGCATAAGGCTTCTCAGAATTTCCCATTTTCTTCACTTTCCAATGCCTGACATGCTATTGGAATTTACTACTCTTACCACTGTTACTACTACGACTGTTACTGCTTATGCTGCCGCTGCTATTACTACTACCAGCAGCAAATATTTACGGAACATTCCCAACGTACCAGGCACTGTTATAAGCATTTTGTATGCATTCATTCATTGAATCTCACAACAATCCTATGAAGAATAAAGTGCATAATGAAACTGAGGCACGAAAAGTTTAAGTGATTCCAGCAATCAGGCTCCAGAGATTACACTGCATAGTTAAGTCTTAATTAAATTGAATTTGCACTATAATGTAATAAGGGTTAGGACTGGAGAAGGGCATGGCACTAAAAGGCTAGTGACAAGGAAGACAGATGTAGTGTATGACACAGCCCTGTCTTGTACATAAATTGAGCTAGGTAGTTAAAAATAAACTTCTGCTGAGTAATATCCTAGACGTTTAATTTACTAGCGAATAGTACAATGATTTTAAAACATGTTAACTCTCTTTTCGAGCAGTATACAGTCCATCACCCCAGCTGGTGGGGCCCAGCGGATCCCATGCATTTAAAGGGTTTTCTGAGAAGGTATGTGCATCACTGTGCCCTCCAGAACTCCTGAAAAGAGAAGCACGCCCTGGCTCCATGCACCTATGCAGAGATTCCTTTTAAACGTTTGCAATTAAGACAATGATTTTAAAAAGAAAAGAACAGGAGTGGTGGGAACAAAACTGTTTCTACTTCCTTAGGGTTCAATACTTTGATCCCTTTATTTCAAATTAAGCAAAAACTATTAGTCAGGAGGCTTAGTTCTCAAGAGCTCTAACCATACACAAATGTGACTCAGGTGGTTTCCTCTCCAGGGGTTCAAAATCAAGTAGAGGAGAGAGGAGCCAGGCCAGCAGGTCTTGTGGTTTCCATTGTTTCATTTGGCTACAGTTGCAGCCTTTGGCTTGCTCCATACACTTATGGAAAGGCAAACCTCAAAGGTTTGGCTAGAACTTTACAAGTTGTTTGTGAAATTCCCAAAGACAGAAAAATAAACCACAGAGCTTTGGGTGAAAAATGTAGCACAGTGTTTTTAATGGAAATTCTCATAATAGCCATCCTCCTTCAAGTGTACAATTTCCACTCTCAAAACTCGTTTCTTCGTAGTATGCATTTTCATATATATCCTTATTTTTCCCCCTGAAGGAGGCTCTCAAAAAGTATAGAATAAAAATTAAAACATGGAAGCAAGCATAGCATAGTAGCAAGAGTCCTTGAAATAGCTTAAGAGTCAAGAGATCAGAGTTTTAGCTCTAATTTGCCACTAAAAATGGGTCACAGAAACTTAGTTTTGTGTACATTGCTTTTTCTTTGTCATTTAAGATGATCAGAGTCATACTCTTTCTTTTATAACACACTCTCTTCAAGCTCTTTTGTACTGTTTTATAGTTTCCTCTTCTACTCTGATACTGTCTTTAATTTTTATCTGCCACATAGAAACTCACTACTTTGTAAGGATTATGTCTTTGGGTCTGTATTGTCCAAGGCAATGGCTACTCAAGAATATAGAAGTCATCTTGTGTTTCAGAGGGAGTTTCATATGAGAGAATTGCTTTGTGGGGGACAAACAACAGATACTGAAGCAAACAGAATTAGGACACAAAAGAAAGCCTTCACATTATTCAGTAAATTTTTTGAAACAACACACTAAATATGGCAAGTTTTGCGCCCAAATCTAAAGTGATCTTTCCCTTCAGAGGAAATAACTCAATATGCCCCAGCCTAGGAGACCCGTGGACATGACATCTCAATGGCAAGGACCTGAATGTCCGTGGTGTTTATCTCCCAGTATCTGACACCATGTAGTATCTCATTAAAGCATTTGGGTGCTTGCTTCTTGCTGCTCCCCGGGAACAAACTGAATATCATCAATATAACTGACCTGTGTGATGGTCTCTGGAACGTGCTAATAATTCAAATCTCTGAATACCATAGTGTGACCAAGAGCAGGAAAGATATCTAGCCTTGAGCTTCTCTTCTTTCTGTAAACTCTCCATCACTGTTAGAAACTGCTGTAGTCCGAGGTCCCTGCGTGGCTCAATTGGTTAGCATCCACCTTCACTCAGCTCAGATCAGGATTTTCTGGTTCGGGAGTTCAAGACGCCCTTCCCCGGCTGACAGCTCAGAGCCTGGAGTCTGCTTCAGATTCTGTGTCTCATTATCTGTCTGCCCCTCCCTTGCGCTCTCTCTCTCTCTCTCTCTCAGAAATAAACATGAAAGAAAGAAAGAAAGAAAGAAAGAAAGAAAGAAAGAAAGAAAGAAAGAAAGAAAGAGAAAGGAAACAGCTGTATCCTTGTAGCCAGAACCGTTTCCATGATGGTTACGTGAAGCCATTACTCAATCTTCCAAATACTTGCTTTCAACCAGTGTTTTTCACCTCAAGCCCCTGTAGCCTTAATGCTCCTTTCTGCCTCTCATGGATTACTATAATTTCAATTTCCATTCGCAAGGAAGTTATCACCGTGTTAAAGGTGCAGCAGATGGGTCTCTCAGTCTCAGTATTACGTTGCAGGGTCCGTATCCTAGGATCCGCCCAAATACCTTATCAGTCAGATTCCAATCAGAAAACCAGTCTAGTATTTCAGGTAAGAAATTCAGCATACAGAGTTAGACGAATGATAGAAAAGTTGAGAAGGAAACTGAGGACAGTGAAGCAAAGCAGGGATTAGCCAGAGGAGAGCACTAGCAAAAAGACAGCTGGAGATCCCTACGACCCCTCTTGGGCCTGGAATAAGACTGGGAAAGGGGTGGTATTTATCAGAATCCAGACATCAGGGAAATCTGGCAGGTTCCAGGACTGTGTCAAGAACCTCTCTGTAGGAATTAGGGCCACAGAAATAAGCTCTGTCTAGCGAAGAGCAAGAACCGGGAAAAAGCTATGGCTACTGATGAAAAATGCCTACACAACTATTTACATATTAATTTTCAGAGTGATGAACCCCTAAATCGTCTTCAGATCCCTAATACTACAATCTGTGCTGCCGAGAATGTCCTGAAAGAGTCCCCCTTATGCATTCTGTGACCGTTAATTTGTGAAGAACAGAATGCTTGAGTGTTGGCTACATGAATATTAATCTCATTAATAGTTGTACATTTCTGTAGAAGGACCATTCCAGTTCCTACAGCACCAACACTGAATATTTTGTACCACATTCTCACCAATAATTGGTACTGATCAACATGAAGGTTTTTGCTAATCTTAGCTAGAGAGCATGTACACCTCATTGTTTTAATTGCACAGCCCCACTTATTCACAGAATTTCTCTATCTGTTAACCATTCAGACCCTCCCCCTGTGTGTCACTTAGTCATTTAACTTTTTGCCAGTTTTAACTATTAACTATTCATTTTAGCTACTTCCCTAATGTGTTTCCTGTATTTTGGTTTTGTTTTGGTTTGGTTTTGTTTCGTTTGGTTTTATTTGGTTTATTTTACAAATTCCTTTAGTATTCTAGATAGTATGTATATGTACCTAGTACATCTAGATATTTAATACCTACTTGGTTCCATTCATGCAAAAATCTTCTGTGGTGATATTTATTTAAAAATGCTATTTCATGACCTTTATTGTAAAATTATTTTTATGTAACAAAATCCAACTTTTTATTATTTGTTTTAGAGTCTCGTTAAGAAAAACTTCCTGTAACACAAATGGACGGAATTATTTTCCTGTGTGCCCATCTTTTAGTTGTATAACTTTATTTTCTCTTAATCCATCTTAGTTGAGATTCTTTGTTTTTGTTTTTTTAAATTTTTTTTTTCAACGTTTTTATTTATTTTTGGGACAGAGAGAGACAGAGCATGAACGGGGGAGGAGCATAGAGAGAGGGAGACACAGAATCGGAAACAGGCTCCAGGCTCTGAGCCATCAGCCCAGAGCCCGACGCGGGGCTCGAACTCCCGGACCGCGAGATCGTGACCTGGCTGAAGTCGGACGCCCAACCCACTGCGCCACCCAGGCGCCCCTGTTTTTTTTTTTTTTTAAAAAGGGCTTCCTTTTGCTCCAATTAGTGTACCAGCATTGGCCCATATACAAAACACTCCATCTATTCCCAATGAATGGTGCTTGTACCGCATATCTCTCTTCTCACACAGCACTCTGATCCTGACCTCTCTGTTTTGTTCTACGTGTATTTGTCTATAACCAGGACAGTATTACATTGTTTTAAAATGATAGATGTGTAGTGAGTTTTGTAAATGTCTGATACGATGAATAATCACTCTATGGTTTCTTCACTTTCTCTTATTTTTGAAAATTGACTCAACTCTTTATGGATCTTTGTCCCTATATATAATTTTAATACAATATTTTCAAAAATTCTTTGAAAACCATATTGGAATATTTATAAATACTTTATATATTTTTTGATCATTTCTTCTTTAACCTAAGTGTTTACTAACATGGTTGTTTGGGGTTTCAGACATATGACTTTATACAGATGTAATGCATATCAATATATATATATATATATATATATATATACACATATATATATATACATATATATACATATATATGTGTGTGTGTGTATATATATATATATATATATATATATATATATATATTTATAATAGCCTATGTTTAGGGGCACCTGGGTGGCTCAGTTGGTTGAGCATCTGACTTAAGCTCAGGTCATGATCTCGTGGTTTGTGGGTTCCAGCCCCACGTTGGGCTCCGTGCTGACAGCTCGGAGCCTGGAGCCTGCTTTGCATTCTCTCTCTCCCTCTCTCTCTCTCTCTCTCTCTCTCTCCCTCCCTTTGTCTCTCGCTCTGTCTCTCTCCCTCCCTTTGTCTCTCCCTCTCTCTCTTTCTCTTTCAGAAGTAAATAAACATTAAAAAAATTTTTTTAAATAGTCTATGTTTAACTATATAATATAAACATATATATACACATAGCATCTATAAATTATTTCTAAGTCAGCATTACAGTCAGAAAATATAGCTCTGTTTTGTTAATTTTTTTAAATCTGTTACAGTTTTTTTTTTTTAATTTTAACATTTATTTATTTTCGAGAGACAGAGAGAGACAGAGCACAAGCGGGGAAGGGGCAGAGAGAGAGCGGGAGACAGAATCCGAACGAAGCAGGCTCCAGACTCTGAGCTGTCAGCACAGAATCCTGCGTGGGGTTCGAACTCACAAACTGAGAAATCATGACCTGAGCTGATGTCAGATGCTTAACTGACTGAGCCACCCAGGCGCCCCTAAATCTGTTACAGGTTTTGGTCAGTTTGGGGTCATATTCTATACAGATTCTGTCCCATTCCCAAGCAAAGGAGGACAAAATTCCAACACTGCCCATTCTGTCTGTAGATGTGCAGCAGGAGGGTCTTCACTGGCTACCCCCTGCCCACCTTATACACTTGTTCAGCACTGCCAACCAACTTAGCAAACGCTGAGACCCAGAGACTCATGGGTCAGGTGCCCAACCTCAGAAACCAGAGAAAAGGAGGACACCCTGGTCCTTTGAGTTCAGACATGGTGCTGAGCATGATCAGTCTTCAGCATCAGTGGAACATTGACTACGTGCCAGAACTACACTCATTACTTGATAGGCAACAGTTCATTAAGCCTCACAACATCATACGCAAACCATTCCATCAATTTCCAAATGAGTGGTATTTGTGAGAGGGGTGCTATCGTCATTCCCGTTTCATAGACCAGGTTACTGAGGCACAGAGAGGTGAAGTAAACTGAATTTTCAAAACAAAACAAAACAAAAAAATGCCTTATGGGGCACATGGGTGGCTCAGTCAGTAAAATGTCTGACTTGGGCTCAGGTCATGATCTCACCATTGGTGAGTTCAAGCCTGAAATTGGGCTCTGTGCTGACAGCTCAGAGCCTGAAGCCTTCTTGGGGTTCTGTGTCTCCCTCTCTCTCTGCCCCTCCCCCACTCACACTCTGTCTCTCTCAAAAATAAATAAACATTAAAAAAAAATTTTTTTTAAGCCTGGAATCTCGAATGTTATATGAAAACTCCCAATTTGGAAGTGTTGGCAACTAATTCAAATATTTCAACACACCACCACGAACAAAAAAAACAAAAATTAATATCCTCATTTTACAAGATGCTAAATGAACGTCAAATTGAGGCAGATTTAGAAACCAGCACTTTTTTTTTTTTAATTTTTTTAAGGTTTTTTAAGGAGAGAGAGACAGAGCATGAGCATGGAGGGGCAGAGAGAGAGGGAGACACAGAATCAGAAGCAGACTCCAGGCTCTAAGCTGTCAGCACAGAGCCCCACGCGGGGCTCGTACTCACGAACTGTGAGATCATGACCTGAGCCGAAGTCAGACGCCCAACCGACTGAGCCGCCCAACCGACTGAGCCACCCAGGAGCCCCATAGAAGCCAGCACTTTTTCAAATGAATGTTTGCTCACAGGTGTTCATCTATGGAATAATTTCCTAAAGCATAAAATATATGTTTATAACACAGCAACTTCTCGGGTGAGCGTGGCAGCAGCACTTTATTTACGTTCAACTGTCATGGAAACTGGTTAAAAGACAAACCACATAGATGACCAGTGGATTGGAAAACAGAGTTATAGGCTTAAGAGATAAAAGGGGGACTTACTGTAACATTTCTTTCCCATTCTTAAACACACACAGAACGTCAAAATTTTTAAAGTGCTACATATTAATGCTCAGTGTCAAAGAAAAACAAAACAAATAAAACACACTAGAATAACAACTTGAAAGGATTCAGTGGAGAAGCTAGAAGATGTCAGATATCAAAAGTTTAACAGTGGTAAAGAGAGTTAAATGAAATAATAACATGAGAACACCCCTTGTCTCCAAAGGAGACTATAAAAATCCTATTAAAGCTAATCTGTCAAGTTAGTTCTACGGCTTAGGCAGTTCTCTGCCCTTGTTTCGATAGTCCTCAAAATTAAAGTAATGGCAGTGTACTATGGATGCACCTCGTGTGTGTGTGTGTGTGTGTGTGTGTGTGTGTGTGAATGTACATGTAAGATTGCCAGCTAGTTCACTATTTTTTCCTCAATAGTCTGTTTTTTAGGTTGCTTCTTCCTTATATTTTGTTTTTAAAAAAATGTCCTTATTTTTTTCTGAAATAAATTACAGTTGAAAATATTTTAGTGTCTTTTATTTTTTAAAAAATGATTTTCCTTCTTTGACAAAATAAACATATATCAGTCTAAAAACTTCTTTATGATTTTATTGGTATATGAAAAATACAAAATTCTGAAAACTGCTACTATTGGGCTTATTCGCCATGCCTTTGTGTACAACTGACCACCCCTTTCTTCTAGGCTATTACACTAAACCTTCAGCAACTTGAGGCCGGGTAGAACTGTGTGGTCACATCTAGGGTGACTGGCCTAATTTGATCAATCCCAATGATCACTTGACTTAATACGCATTGTCTATCAGGAAAGGTGAACTTTTGACCTGTATCTGCGTTGCTTTTCTTCTCTGTGGCTTTTAGTTTCCTCAAATCTATTAAATTAATGTTTGGATTTATATTTAGTTCATATTCTTTCCAAAGAAAATAGAGAATATAATGATTAAATTGTTCAATTCTTAAATGGAATTTTGACAGCAATCTATTAATTTTACACATTTCTTGACTAGAGCGAATGGTTCTGGTGACAAACCTATCAGCTAATCTCTTTCAAGGCAATGAGTTTCTCATTGATCTGCTAGGCTGCAAGCCCTGGAAAGGTGGAGTGATAAGTAATCAGCTACACTGAAAATAAGTCTACAGCACTGTATTTTGGGAATTCACAATGAGAGAGAGCAAATGAAGAGATGATTACCAGTTTTATAGAATTCTATAAATGGTGACTTTATTAAATATAAATAAATATAATAATGCTCATGTGACCACAAAACATTAGTAATATTATTTGAATTACACGGCAGCCAACACTACAAATGCGCTTAAAATATACTTGTATTTTCACAAAATTTAGTTTACATCATTTCACCTATTTTGTGTAGATCTTAGCACACAGAAATGTATTGCATATCTCTTTCCCTTTACCAATCATTGAATACCTGAATAAAATAAAGTTAGGTCATTTTATTATGTTTTCTCTTATGTACTTGTTCTGGTTTTATTTAATGTTAAGTTATATTATTCTAAGTATCTCATAATAAAAACAACATAATATAAATTCATGAAAAATTTAATGTTTGAGACAGTACATGTTATGCAGATGAAATGTATTTTCTTGGAATATATCCATGCATGTTATACTTTCTGCATATTTATTTCTTCTCTGCCATCATCCAAAACTTATTACATATATCATGGAAATGTCACTAGCCTGATAAATATGGATCAATGAACAGTCAAAAATATGACCTTTGAATAAAACAGCAGAAGAAAAGGAAAGAACCAACATTTCTTGCTTCATTATTACATACCAAGTGCTTTGCTATGTGTGTGTGTGTGTGTGTGTGTCTGTGTGTGTGTGTGTGTATATGCATGTGTGTGTGTGTTTAAATCATCACAACAATCTCATAAACTATCATTATCCCCATTCAAGGAAAGAAAACCTATATTGAGGTATTTTTTAAATGCCAAGGTAAACACATTTATTACTGTAGACAGGAAATTCAAACCCAGGGTGACCTTTCTGTCTTCTGCTGCTGCCTATGATTAACTTGTATTAGACTCTTCTGTCAAGAAGCCATTAAAGCTGGCTAAAATTAAAACAAACAAGCAAATAGCAGTTTGAAGGAGTCTTGGAGTAGACAAGGAGGCCAGGATTTGAGGGGCCATGATTCTGAAGATAATGGAAATGCAATGAAAAAAGCTTTCCATTTACCACTGATTTTTTTCCACTTTGGATATTTTCAAATATCCAGGATCAGAACATAGAGGCTGGACAAAAAACACCATCGTAAAGTGTGTGGCCCACTCACTGAGGTAGAAAGGGCAGACTATTAGAGGTTATGATCACCATGGCAGCAGGGATTTGAGAGGCTAAACTGGGAGAAAAAGGAGTCATGAAGAAATGTCATTTGATATATGTTTTCCCTTAAGTCTGTGACAAACTCTTAATCTTTGCATGAATGGGTAAAAAGACAAGAAACTAGAAGAAAAATGGTTGATACAGGCTAAAGTACTGTAAGAATGTTTAACAATCTGACACTACTAGGCTGTCCACCAAAAGGGAGGAGCCCTTAAGGGCCCAGTTGAGAACACTGAGATATAAATCCATTAGGACTAAAAGCCAAGCAGAAGTAGACCAGCCCTGGGAAACCCTGACACCTGAGTTTAGAAAAATCTCAGTCTGAAATTAGATCAAGGTGTTCCACTCATGTGCTACTTGCCTAATAGTTGAATATTAAATCTTCTCTGAAGAAAAGTAACGTCATTCAGAGTCTCTACAATTCTTACACAATGGTTGACATTCAGTGAAAAATTACTAGGCATGACAAGACAGAAATAAATTATCAAAAACAAAGAGAAAAAATAGACAATAGAAATAAATCACCAGTGTTCAAAATTTGGGGGTTATCAGAAAAAAACTTTATTGCAACTTGGATTAAATTGTTCTAAGCCAAAACAGATGAAGCGATGAAGAATTTTACCATATATGTGACATCTATAAATGAGACAGATGACTATTTTAGTACTAAAAAAGTACAATTTCTAGAAGTAAAAACTTAATGGATATGCTTAATAGAAGAAAAGAAGAAAAGAAACTATAATAGTGTTCATTAGAATGCAAAACACAACTTATTTTTTTTTAAAGGTCATTCCACTTGGTATGACTTCTCTTATGAAAGAACTTATTGAGTTTCTTATGGCTGACTGCTCACTTTAGGTCTCAAGATAAATATCACTTTTCAGAGAGGCTCTCTACAGCCACCCAATTTGATAGGTTTCCTCCTATTTTACCTGCCTATCCATCTCACTTTCCTCTGTGTCTTTCAAAACACTTGTTAGTGCAAACAAAACAAAACAAGACAAAAACAAAACAAAACAAAAAACTATAGCCAGTAAAAGTGATAGACATAAGGACCTTTTTTCCTCTATGTGTGCTTAAACAAGTTACTTATCTTCTTCAAGTCCACTTTTTCTTAAGATAATAATGATACTAATGCACAAGTCAAATATTGTTAAAAAGTAAATGAGATAATACATGGAAAGCTCCTAGCTCAGTGTGAAGGCAGAGTTTTCATTTCATCAAAGAGTAAAACAACATGTTGAAAAATTGTAACTATTTGGGAAATTAACTAAAAACCCACGACTAGTTAATTTAAAAATAGCTGCATCACAGGGGTGCCTGAGTGGCTCAGTCGGTTAAGTGTCTAACTTCAGCTGAGGTCATAATCTCAGGGTTCCTGGGTTCGAGCCCCGCGTTGGGCTCTGTGCCAAAGATCAGAGCCTGGAGCCTGCTTCGGATTCTGTGTCTCCCTCTCTCTCTGCCCCTCCCCCACTCATGCTCTGTCTCTGTCTCTCAAAAATAAGTAAACATTGGAAAAAAATTAAAAAAAAAAAAAAAAGCTGCCTCACAGTGGAAACCACAATGAATCCAATGTCAGATGCCTTGTTTCTAGTTCTCATTCAAACCAGCTTACCTATGCAGTGGCATTGGTCTGCCAATTTTTAGAATTATATATTAGGGATGATGTATACACATCATAATCATGAAAATTAAGGGAAAACAAGTTTCAATACAAACCGAGTATTATCATTAAATCTGCTCACAAAATAAACTCCTAATTCACAGACCATTCCTGATATATCAAACAATCCAGTTTTCATTGTCCAAAAATTAATCATCATTTCTCTTTTGAGGTTTGGTAATGCTTATTTTGCGAATATCTTTCTGTTTTATTGCATCTTAATCAAATGAAGAAAGATATAGAAATGAAGTCCCTGTCTGGGATTTTGCCAAAATCACATTGATTTTATAACTAAATGATATTTCCTACATGAAACATCTAATTTGCCAATGCTTAAGAATTGAAAATGGTGTTGTCAAGTTAAAAAGAAACTAAATCATCATTTGCTTCCTTAAACAAAATATTACTGAGGTTGGCTTGAGATCAATGAAAAGATCATCTATGGAAAAAAACAACATTTTTCATTCACTGTCCTCAGCAGATATATGCAAAACTAATTTTGGCTTTTCTAAATCAGGGATCCACAAGCTTTTCTTAAAGTAAATATTTTAGCCTTGTGGACCACAGGTCTCCATGTTGGAACTACTCAATGTTGTCATTGTAGTTTAAAAGTGGTCATAGACAATATGTGAACAAAAGGGAATGGCTCTGATCTAATGAAACTTTATTTATAAAAATAAGCAGTCAAACCCTGGTGTGTAATTTGTTGACCTCTTTGTTTTAAGTGATTAAGAAATTCCAATGATGAAAAGTGAATGTATCGACAATACTTTGCCTTTTTAAGAAAAAGATGATTTGTCGCAAATCTATGACTTAGAAGTTTTTTAGATAATGCAAACTCCAATAAAGAAAAATGAAGCTTAATTCATACTTGCAGTAGACACTAACTTCTTAGACCATCCATTCATTTTTCTTCCCCTGGATATACAGACTTCCTTTCAGAAGATGAGATGTGGCCTGCATTTTGGCCAACAGAAATGGGCAAACATTTCTCAGTATGTGTCATTTCTAGTCTTGGGTCATAAAAAGCCCCCATGCATTGTCATTACCTACTTCTCCATCTGTCAGCCAGATGCAGAAGATCCAGCAGAACACTGAGACTCCAGGAGATGAAGGAGCCTAAGTCACTGAGTGACCGTGTGAAACAAAATCCCCACCCCTTTCCTGTCATCAACTGAACACGATATGCACGGCAATTAACTTCCATTTTACCAGTTCACTAAAATAACAGCTGACATTTACCAACTAGCATTAACTACAACAAAACATAAATTGGTACAAGAAAATCTAAATGTGTAAAATTGACTTAATGGGTTGGTGGCAGGTGGTGAGGACACAGATACATGGAGGCCTTATGACTGGAGCCCCCTGCTCTACCATGTCAAACATTTATAAAATGGAGGCCCAAGATACCTTAGGAGTAAGACCATGTGACAACTAGACAAGTGATTTTAGAGGAAATGACTGGAAAGAGTCACAGTGTGCGTTGGTTATTCGTTCCTCCAAAAACATATTAGGAGACAGAAATGAACTCTGGACAGTGATTGACTGTCCAGATTGACTGGCTTTCATGATGAGATCAGTTTGGAAAAGAAGATTGTTAGAGGTCAAGTGTTAGATAAAACTGAAAAAAAAATAATTTGAGTGACAAAGGCCCGTTAATATTTCTCAATTGATTCAAGTACTGAATCTCGTAGCAATGATCAGATGATCAGATTAAGGGTGTTACGTGCCCACACAAGACTACCTTTTTTTTTTTTTTAAATAGCCTTAAATTGTCTTCTATTAAGAAGGAGAAGAAAAGAGAAGAGGGGATGAGGAGGGAAGAAAGAAAGAGAGAAATGAGGATGAGAACAAAAGAAAGAAATCATGCTTGAGAATTATGTGTAGAAAAAACTTGGATGTGGTTACTGGCACATGAAGCTGGATGGCAGGAAATAACTTCAAAGTGTCCTAGTTTTGAAAGGGTTTTATTTCCAAAGAAACCACAAACCTGGACCGAAAACTATTTTAGTGTCCAAAACTTAAAACAACCTTTGGGCCCAAGAGCAGGAAGGAGACTGCAAAAGCCCTCCAGTCCCCAAAGGTGATAGGGATGAACAAAGAGAACAACGCTGACAGTGGAGCTAGAAGCCTTGGAGAACACCTTCTAGAAATCAGAATGTAGGGTTGGGCTTCTTTATCTCCCACTCTTCTTTTCCAAGTGGGAAGCCACCACAAATCCACAAAATGAGAAGGCTCAAATAGTTCCAATTCAAACAAAGGAAAAAAAAAAATCAACCATGACTACCTATCACAGAGATATAACTCACAGAATTGTACATCTGTGTATGTGGGCATGCACAGGTATGTGTAGGCATGCGTGTGCACATACATGTATACATATACATATATATAGCTTTTTGTTTTTAAAACTATTATTTGTTTATACTTTCTATAGTTCACAGTAAATAATTCTAATCTCGATAGGTGCAGCAAAGGCACTGGGTGTGTGTGCTTGCCTTTGGGACATCCCAGGTGAAATCCCTCAGGCCAGGCACCTCCTCTAAAAGTCCTCTCCATTGGACTTGTGCAAATCCTCCCCTTCTGTCCATGCTCTGGGAGGTGAAGACAGCAAACCCTCAAAATGTGTTCATCAAATCACGTAAGCTTTGGTACCAGTTCTGCTTTGTCATTCCTCACACAGAACTACCTTCTGAGTGATTGATTAGCTATTTCAGTTATAGATTGCAAAACTCGAGATCTACTCTTCATAAAAATCAACTGTATCAATCTAATACGTTTGCAAACAGGAGCAAAAGAGTAATTTCAATATTTTCTTTCATCACGTATAATGGGAAAAAAATGTCCCATCTTAGTGTGTAAAAGGGAATATATCTCATCTCACCTACTGAATTTTAGTGCAGAAAAGCATTTTGATATTACCAATTACCCAGATATAAAATATATTTTTAATTCCTTTATAGTGACTGAACATCTTAGATAATTAAAAATTAATGACCTGAAAAAAATAGCAGAAGCTGAAGTAGGTGTATTATTTATTTCTATCCCTCTTTGGATTGTATAATCAAAGTGACTTATACATTTTACTATCATTTAATGTAAATAAGTGATTTTCATTTCAGAATTCTTATGTTCGAATCCCAGAATACTAGAAAGCCAGGAATGCCATTTCATATATTATACTTTATAATGGTGTGGGTGCAGAAAATAATTGGAAAAAGCTGATGTATTTCTACAAAATGTTAGTATAAAATGTATTTATACTTTCATTACATTTGCAAATATAAATTTAAATGAAGCCCTTTTAAATCTGACACTAGAAAAGAAAAGCACGACTGATTCTGAGGTTTTTATCCTTGCATATAGTGCTGTGTTTTATTTAGATGTTTTCCCAAACAAGCCAATCCAAATGATTATTAAGTAATGCTGGAACGAGAGCTAAGATTTAATCCACAAAAGCATATACTTAATATTTACCAGTTGCACCGAATCAATACTTCCAGGATGTGAATCACAGTAGTGTCCAACATTGTCTCTTGGAGCCTTGGGCAGAAAACCCTCTGGATCTTGTCCAGAATTCAGTTTCTCTCATCTTTTTTTTTTTTTTTTTTTTTTTTTTGCTTTGGTTGTAGTTTGATGTGCTTGAAAAGCAAAAGATGGCTAAGTGGCAGTGAAAATAGACTGCTTTTCTGGTTTGTAATTCTTAGGTGGCTTTATGAATTCACATTTGAAAACGCAAATGAGAACAAAATAGAAACATCACATGGACTTAAAGCTCATCTCATACAACAGTTGACAGAGGCCAATGAAATAAGCTTCATGAGCCCAGTGCAGTGAGAAAAGTAAAGTCAACAGTAAATGCATGCTTACCTTAGATGCCACATGACAGTGCACTGAGATCTTTGACAGGTGATAAAGACACAACTTGGCAAAATCAGCAATTATTTTTGGCACCAGCAAAAGAAGTAGTGAAGCAGAAAAATCTGTCCAAGAATTAATCTGTAGCTACACAACAACACAGTGTTTCATCATCTTAGGGCTCTGATTCAGAGCATAGTCAGGTATGTGGGAGTTTTTTAAATATCACACCATCAAAATAAATTTTTAACAATTGAGCCAAGAACATATATCAATGAGTAGCTGTTGCATGTAAATAGAGACACAGATTTTTTTATATGTATTTTATTCTTCCCTTTAATAACCTCAAGAATATCATTGTTTCACTATATGCTAATTTGGATGTAAATTTTAAAAAATAAAAAATAAAATTAAAAAAAATAACCTCAAGAATAAAATTGAATTTACTAGCAAAATACCTTCAAGAAATCTTATTGCATGCAACTCAAAACAATTTCAGTTTTCAGTAGCACAGCTTTTGTTCCAACAGGATTCTTCGCTGCCATTAAGTGATTCTGTGCACCAGTTCAAGTGTTTAGTGAAGTCCCTGCTTGGCCTGGATACCAGGCCATATGTATCGGTCACTCTTGTCATGACTAATTAGATATTGCCTCAATTTCCAGTTTCCACAAAAGCAAATACTTATATACATGTATGGGATATCCTGTCCATAATGTTGCCCTGCATACATTAAAATCTGCCATCATTTCAGGAGGAATAATCAAATGACTTCCCTTTACAGCAGCCCTTGGTCTAGTTTTAATCAAGTCATTGATGCTTCAGCTTGATATCCAGTAACACTTTCAACAATAACAAAAAAATTGGAAGACTGAGAATTACTTTTAGTAAGAATTTATAGAATCACAAATATACAGCAAATCAATCTTTTTAAGTGAAAAGAACATGCTTTGGAATGATTTTTTTCTGTATTATTATTTAATTGTGTTTCACTAAAAGTAATTTCCTTTGCCAAACTAATCACGTGTTCTACCCCCTTTGCTTTATTTTTCTCCTAGTAAATCATTATTGTTTGGGGTACCCAACAATATCCACTTCTCTGGATTAAATGCAACAACTAATTAATACAAATTGCCAATTCATGCTTTTCAGTGCACTGATAAATCCTGCGAGTGCTGCTGCACTTGATTTATCTTCAGATCATATAAAAAGTTCCAAGGGCTTAACAACTGACATTCAAGAGATTAAATGTCTAAAAATATTTCTTCATCTATTATTTTTTTAAGTTAGCACATTTCTGTTATATTTCCAGATTAATTTTTCTTTGTTTTTCTCACCAAACCATCGAGAATATTTTTATGAACATAAAGAAACCAACAACTCAAAAACTATCTCATACAATGTTATCTAGTCCTTTGGACTCACACTTTGGTGTCTGCGTGAGGATTCTAAATTGAGCCAAAAATGCAGGATAAAATCTCAGATTTCCTCATCTGTGAGTCTTACCCAAATCAATTGAAACTGCTCAAGGGTAATCAAGTGTACAACTGGAGTTAATAATTTTCATTTAGCTGTAATATCATTGCTTTTTGAATGCTGGCCTCTTGCCTTGCATATTATATATTTTTGTTATGCTTAGCTTGCTTGAAATCATAAATTTGAGTCATTTGTAACTGAATATCGTAACTAGAAAATATTCACTCTTCACTCTCGTCTTGACCTCAATCTGTGACTTCTTATATTTAGGCTTCATTTGTCTTTCCAAGTAACTAGGTCTGTGTGTTAAATAAAACTGACAACCATCCTAAAATGCCTCATCTCTGAACAGTTTCTTCACCAAATTCTTAGGATAAACGAATGGCCTTTTCTTCCCCAATAGCCAGCTGCTGAGCACTGTTGAAGCAAATTATAATCTCAGCCATTTGGGCCTTCCAGAAATTCATGCTATAAAACCAATACTACCGTTTGATAATCTTAATGATGCTCCATAAGGGAAGGGTCCAAGGTTGACTTGCCTGTTCCCTTCACTGTTGTGGCCTCCATAGCCTGGAACAGAATGTCCCGCTTGGTAGATGCTCAGTAAATATTTGGTACATGTCATCTCTGATTTTTGTTCTATCTCCACTACTTTTCACTCTCAAGACTATTCGGTATGGGTTGCCATTTCATCCTCTCTCTTCTTTAAATCACAAACATTTTGTGATGAGAGAAGTTAGGATTCCTCCTGTTGGATAGCTTCCACTTTTTTCAACGTAGCCTCACTGCTTGTACATACTTTTACCTCTTCTCTTCTCTGTCCGCAGTCTCTTAAGAAAGTCCAAAGTCTGAAACTGCTTTGCTACCCTATTCCATGTTGTCTTCAGTTTCATTTCCTCCCCCTCCTCACTCTTAACTCCATTGAAGCAAACAGTCATAAGAATTAGAAAGCAATTTACAGGTCATCGGGTCCATCTTTCTCATTTAATCAATGATGTAACCAAAAGAGAGAAGATGAAGTGGCATTTTTAAGATCAAAGACAAAATAGTTGCAAAACCAGGATCATCAGGAGCATTCCAGACACCTGTCCTGGGTTCTTTTCCCTATGCCACTGCAATTGTCCCTTCTCCCTCTTCCCCTGCTTCTCTTCTAAAAGAGCATCTAATGAAGTCTACAACAGCCCAGGCAAAGCTTTTCCAAAGACGTAACATTTATGCACAGGCTCAAAGAATGAAAATTAATCTAGTGGTGAAGGCACAAAGCAACTTATATGAAAGCAAGCGGTCCAGAGAGCCTGGAAGCTATAAACAACTGATGGTGGAGGAGACAGTGGGAAATGCAGCAGCCAAATTCTAAAGTTCTTCTATGCCATACTAAATAACTGACAATTGTGTTGAATGCCCTAGACAGCCAGTGACATATTTATATTAAGATAGTAGCAAGATCATATTTTTGTTCAGATAGATGTTCCTTTGAGATGTATGAAAGAAGAATTGAAGTAGAGGTTGGTAAAATGCAAA
Source organism: Puma concolor (assembly GCF_028749965.1). Classification (NCBI taxonomy): domain Eukaryota; kingdom Metazoa; phylum Chordata; class Mammalia; order Carnivora; family Felidae; genus Puma; species Puma concolor. The sequence goes on from NC_141675.1 coordinate 118,941,940, forward strand.
TTATGCTACTTATCTGTGTATGTACAAGTTACTTGGCCATAACAACAGATTATTACAATTTTATTATCTTCAAGTAACTTAAGCTTAAAAGCTTAAGAAATTGTTTTCTCTACCAAAAACATTTGGACGTTTTAAAGTATTATCCCTTTTCATATTATAAAACTGGTTAATTGTCTACAGATAATGATGCTGAAATAATTGTGACAAAAGTGTGTGAAAAATTTCAGTGTTTTGCTTCGTTGGTTACTTTGGAAATAATCTGGTTTCATATGGATGCGATGATGTGTACATTTACTTTTGTACCGTTCAAGTGAACAGGCCCATCTGCTTCTTCCATAAGTTTGCTAATATTTCTCGCTTCTTGCGAGATTACTTTGCTTCTAAGGAACTTTTATGTGAATTCACCTTTAAGGTACTTCTCTGACAACAAATTCTAAATATTCTCTTACTCCCTCTTTCCAATTCTTTGTCTTTTACAAGAAATAAAGTGTGAAGTTTTTTTTTTACATTTTTAAAATGGCTGAATTCAGCTGAATTCTGCTCCCAAATAAAGATTCAGAAACATACTCTCACCTCAGATGCCAACTTAATGTAATCAGACATTTTCCAAACTCACCTAGCAGCCTCTCCTCAAATTCACATGTGTAATATCTTATACCCAGATGTGGCTGCACATCAAAATAATTTGCACAGCTTCTTAAACATGCAGATTTCTCAGCCCCAGTCAAGACACTTAGTGAACAAGAAGCTTCATGAGTGAAGCAGCAAATCTGTGTGTTTAACATCACAGGAGTCTATACAGTGTAAGGTGGGATCTCTCCCTGGTGGGCACAGCAGTGGCCATCTCCATCCATGGTTACTGAAACCATGGCATGTTAGGCATGACTCTTGCCCATTCCCAAACCAGGGACCAGGGTGTTCTGTGTTGCAATCCCTCAGGGATTGCCCAACCTCTGGGGACTGGGGTGGCCAGCCATGGAGAAGAGAAACCAATTCCCTTGTTGCATGAACATGCCTATGTGGGGTCTGGAGTCAGAGTTCAGAGACATGTATGAGGATCTACATTCACCAGGAGGGTATCCTGTGCAAAAGGAAAGGACGTTAAATAGCAAGTAAAAAACACTGAAGAAAGTGAAAAAGAGAGACTGTGGAAAAAGGGGAAGTTTTTTCTTTTAGTACTTTTGAGGACAGCTTTTTCTTTCCTGCTTGTCGAACAACACCTCCATGTTTTCATTTTTCACAGTAGACCCTGCACTTTATGTAGCCAGCCCTGCCTGGCATTGACCATTTGTTATTTCCACCTGGGGCTCTCATTAGCACAACTTCCTGAGATACAGCTACAGGTTTGGGGGACAAACCATTTTCATATAGCTATCATAATGTTAACAATAAGAGAATACATTTCTACTGGTCAATTCTCCCAACTCAACCACGCATTTGACAAGGGGAGGAACCTATATTGCTTTTCTTCACTGACAATGTATATAATAATTGCATTTATCTAACATGGCTTATTTGAAAATCTCAGACATATACAGCAATAAATTCTTTATAAATAATTGCATTTATCTAACACGGCTTATTTGAAAATCTCAGACATATACAGCAATAAATTCTTCAAAGTTTCAAAACTGGTAGGTCATCTTTTTCAGTGTGTGATCCATGAAAAGGTATTGCCTTTAAAAGTGTACACATGCCAGGGTACATGGGTGGCTCAGTCGGTTAAGCTTCCAACTTCAGCTCAGGTCATGATCTCATGGTTTGTGGGTTCAAGCCCTGTGTTGGGCTGTATGCTGACAGCTCAGAGCCTGGAGCCTGCTTCGGATTCTGTGTCTCCCTCTCTCTCTGCCCCTCCCCTGCTCATGCTTTATCTCTCTCTCAAAAATTAAATTAACATAAAAAATTATTTAGAAAAAAGTGTACACAGGCCAAAAAATTCTCTAGTTTTTCTTTGTACAGTCATTAACCTGCTAATTGCACTTTGTGATTCTTGAAAATGGATACCACCTCATGCATCCTCTTTTCTAAGAATTACCTTTTATTCCCCACATACTGACATTTTGAAAAAAAAGATCTATCTCAAAATTATATGTACATTTACTGTAATACCTATATTTTTTAAAAACAAAGTCTGTTCTTAAGCCTATGATATATTTTATGATTACTTACACTTCTTTTTAGAGTACAATTTTCAAACAGTAAAATTTGCACTTTTTAGTGTGCAATCTTGCAAGTTTTGGCAAATATATACAGTTGTAAAAACAATAATGTAATCAAGATATAGAACAAATTAGCCCATATCCCCTCCCCAGACTCCAGGTCCCGGCAACTATTGATTTATTCTCTTTCTCTGTAGTTTTTCCATTTCTAGACATGATACAAATGGAATTATACAACTTCGAGTCTGTTAGGTCTAGCTTCTTTCACTTAGCAGAAAGCATTTGAGATCCATCCATGTTGTTGTGTAAGACAGTAGACACTGATGTAAAGAGCTTTATGCCTGGAAACGGGCATACATATTCTTCTGACAGGACTTTAGTACAGGGTTTGTGTTAATCTAGTCAGGAATTGAACTGAGTTTGAGTCGCATTATTATTATTATGTTTGCCTTCAGTGTACCACAGTTTTCAAATTTCCCTAGTTTAACTTATATTTTGGGTGGAAACTGTGTTACCAAAGAATTTTTGTCAATGTTGCGTCTTGCTCAGTGTCAGATTCTTATTTAGCAGTGTGCCTCCTGTCTGTCCCTCTCCCTGAACTAGATGACTGTTATTATTAGTCAACATTTACTGACCTCGTGATAGGGTGAGGGGGGGCGGGGGGGAGAGGAAATTCTCTGTTGATCTGATTTAACCTCAGCCTGAAGCAGGCACTGTGTCTGTGGGTTTTAGGGGTGAAGATTCTTAGTGATTTTTCGTCTCCAAGGCTTTGTCTCTTAATTCATACCCCTGCCCCCAGAGAGGATGTTTTGTGTTTCTTCCCCCAGCTGCATTGGTCTTATACTGCTACCATGCAGATGGCAATGTTTGCTGCCTTCCCTGAAGCATTGTAGGGCTTTTGTTCCCAAGGCGGGGATGGATTCAGGTGGGCTTTGTGCCTTTCCAGCAACAACTCCTATTCCTGTCCCCCAGGTTCACGCTTTCTCAGGACTCTTGCTTTGCTCAAAGTTTTCTCATGAGCACCTGGTGAGGTCCATGCAGAAGAACACTTGAGTGGTAGTTGATTCACTGTATGGTTAACTCCTCTGAGTTCCACATTTTTTTTTTGGTGGGGAGAGGGAAAATTGCATTCGGTCATTCAATCATTCATTTTGCTTTTTTAAAGTTAAAGGATAGTTGGCATTTATTAGTTTCAGTTGTACAACACGGTGATTCGACAACTCTCTCCATTATGAAATGCTCACCATGATAATTACCGTTATCATCTGTCACCATACAAAGTTAGTACAATATTATTGACTTTGTTCCCTATGCTGTCCCTTTCACCTCTGTGACTTATTCATTTTATAACTGGAAGTTTCTACTGCTTTTTAAAAATGTTTTAATGTTGATTTATTTTTGAGAGAGAGAGAGAAAGAGACAGACAGAGCATGAGCAGGGAAGGGGCAGAAAGAGAGGCAGACACAGAATCCGAAGCAGGCTCCAGGCTCTGAGCTGTCAGCACAGAGCCCGACGTGGGGTCCAAACCCACAGACTGTGAGATCATAACCTGAACCAAACTCAGGCACTCAACTGACTGAGCCATCTGGGCGTCCCTGGAAGTTTGTACTTCCTAATCCACAGAGTTTGAAACTTTCATTTAGTCCACACTCACCCTTTAGCAATCTGTAAACATTTTAGCTGAATTCTTCTCACCAGTTTGTTGGGTGCTTGGCAGAATCTGCCTCAGTAAATGGCACTGTGTTCCTTTTCTCTTTGGAGCAACCGTGTTTTCATGGACTTGGGGTCATTTGGTTGTTTCGTATGCTCAGCTCTTTGTTGGAAGGGTGGGAGCAACGTTCTTTTTAGCTTTCTAACTCCTCTGAAGAAACCAGAAGTCTTGATTTAGTTTAAAACCTATAACATATATAACAGTATTTTGTATTTCCTTCTTATTTCTACCACTGAAATAATTTTGAAATACTAATCTGTTAAAGAATATATTTTAGAATCCGTTTTATTCTCTATAACTACTTTCTATTACAAAAAACTTTTAGTGGCAATTTATCATAATAATAATTCAGATAAATTTTATATTTGGGTAAAAGATAAAGTCTTGTAAAACATCTGACATATCTCCAAACAGAAGGAGGGCACAAATTTGTAGGAGAGAGTAATCAAAGACAAATACGATATTCAGTGAGGAGGTAGCCTCGTGCTTGCTTGTCCCTGGTAATAAGCCGTGCCCAGGCCAGCTGACTGAAGCCTGTAGTCGGGCAGGTTTCAACGTGGGAAACAAAAAGTGGCATCACATAACTGGAGCACAGCAACAATTGCCCTCTGTCATGGTAAGGTGAACTTCTGGTTTGGGATTTCTCAGTCCTGACGTATTCCTCACTATGTGCCCAGCACCGCGCCGCCAGAATAACCGGTGCATCCCCAGGATGAACAAGGGAGGCATGACTGATTCTGTTCCCTGTACTCTTGACCTTGTGTTTGTCCTCTGCACAGCTTGTTACGGGTTTGACAGTAAACTAAGGTGAAAGCTACTTTAACAAATCATCAGTTAATGCTCATCCCCAGTATTGAACCAAACTAGCTCACGTGTATATACATTTTGAGATTCTTTTGAGGGGAGGGTAGGTGATGGGCATTGAAGAGGGCATCTTTTGGGATGAGCACTGGGTGTTGTATGGAAACCAATTTGACAATAAATTTCATATATTAAAAAAATAAAAAATAAAAAAATTTTTAAAAATTTTAAAAAAGAAATACTTTTGTCACTGAATTTTAGTAAACTTTTGGGGCACATTATCAGTAAAGGAAATTATGAATAGAATACTGTGAGTAGCCTAATATTTTTAAATTCTAAATACATCTCCTCTAATTTCCTTGCCATGGTTAGGCTGATACTTAAATTTTAAATTCCTTTTCTACCTTTCTCAATACTCGAGCTTAAATATGCTTTCAAACAGCCTGTCTTCTCTTATAGCTGACAGGAACATGAAAGAAAAAAGACAAAGGGAAAATAACAACATATGTTAAATATATAAAAATATGAATATATGCAATATGTATTAATATATAAACATTTTATGTTTGATGTGATAAACTATATTTAATATTTTAATCTATTTATAAAATATAAATATATTTAGCAAATATATTAACTAAAATATAATTAAATATTTTAAATATTTAATACAATAAATATACACAAGTATAAAAGTATAAATGTATAAAAAACAAAAATATGTAGAGGAGCATCTGGGTGGCTCAGTTGGTTAAGTGTCCGACTTCGGCTCAGGTCATGATCTCACACAGTTCATGGGTTCAAGCCCCGCATCCGGGTCTGTGCTGAACGCTTGCTCAGAGCCTGGAGCCTGCTTCAGGTTCTGTGTCTCCTTCTCTCTCTTCCCCTCCCCCACTCGCGCTCTGTCTCACTCTGTCTCTCAAAAATAAATAAATGAAAAAAAAAATTTTTAACGACAAAAATATGTAGTCATACCGTTATCCTCAACTTTTCAAAAGTTTACATTACTGAACTTTGCATTTACAGAGGCCTACATTAGTATCCGTTTTTGCTAACCAAAAGAAATCCAAAGAGGATTTTTGCTTTTGTGGAAAAAAAGGCAAAAAGTGCAAATAGCATTCAGCATTTGTTTTGCCTCAGGTCCTTACAGAGGCAGCACGCACCCCTAACAACAAGAGGGGCACAACCAGGCTCCATCCCAGGAACTATGCTCAGCATCTCAGCATCAAGCTGCCATAGCTGTGAGCATCTGTGCTTTACCTCAATGTATTGTGTGCATCTGTTAGCAAGATGTATCCTATGGTATCAGGAAAATCTAAGAGAGCTTATTTTTGGGGCCAAAAAGATTTCCATATAAAATAACAGTAACTGCTTCTTCGCTCTACACCATTTTGGCTACGAAAAGTTTCATAGGAATGCTCTCTACTTTCGGACAGTGGGGGAAACCTGTATGTTGACATACACTCTATGTAATTCCGGCATCTTTTGTTTTTTTCTTTTGTTTTAAATGTATTTATTTATTTTGAGAGGAAGAGAGAGACAGAGACAGAGACAGGGAAAGAGGGAGAGACAGAGAGAGCACAAGCAGGGGAGGAGCAGAGAGAGAGGGAGAGAAAATCCCAAGGAGGCCCATCACTGTCAGCACGGAGCCGGATGTGGGGCTCTGTCTCAGGAACCCAAGAGGTCCCTGAGCTGAAACGAACAGTTGAAAGTGAAACTAAGAGTTGGATGCTTACCCTATTGAGTCACCCAGGCGCCCATGCATCTTTTGTTTCTTACAGAAAGACTACTTGCAGTGAAAACTCTTTCATTTATTCCAATCCATTTATGATGACCTCAAATCATTTTCCAGCAAAGGCTTAATAGCAGAAATCTTCTGGGGTCGGGGGGTCGGGGGGTCGGGTGGGGGGGGGGCGGTCAGGAGTTCCTGGTGCAGTTTTGCTTGCTGCCAGCATCCAAAGCAATATTTCAGTACAAGTAAATCAGAGAAATGGCCACTTTGAAGATGAGTTCATACACTCTACTAAGTTATTTGTCATTTTCAAATAGTTTGCAAATATTGCTTCTTTTTGCACATTTATTTTTCCCCTTGGAGCTTTCAGATTTTCAAGGAATGATTAATCCACACTCATTGTGTGCTTCTTCTTGCAGAGCACAGTTGTAAACACTAAATCCCAAGGTGACGCTTGCGTTTTTAACAGTGAAATTGAATCACAGACATAATTAACTCCAAGTTCCATATAAACAACAGCAACTTCTCTCCAAATTTGGTAAGTAGAGGCATTTTTACACTTATAACTCTGTTTATGCATCTAACTCTGTTTATACACACTTATAACTCTGTGTTATACACTTATAACACAGTGGCTTGTTTGGGCTTTGCAAATTAATATGGTAACTTATGGACACAGAGATCTTGAGGCATTTGTTTCTTGTTGTAATTAAGTCACAGTCAGCTTTCCTGGGGTGGTATTCAAACAAATTGTTTCTGTTGACTACACCTTCAGTGCAAGATGGCAGAGTGACCATTCACTCTCCAGAAAAAGTCATTCAAGTAGATGTCAGTTACAGCAATAAGTGCTAGGAAGAAAGTTGTGAAAGATTACATTAGAAATAGTACCATCTATTATGTACAATTTTTCATATTTAGCTATCTGAGTGGCTGATATGTGCCAGGCATTGATCTAGATGTAATAATGTCCATAGTGTCCTTTTATCTTCACAAAATTCCTTTGAGTAACAATTGTTTCCGTTTTATGGTGAGCCATGTGAAGTCTGGAGAAATTGCTTAAGTTCACACAACTATTAATTGACAGTGCTGTAAGTTTCATTTGGCTTCCGTAATCTGAACCACAATCTTACCTGAGGTCCTATGAGGAAAGCTAGAATACCAGTCAGGACAACAAGTGTGCTTACAGTCAAATTGGGCATGTGGTGTTGTTTCTCTAGTTTTATTTTCATATAACCAAAATATTTTTGTGATATCTGCCCCATCCAGATAGCTATACAGAACAGTACAGATAGGATTCTTTAACTATGAATACAATAAAAACTTTGTAAAACCTCTTGTGACCCAAGTTCTGTAATGAGAATCTAAATGGCGTATTATATTCATTTGCGTAAAATGAATTATATAATAGATTTTATCATCTGTCTTTGCATCCTACACACAGGCCTTGATGATAACCCCTTACTCAATGTGAATCAGAAAATAATTTGTTTTCAATTGTATCCTCTTCTGACTGGTCTGTTCAGGGCTGTCCCATTTTTCTTTAAGGCCTATGGAACTTATCACCAGTAGGTCTTACTCTTTCCTTATTAATCTTGGCTTTGATTTTTTTGAACTTCTAAGTGGAGCATGCTGAGCACATTATCCTTCTGGGGCAGTAGTTCTTCGTCCTTTTTTGACTTCTGGATCTGAGCTTCATCAAAGACTCTCTATGGACTGCTACAGAGAAGAGAGAGGTTTTACATCTTTGGGGAAAGGGGTCTCTTTCCTTCTGAAAGTAAATTTCCAATTGTTGAGCACCATGTCATGCCATAAGCAGCCCTCTGTACAGCCTGGAAATGGTTGCTAAAGAAGTCGTCACTCATGCCCTAGCATATGTGGGTTGCAAATTCCACATAGTTTTCTTCTTAAAAAAATCAATGTCAAGGGAACAATCTCAATTCCGATAATATTTTCATGTCGAGCAAGTATTTTCTTTCTCTAGTCTTAAGATTAAAAAAGACCACAGACTCCAATTACAGAAAATGTATACTATCTTTACTATTAATTCGCATGTCTTGCAAGAATATAAGATGGTGTCTTTTCACAGTATCTGGCAGATTTGAGTCTTTTGTTTGTTTTTCACATCTTCTGAATTTTTGCTGATGTCTAAAAGTTAACTGAAATCCTTAGGGCTAGAACTTGAGCGGCTTTTATATTTCATGATTAAAATGCGAAGTAGATTTTTTTGGAGACCTATAAATGAATATATTTTAACAAGCAAACAAAAAGACTGACATTATTGTTCATCAAAGCTGTCTTGTAAAAGAACTTCCTGATGACAAAGAGGATGATGCTACAAAGAGAGATCACGTAGTCTCTAATTACAAACAGGCAGTGTCTCTGACTTCTAGTGTTCTTTACTTGTAAGCAAGTCGGTGGCTTGATTTTGTAATTGCTTTAGATCCTTACAAGTATATATGCTACGAATTGGTTTACATCACCGTCTCTGTGATTTTGAGCTTTTTAAAAGCATGTCCTATGAATTCTGCTTCTTTCCATTTGCCTTCATTTTTATATTGCATTTACAGCAGCACCAGCAACACTAATCTTTAATAATGCAAAAAGATACATGAGTAATGTATTATGTCAAATTAACACAAAAACCCTAACACTATTTATTCCTCCCCATAGTTCATTTTAATTAAAAATGTATTCCTAAATACTTCCTTGATTAGGGACTAATGCTCTATTAATTTGAAACACATCTACTGAGAACAGAGTAAATTCAGAGAGAGGAACCGACATTACATGAAACATAACTTATCACCCTGAAGAATACATTATGCCACTGTTCACAATGCATGCAGGCTTTCCATTATGCATTAAAATGCACAATGCAAGCATAATGACAGATTTGGGGAAAAGACTGTAGCAAAGGAAACTCATGAGGGATACTGTGCAGGTATGTATGCTAATAGTAGAAAAACATTTACAATTTGCACTACCAAGAGAAAAATAAGCATGATGGATGAATAGGTGTTCCACAGAAATGTTTTCTAAAATGTAGTCATTGATTTCTTAGTGACTGAAAGCTTACATCAATTTATCAGTGACTCTCTTAAGATTTATTGAACACAAATTGTATGCTAAATATTTTAAACTTTGGGAAAGTAAACAAAACAAAACAAAAAACAAACAAGAAAACAGCTAGAAAACCCAGTTTCATCCATCAGGCTGTTTACAGTCAAACCAAAGAGGCAAATGGCAACTTTTCACAACCTTAAAATATTTACAAAATAAGCTTTTTCAAACAAGAAAGTAAACAAAAAAAAAGTTGTTTATTGAGAACTCGAAGAGGTAGGTTTCAAGCTAGAATATGAAATTCAATGATAGCTTTCTATTAAGTGAGAAGAGGAACAAAGCTTTGTAAAGTGAAAAAAAATGTGAGTGTCAGTGAAACAGGCTAGATTATGTGGGGAATGAGTAATGGAGGAATCAGAGCGTTAACCGGTGATATGTGGATTTTAATATCAGACTAAATATCATGGTAATCATACTAAAACTGGCATACTTCTACAATACTAAGGAAATTGTACAAGAGAAATGTGTGGCTTGTGTGAATGCAACCGATGAATAATTTTAGAACCACTAGCCGGAGAATCTTTGAAGAACAGCTTGAAATATGTAAATATGCAGCAGTAATGTTATTTTTCCTCAGCTTACTTATTAGAGAAAAAAATAAGAGAACAGGTATAGTGGGGACGTCTCAGCTAAAGCCCACCCATTGCAAAAATATGTCTCTACATATACATATACATATACATATACATATACATACATATACATATACATATACATATACATATACATATACATATACATATACACTCTGCTATGGTGAGGAATTATAGCTTCATCGAAAAACTCTACCAATCAGGGAAAAACATCATTGGCAGGATGGGATGGAGAGCAGAAGTTATTTCTGACCTTAAATTGGAGATTCAAATATTTTTATTTACTATGCAAGTAGCCTCAGCCTTACTTGCGTGTATTTTGTTTTGTTTAGGTTTTTATTGTAAACTGAATTGTATAAACATATTTTATGATGATCAAAATAAATTATCATTTAATAAAAACAAAAAATTCTAATCATTTCTCCATATGCATACACAGAACTCATAGGGCTGATGTTGATACTTACAGTTCAGAATTGAAAGACAATAAAGTTTGAAATGTTTAAGTAACCTGCAAAGAAAAACAGCCAGGGTGAAGAAATCGGGCATCAATCCCATGTTTTTCTAATTCCAAACCATGGTCTGGAATAATTCTAAAAACTCATTTTGATTAAATACAAATTATAAAAAAGAGTCAAGGGAGGAAGGGAAAGAAGAAAGGAAAGAGAAAGGGAGGAAGATGGAAGGAGGGAAAGAAGGAAGCAAGGAAGGAATGAAGGAAGGAAAGAAAAGAGAAAAGACAAATAAATTAGTATAGCCCTTGATTTTTGGTTGGAATCTATTCTAGCTGATAGTTTGGTAAGTAATTTCATCAAGTTATACTATGGAATATATCCAATGTGTCTCACCACAGACTTCACTGTTGAAGCTTTATATTGATTTTTGAAAATAGGTATTGAGAATCCTCTTTTTTTTTAATTTTTGACTTTTCTAATTCATTTGTTTTTCCAGAATATTTTAGAATCAGTTTGTCAATTCTACAAACTATAAATATGTATATACATAAATACATGCATACATATATACATACATATGTACATAGACATATACATATATCTTTCTAGGATTAATTTGGGAGTAATTGACATATTAATAATATTGAGTCCTCCAATCCATAAATGTGGCATTATTTCTTCATTTATTTAGATCTTCTTTAATTGCTTTCATCAGAATTTTCTAGTTTCCAGCCTATTGGGCACATGTCTTTAGACTTCTACTTTAGTATCTCTCCTTTTCTATGCTATTTCTAACATTATATTTTTTAAAATTTAATTTCTAACTATTCATTCTAAAAATACCCAAAATTAATTTCTACGTTGGGTTTTTTATAGAAATTTTGGGATTTACTTTGTAAAGACTCATGACATTAATGAACAGTTTTTATTTCTCCTTTTCTAATCTGTGTGCCTCTTCCTTTCTCCCTGCCTCCCTTCCTTCCTTCTTTCCTTCCTTTCTTTTTTTTTTTTTTATTTTAGAGAGAAAGAGCATGAGCAAGGAAGAGGGGCAGAGGGAGAGAGAGTGAGAATCTTAAGCAGGTTCCACGCTCAGCAAAAAGCCCAAAGGGGGGCTTGATCCCATGAGCCTAGGATCAAGACAAGCTAAAATCAAGAGTCAGATGCTCATCTGACTGAGTCATGCAGGTGCCTATTTCTTTCTTTTTCTTAACATACCATGAAGCCTAAGATCCCTATTATGGTGTTGAGTAAGTAATGCGAGATCAGTGTAAGTCTTCCATTCCAATCTACCACAATGACCTAAGAGGTTAGCTGTAGTCTTCTGTTTTTATTATTTTGTTTTGAAAGGTTGGAGAAACTGTTTTCTCTTCCTAGTTTGCTAATAATGTTAATAATGAATGGATATTGAATTTTTCCAATTTTTGTTTACATCTATTAAGTTGATCCTCTTTTTTTCTCATTTCATTTGTTGAAATGGTGAACTATATTACTTACCTATGCTTCTATGTGTTTGACTTCTGAATACTAAGTTAAACTTACATTCCTAAGATCACCACTTAGTGCTAATGTATTATCCATTTCATTTATTGATGCTTTAAAGTTGTGAATATCTTGTTGGGAAAATTTGCTTCTATGTTCACAAGGGATATTACTCTGTAGATTTATTTTCTTGTTATTCCTTTGTACGATTTTGGTATAAGAGCAATAATGACCACATAAAGTAAGTTAGGAAGTGCTTCAACTTATGATATTTTCTGGAAGACTTTGTGTAGAACTAGTATAATCTGTTCCTTGAATATTTGCAAGAACATCACTGAAGCTATCTGGGCCTGATTTTTGTTTGGTTTTGATTTTAGGTTTTGGGGGCTTTGTGTTTTGTGATTGTTTTTAGTAAACTGTTTAAAAAATTCAATTATTTAATAGATTATTCTAGATGAACTTCAATAATTAATTTTTTCCAATAAATTTATCAGTTATGTGTAAGATATTGAATTTTTTGATTTGGAATTATTTATAATATTGCCAAATTAACCCTTTAATATCATAAGGGTTGATAATGACATATATACTCTTTGTTCTGTATGTTGGAAATGTGTGTCTCTGTTTCTTTACAAGTCTGGCTTGGGGTTACATATTTGTTTGATATTTTTAAAGAATCAACTTTGATTACTTTGTCTTGCTCTATTTTTTTTGTACTCATTTTCATTGATCTCTGCTCTTAGTTCTTATCATTATTATTACCTTATTTATGCTTTATTTAGGTTTAAGTTCCTTTTCTATTTTTATTTCTTAAAATTATAAATTTATTTAAGATGTCTTCCTTTGTCATATAAGCATTTAATGCTGTAAAAATCCTCTAAATATTGCTTTATCTTTATGCCATAAATTTTTATATGTTTTGTCTTCTTTTAATTCAACATGCTTTCTCATTTCTAATGTGACTTTTGCTTTGACCCATGGGTCACTTATAAGCATCAGACATAATTTCAAAATATTTGTGTACTTTCTGGCTGTCTTTCTGTTATTGATGTCTAGTTAAATTTATATGAGGTCATAAAACATGCTCTATAATTCCGATTCTTTTAACTATGTTAAGTTTTGGTCTTGGTGAATGAGTGTTCCATGTGTACTTAAAAATACAGTGTATTCTGTTGATGGTTGAATTGTTTTATAAGTTGCAGTTAAGTCAATTTGATAGTTTGCATTGTCTTTATAGATCTTGTACATTTTCTGTTTTCATATTCTATCATTACAAAAAAGGAAGTGTTAAAACATTCAACTAAAATTGTGGATATGTCTATTTCTTCTTTTAGTTCTACCACTTTTTGCTTAAGGAATTTTGAAACTCTACAGTTAGAGACATACATATTTAGAATTGTTGTATCTTCTTGAAAGAGTGAACTTTTCATTCTGTGTAATCTCTGTCTTTTTTAATTCCTGATAATATTGTTTCTTCAAGTCTATTTTGACTAATAATAAATTTAGAATAAATAACTAATATAGTTATTATAATTTTCTGTTAATTAGTGCTTCAAGATATACCTTTTTCCAATCTTTTAGTTTCTGTGTATTTATAGCTTTATATTTAAAGTTGCTTTTGTGGTGGTTGGGGTGGGGAGTATAACCTGAATCTTGTTTTTTCAATCCATTCTGGCAATCCCTATTGTTTAACTGTTATGTTTATGTCATTTATATTTAATGCAACTTTTGATGTAACATGATATAAATCTATAATCACAGTATTTGTTTTCTATACAGTTTATTTTTTCTTTATTCTTTTTGTCCACTTATATACCTGCTTTGGGATTAACTTAGTTTATTTTATGATATCATGCTATCTCTAGTAATGGCCAATTTTTATAACTATTCTTTTTATTTTCAATTACCCTTGTATTTACAGTATTTATATTTAATTAGTCTAACTTCAAATGATATTATATCACATCAAGTATAAAATGAAGAAACATGCTTAAAATGGTGTACTTCTAATTCTTCTCTTATTTTATGCTATTGCTGACAGACATTTTAGTTTTATGTATTCTATAAGCCCACATTATTACCATTTTTGCTTTAGACATTCAATATTTTTTAAAGTCATTTAAAACTCTCTGTGTCTGTTTTTCCCAGCGTTTCTATATTCTAACTACCACTTCCACTCAGTCTTGAACACTTCACCAATAATTTTACCTGAATTCTTACATTCCTGTATGACACTCAGAATCTCTTCCTAAACTCTACCAAAAGTGAGTCAGAGCTGACTGTCCATCCCCTCTTGGAGAAGTCTGTCTTTCTTTAGAGTTAAGACTGCTTGTTTACTCTGCAACCTATCTCTCATGAGTTTATGAAAAATTATGGTTTTGTAGTTTCTCCTTTTTCTCTTGTTAGATTCATAGCAATGTTCTTTTCTTTTCTCTACATACTATATGAAAGCAGACTACACACAACTGAAATTTTAAAAACAGATGTTACCAACATAAAAAGTATAATTTTGTATTACTTAGTGCATTATGTATACACTGTAGAGGAAATGAGTTAGTTACTTTAAGTTATAATTATATTTCATGGAATATTTTATTTTGAACTGTTTTATAGTTTGTCATTTAATTATATATGTTCTGTAACTTTAATAAGTCATTCAATTGATGAAGATTATTGAAGTGAATTGTCAGTATGCTTCTAAACATATAGCAACAAATATATTTCAAATATTTATTCAAGAAATAATTATTCAAGCTCACTATTGAAAGTTAAGGTGCTAATGTGATAAAGACTTTAAATACCTTCTCTGGATGTACTTGGAATTTCTGCCTGAGGGTTTTATTAACAGAAAAGAAATGAGCGACCAGCAATTCTTTTTAAGTTGTGTATTCAAATGCAAAATAGATTTGCTGATATTTATGACATACTGTAAAGAAAAAAATTAAGACACTTGAATAAAGTATCATTAATAAAATAAAAAGAAAATAAACTAAACCATATATCTTAGAAAGTGAATGTTAGAGACCAAACAATAATACATAATAAACATAATAAATACTTTCAAAAAAACAAGAATTAAAACTACTACTCAAGAGCCAACAGGAAGACATTGTGTGTCAATTTTAGAGCAATAGTTGAAAGGAATTTTATGCAATTCATTAGCAGGTGGGTGTAAGGGTTCTAGTTAGGTCTAAAGAGACTAGAGCAGGCTCTTAGCATAAACTTTTGACACAGACCAGCAAAAATTTCTGCCCAGAACATGGCTCCACATTTAGAAGAATTTAATGAGAATAAAAATTTTTAAATAAGTACAACAGGGGCACCTGAGTGGCTCAGTTGGTTAAGTGTCTGACTCTTGATTCTGGCTCAGGTCATGATCTTACAGTTCATGAGATTGCACTGACAACATGAAGCCTACTTGGAATTCTCTCTCTCCTTCTCTCTCTTCCCCTCCCCAGCTCTTGTTCTCTTTCTCTCTCCTTCTCCCTCTCTCTCTCTCTCTCTCAAAATAAATAAACTTAAATAAATGGGTACATCAGATAATACAGAAGGAAAGGAAAGAGACTTTAAAGAGGAAAGTGAAGGAGCAGACCAGAGCTAGGGAATCTCAGAAATCAAATCACCATATTTTTGAAAACTGCATAAAAACAACAAAAGAAAAAGCTCTGTTAAGTTAGAAAATCTATCCTGAAGTGGCTTCCTTTTAAACATCCATAAAAATTGATTTCACATAACAATGAGCAATGGGAAAGGATTATGGCTCAAAACCCATAACATGTTAGTATAAGGAGAAAGAGAATAAGTAGCAAAATAGCATACCTACAGAAAGCAAAAGCATATCAGAAAGATAATAATACAAAACTGATTAACTGTGTTTAAACCAATGACTTTATCATGATACTATAGGGGGGTGGGAAATATAATTGTTCATTTTTGTGGTGAACAATTTATTGTTTTTAGGACTTAGAATTAAAGGGAAAATATGTTGTCTTTACTAGATCAACTGTACCACTGGAAAATGAACTATTGGAAAAAGAAAAATATCTCTTTCTAGAACCATTCCATCTAATAATTGAAAATAAATTATAAGCTTAAAATATTGCCATTTTTCCAGCTCACTCTAAATACACGATCTAGATATTAAGCGGCAACAGATGCTAACATCATAAAGAGTGAGACAACCAGACAGGATGTGCCTCCTGGTGAAAGAACACAGCATCATCTAGATTTGCCAGTGATCAGATCCAAGAGACTTTGATTCTGAATTCATCTTCCCATTGGCAGGAAATACAGAGGAGAGGAGAACATGCAATCATCAAAATCTAGACTTTGAAAAACTCTAAAAAAGTCAAATAGCTTGGATTCTTCAACAAACTAATTGTAAAGAAAAGAAAGGAATAGAAGAGGACTTGTAGAATAATGAAGACTCAAAAGTAAATCATCAAAAGAGGTGAACTAAGGGCCGCCTGGTTTGAGCGTCCGACTTCGGCTCAGATCATGATCTCGCAGTTTGTGAGTTTGAGCCCCGCGTTGGGCTCGTGCTGACAGCTCAGAGCCTGGAGACTGCTTCAGGTTCTGTCTCCCTCTCTCTCTGCCCCTTCCGCACTCATGCTCTGTCTCTCTCTGTCTCTCAAAAATGAATAAAACGTTAAAAAAAATTTTTTTAAAGAAGTGAACTAAAAACTAGTGTCCAAGGATACACATTTGGGTCATTAAACTATGAAGAAATATAAGAAGTGATTAATAGGAACTTCAAAATATTGAATAATTTGGAGGAGGAAAATGTAGTGGTGATTAGATCTATACTAAGCAAATAGCTAACATTGCACACACACCACTACTCAAATTTTGGAGGGATGTCTAAGAGAAGAGATTCTAGTATATTACAAGTAACTCAGGTCCATAGTAGCTTTATTACGAGGTAGCTTAGTGATTGGGATGGTGGAGCCAACTGCTGCCTGGGTTCAAATCCCATCTGTATTCTGGCAGCAGGACTGTGGACAAGTTTCTTCATCTGTGTAATAGAGATAGCTTCCCTCACAGGTTTGTCATGACAACAAAAATAAATGTTATAAAAAATTTTAGGTTTACATTTTATAAGTGAGAAAACCTTAGAATATTTGCAATGTTATTCAGAAGTAAACATATATATTTTTATTGTTATTCCAACAAGTCTCAATATTTCATCTAGGTAAAACTCCAGAAGTAAGATTTAAGCCATATGAGTTGATATTTGACTTCAACTGAAGTGCAAATACTCATTGATTGAACTGAATTTGTAAGCACAACGTGTCTTCCAGGTGAAGTGGCAAATATTTCTCAAATACTATTGAGTTTTTTATATCAGTTTCATTACTAATCTTTGTTCAATATCCTTATTGTCAGATCTTTTTATCTATGTCTCTCTATGTTTCTCTCTCTCTCTCTCTCTCTGTCCATATGACACTTATTTGAAAAGTTTTTGAGAAACTTTTTAGGAAAGGCAAGCTTTTGTGCTGACTGTTATGATTAGTTGGGCCAAACAAGTATGCAATATTGTGGAATTTCATGGAACATTACTGTGAAGGCTATGCTGAATAAACAAAGGGCCAAGCTTGATTAAACTGACTCTCATATAGATGAAATTAAATTTTGCATAGTTCTTCTCAGATTAAATTTGGGGATCATTTTTGCATCAGGTTTGTAAAAAACTGGCACATGTTTGGCTACAGTTTCATTAAATAGTTCATTCTTTTCAAATAGTAGCTCCAAAATAGGTTTCATATTTATGGTAATTACTCTTTGAGATTCGAAAGTTTAAAGTTATCATGTTTTACCTTACTATCTTTGGAAATATTAATTACATCCTGGCCTCCTGAAAGATGAGGGCTTTGCTATTATTTTCATATGTTTTAAGGGATTTTTCAAAGGTAAAATTTTAATGTCAAAAAACTTGGGATTTTTGTGTTTTGGCACAATTCCTTTACTCTGTCACAAATGGTTAAAATATGCATCCTCATAAAGAACTATTGCCTAAAAATTTTATCCTCTTTAAAATATTTTTTTCTGATTACAAGTCATATGAAGTTCTTAAAGTTCAAGTTCACTGAAATGTATAATGTTCACAGGTAATGTCTCCTATAAGTTCAACCTCCAGAGATAATCACTGTCAACATTTTGCTCAAAAATGTCTCTTGTAGGGGCACCTGGGTGGCTCAGTCGGTTAGGCATCCGACTTCAGCTCAGGTCATGATCTCATGGTTTGTGAGTTCAAGCCCTGCATCAGGCTCTGTGCTGACAGCTCAGAGCCTGGATCCTGCTTCAGATTCTGTGTCTGCCTCTCTCTCTGCCCTTCCCCTGCTCGTGAGCACTCTCTCTCTCTCCTCTCTCTCTCTCTCTCAAAAAATAAATAAACATTAAAAAACTTTCAAAAAAATGCTTCTTATATATCATGTCATATATGGGTATGTACATATGGCTTAAGTATAATCTTACTATCCATAGTTCATCTACCTTTGTAGACTAAGGAAAGATTGTCTCAATTGGAAGCTATATATTAATTAATTCAGTTTGTAAAATTTGACAAAGAAATTTGAAACAAAGTTAAGTAAAAACTTTCAAAGAGGCCAGTACCCATAAAGCACTCATTCATACTGGCTAATAGCATATTTAAAGAACTATTTGATGGAATGTCTGATGTTTTATATTTTTGAAAAGTTATCAAGTAGAGATATTAATAAGATCCAGTCCCTAAGTGACACCATAGAGAAGAGCAAACCTTGTCACCACAGAACAATCATATCCATATTGACAGGTAAATGAAAAATAAACATTGTCTTATAAAGTCACTGTTTCCAGATCTCTTTTCATAGAAGCTTAGCATGTAGTTTAACTAACACTAGAACCATTAAATGCTAAAAGTTGCTCTATAATTATACCAAAACATTTTTATGCCATTTCTTTTTAGACAGACAGTTATGAAGAAAAGGAGATATGGGAATATATTTATTCATTCAAACTATTCATTTGTTCAGTAACTATTAACGATTGTGTGATGAGAACCATGCTAGGCACAAGAGACACAGCACTGAGCAAAAATACTACATTCTGATCTCAGATACATTATTTTTGAGAGAAATAGTTACGTATCAAAAAAATCACAAATAGAAGTCAAAGAATTACTGATGTGGTAATAGTTTCAGTGCTAGGTACTTGCTATTACACAGAAAATAAAAAGATGAGTCTCAATCAACAAATATTTATTACCTTATAGCTGCATAAAGAGAATAGTGATAATGCAAGTTTCCATTACCCCAGGATGTGTGACAGGAAATAAATAGTAAAAAAATATAATCATTAGGTAAAGGCAATATGTTGGTATCACATAAGCACTAAAAGATGAATGGATGTATCATAGGCATGGTTTTCTATTGCATGCAAACAATACACTGCCTTACAATGTGTGTACCTCCTAATACAAAACATCTACATCTGAGCTATGAGGAAACTACACTGAAGTTGTGTCAAGATACACGTACTCATTTTTTCACATAAGCATTGATTATGAGTCTTCCTGACTAGTGGTTTCCATCATGATTTGAAATGATTTGATTTAAATTACATCTTTCCTAGAGGAGATTTGTCCAAACACAGAGAGAAAATTTTCTCCTAAAGTATTCCAGGTTTTAAATCAATCAGTACATGGAATTTTAACAGAGGTAACCACATAACTTACATTTCCAAGTTCCAACCTATTATTGTAAAGAAATTGCTGAATCCTCAGGATGAGTACAACCAAGGCTTGTCTGAGTTCACTCCCAGGTTTGTTAACCTTTGGGGGAAAATCTTATGTGAATACAGAATGCACCGGAAAACAAAGAAAGACCTGTCCAAGCCTCATGATTCAATGGTTAAGGTTGGAACTTTAGGATGTGGTAAATTTGAATTAGTGGCATTTAAAAACACTTGTGACTTCCAGAGATCTGGATAGCGGGTATGTACCAAATTTCTGGAAAATAAATGTTATATATATGTATATATAAATAATTTAGCGGTTTCAAGAGTGGTTTTGCAGATACGCAGTGTTGAAAAGTTGGTTAAAGTAAGACTTCTCAATTTTGGGGGCTATTTGTGTACCCCAAAATTCGTGTGTTAAATCCAAATCCCCAGTGGGATGGTATTAGGAGGCAAGACCTCTAGGACTTGATTAGGTCATGAGAGTGGCGTCCTCATGAATGAGATTAGTGCTTTTATAAAAGAGAACCCAGAAAGCTCCCTTGCTCCATCCACCATGAGAGGACACAGCAAAAAGACAATAATTTATGAGCCAGGAATTCATCTCCTCAGACATGGAATCTGCCAGAGCCTTGATCTTGGACTTCCTGGCCTTCACAACTGTGGGAAATAAATGTTTGCTGTTTAAACCACCCAGTGTACAGCAAACTGAACAAAACCAAGCTTCACGAAAAGAGGGAAAATGACATTTTTTTTCTCAGTCAGCCTCTGAATCTCAAAGTTGTTTTTGTGGCATACCTGTTTATGGAAATTTCATTCATCCACATAAGGTATCATTGAAGAATGTGCATTTCCAAGCAGTCTTGGGAAGTTCTAAAATACAGCAGGCATACTTACCACAAAGTTACACTGGTAAGTTTCATTTATAAGAGAAAATATTATATATCACCTACCCCAAGACTGCCTAAATTATAGATACTGTTAAATTGTAGGGAAATTTAGGTTGGATTTTATTCCGTTTTTTGGACCTATGAGATCTTGGTTGCGTATCTAGCAGTCCATGTTTCCTATCTGCATTGATTGTTAGAAATGGCGGAGAATTTCTAACCACATCTGACTTGGTCAGGTCGCCATGTCTTACGGCCACCAGTTGACCCTTCATGCACATTACCAAGACCTCCCTTTTATACTAAGAGGGAGAGAAACTTAATTTTGCTGGTAGTTGCTATATTGTCTCTCTTCTTGTTTCCTCACATTTTCAATTTTTGAAGAGTAACTTCCTCAGGGGCTCCTATAACCACTAAACCACTCCCCACAGTAAATCCCTTTATTACTGTCTAGCTATATATTATTGGCTCACTTAATTCTATTATTAAATAAGTTCATTTTGTTGGATCAAACCTAATTCCTTGTTCATTTGCTTATCTTTGGAAATGTGAAATCTCTCTATGATTAAAAAAGAAAGAAAAAAAGGGGCTATCTGATTTCTAATTTGGAACAGATAAACAGTTCTTCCAGACTGCTGTATGAAATAAGACAAAATGCCAACACAGAAACCTCTCTCCGTATGTTGTGGTTTATTCCAAAACGACATGGAACCCAATGCTATTCCTCATCAATTAAGATTTAGTGTTTGAATATGCCATGATGTGTTCTCTAACCTTGATGGATTAACTTGAGAGATGTCAAAAGTAGCTGCCAAGTTTAGGGAGGAAAACAAGATAAGATTTATCCATACCAATAGCTCTCTCAATATGTCTGGTTTTTATCACTTGTGTTGCCAAACAATTGTATATTCTAGAATGATCTCAGTGAATAAAGGAAGGAAAAGAGGCACTCTATTTTTTTTGCCAACACTGTTACATATCGGATTATCTGAGCTTTAAAGTTGTGGCAGGACGTGAATAATGACAGGTATGACTACAATGTCAGAAACCCGTATTTTATAGTCCAGGTGGATTATCATAGAACTATGGAATTTTTGTGCTCCAAAGAACGTTAGAGACAATAAAACTGTTCACCTTTTAACATTTTTCCTAAATTTATGTTAGCCCACCAATCAACTGAAATACATCTCTTATATATACAATATTAAGTATAAGACATTTCTTATGTGTCATTTCTTTAAAGTTAACAATTGCTACCTATCACTTGAAGAGGATGACTGAAATGCCTCAAGCAGACCATATATTCTATAGATACAAATGCCAAATGACTCGGATTTGACTCCCAGAACACACTATGTTCCTGTTAGAGTACCTGCCTTTTTTCTTTTTTTTCTTTTAAGTAGGCTTCACGTTTAGTGTGGAGCCCAGCACAGGGCTTGAACTCACAACCCTGAGATCAAGACCTGAGCTGATATCAGGAATCCAGCTCTTAACCTACTGAGCCACCCAGACGCCCCTAGAGTACATAACTTTAAGGAAATAAGATGTTTTTTGTCACTTAACATAATTTCAAAATTCATTAGTGCTAAACATTCTAATTATATTGGAAATTAAAAAAAAAAAAAAGCCTGTTTACATTTAAATATGATGCCAAAATATCAGCTGTCCATCATTCAAACATGTTGGGTTGCAGCACATTTTTCTGGCCCTGAGTGAGAATAGAGTAATAGATTACTCACTTGTTCCTCTTTAGACTTTTTGGATTCAGATTTTTACTCCATTAATATCACCATTTTTATTCCTTTGCTCTCTTTCATTTTATCAATAGGCGTGTGTGTTGGAAAGAATACTTATAGGTGATTAATAGGCTTTTTGAGCACAATTAGTCTGCACAAATCAACAATTTAAATATTATCAGTTTTCACATAATTTTAATGAAAACTATTTTGTAGGGTGTTCCTCATCCACTTCTGAAGCAACTTTCATTGAATCACAGTCTTTGCCTTACCAAAACATTTTGTCTAATCAAACTAGCTGCTATAAATCTAGCTACCTTCACTGCAAGATACCAAAGGCACAGCTGTATTTAAATAATAAAAAAAAAAGTTCAGGGGCGCCTGGGTGGCTCAGTCGGTTAAGTGCCAGACTTCAGCTCAGGTCATGACCTCACAGCTTGTGGGTTCGAGCCCAGTGTAGGGTTCTGTGCTGACAGTTCAGAACCTGGAGCCTGCTTTGGATTCTGTGTCTCCCGCTCTCTCTGCCCTCCCCCTGCACTCTCTCTCTCTCTCTCAAAAATAAATACACATTAAAAAAAATTAAAGAAGATTTCAGCTTCACAACTACCAACTTTGGCAGAATGAAACATGTACTTTTTTCATGGAAATGGACACTCATCTGAATGACCAGTGGAAATTTAAATTCAAAGTGTTTCCAAAATCTGAAAAACATTTCCAATTTAAGATGTATTCCATTGATGCTATACTTTCAAGAATATATGGAAACTGATATGAATCTAAAGTGCCTCTAAAAAAGTCCTTTTTAGCAAAATATATTTTCATTTTAAAATTGACAAGTTTGTCATCTAATTATAAGTTTAATGGTTAAAAAGATTTGTTGTTTTAGGAAATGCTGTTTTATAATACATAAAATTGAAAAACATAAGCAGAATATTTGATGTGTCATTATTATGGAATATTACAAATAATGACAACTGTAACTACATTGCCAGGAAACTTTGATCCTGTAGTTTACTTATTTGTCAGAAGTCAAACTTGAACAATTGCAAACTAAGCAAGACAATACTACTTATGACTCTAAAAAATGTCCGTGATTTAGTATTGATGACTCCTTTTAAAATGATAGTACTCAAATATGAAATAACCAGGGTTCTCCGTTCCAGCGAAATGAATAAACTAGTGTATTGTGGGCAGATACTGTGAAAGTTGTTTCAGACCATATCTATCATTATACCTGCCCCCACCCCTTTCCTTAAAAGGACAGAAGAGAAAACAAAAAGCTATAGTAAAAAACAAGCAATCCGAGGCAAGTGTAACTCTACTTTTACGTAAAAAGCATAATACTAGAGGAACTAAAGTTTAAGTTCAAGGACCTGTTAACATACTGGCATGAACACCCAGTTCATTCTGACTTTCAGACTCTGTTTACCAAGTGGACTCCTGGCTCTAATCATTTTTCCTTCTTCTCTTTATAGTGAAAACTGTATCTCTTACTTTAACTAGGCTCTGATCACTAGTTTCTTTTCAGCAACCTGTCCTCCCTTGATTTCTGCCTTCTCCCAGTCCTTGGATAAGCTTCTTTCTGCAAGGATCTTTATTGTGGCTGTAGTTTAAGGCATTCCTCTCCTGAGTGAGTGTCTCGGGCCCCACAGAAAGTATGGTTTCAACTAATTACTTGGAAAAAGTGGTGTTACCAATTTCCACACCAGTCTAAACAGACATTATATCTTGTCTAACTAGGATCCCTACTATAATTATACTTACTTTAAATATTCAGATACATACATTTGTAAATAAATGGAATATACATGTTATAAATTAAAATAAATATGAATATATTTATTTTATAAACATATGTAAAATTTATAAAATAACTTCAAGGCAATTTCATTTTCACCAAATTAAATATTCTGAAGATCAAGAGACATTAAGTATTAGGCTTTGGTTATTTATGCAGTTTTCTTGCTCGGCTGATCATGACTGAATTTTCTAGAAGTGAGTAGCTGTCTAGATACATAAAATATTCATTATTCTTTTAAGAACTCATGTTTATATCATCATTCCCACCCCCATCTCTTTTAGGAAGTAGTTTTTAGATGAAGCTGCACTTGAAGAATGTTTTAGTATTTTGTTTTCTACACTGTTTGTGGGAAAGTCAAAGAAAATTAAGGCTACGCTGTTTCTTCTTCAGCTGCTAACAGAAGTTTTGAGAGTTTCAAGTGTACTTATATTCTACTCATTAAACAAAAGTTAAAAAAAAAAAACTTTCATGGATATCAAACACTTCTTTTTCTCTTATATAACTGTTTATGTGGAAAACAAACCTTTTGGCAATCTGGACATATGTAGGTGTTGTTTTTTTTTCCTTTTCCTTTAAGTTGAAAAACACATGATAAACATTTGTCATAAATTGTCAGCTTACCTTTCATTCTTGGGTTTGATCCAGCAAGCGCTCTCCATCACAAACTCTTCATCTGGCATATTTAATTGATGACTCTGCAGATAAAGCTGAAAGAAGATGATTTAATAATTCCCTTCATGTTCTAGTCTCAGGTTAAGTTGCCCTTACTTTACATTTATTTCAAATCTTTTTCTTTTCTGTGTAAGAGCCTCTAAGTTTTCCTTCTTTTTCATATGAAAAAAAAATCCTTTACAAACAATTATCTCCTCTTGATTTCTATTTTTCAGTGTACTCTTCAATGTCTTTAAGAGCTTTTGCTTCCTTTTTTTAAAACAATTTTAAAGGGGCTCCAGTTAGCACTTATTTAGCAAACAAACTCTATTAAATGCTTAGTAGGTGCTAAGCACTAGACATAAAAGTATGGCTGAAACAGATGCTTATGTGAAGAACTCATGGTAGATTAGCAATGAAATGAAAAGTGATTTCATTCAAGGAAGACTATACAGTCGAGGAAAACAAAAGAAAAACAAAAACAAAAACTGTTTCCGAATTTCAGAGGCCTGTTTAAAAATTAAGGATCAGTCACTTTAAATGTACATGATACTGGCCATGTCCCTTATTCTCTCTGAATCATTACAGTGTAATCTGTAAAACTGCCCCCTACAGAAGAAAAGAGAGTAAGGATCTTTCGCTATAGGTAGTGCTTTGTCCATTATCCATGATTCTTAGGTGCGTATTCAGAAGACAAATGGAAAAGCAGTTTAAAAATGTGCATTTCTAAAGGAGCTTGTGAGAAGAATAGAAAAAATTCCTGCACTAAGATGAATGTAACAAAAAAGAACAATGTGCAGTTACACTATAACCCCAGTGGAGTGGCCCCTTTTCTTCAGGGTTATACCCACTGCAATTAAAATCGCCTGGATGTACCACAAGCAAGTATAAGACTCTGAAAGGCAGAAACAAGAATGTGGATTGTCTAGGGACCGTGGAACTTGAGGAGTAACATGGCGGTGGGTCCCTTGGGTTTCCTGATCGTCTCCAGAGTGCTGGAGAGGATTCCAACCCAGAACCTCCAACAGGCAAGGACAAAAACAAACAAACAAGCAAAAAACCTACAAGCAAAGATTGTTTCCTGAAGAGACCTAACAGAACAGAAAACCACTTTTGGAAATACCCACTGTACTATAGCCAAATACCAACAGAACCCTTTCCTTCATGGTTGCTGTGGGGCTGAACATGTACTTTTTTCATGGAGATGGACACTCATCTGAATGACCAGTAGAAATTTGCATTCAAAGTGTTGATCTTCCAACACTTCCACACCAAATTCGTTGGTCTTCCACCCTACGCCCCCTTCACCCAAACAGAAGATTAGCTCCCCGTTTGTTCCAGCCAACATCACTGGTCTCTCTCTGACTGACCAGTGGTGTTGGCAGGAACAAATGGGGAACTAATCTTCCGCCCCCCACCTGGTGGAAGGAGGTACTGCTCCAATTCTCCTGCTGCCTGTGTTGGCAAACCAAGTAGGAAGTTGATTTTCCACCCATTCTTTTTTTTTTCCCCCTGTAAAACTAAAATAATAGACCAAAGGCTGAATACTGTTTTCATACACTATACTGCCTGCCACCGGCTTAACTTTTTAAAATCTATTTCTTCTGATTTCACCACTTAAGGCCTTTTTACACTACGCTCTAACATTAGCAATAACCTTGCTATATTTTCTAAAACGCTACTTTATTTCCTTCTGCAACACCTTTCTCATTCTTTCTATTAAAACAAGCAAACAACAACAAAAATCAAACTTCCCTAACTAAAAGTGAAGTGCTATAAGAGTTTCCACTAAAACAATCTGTCCAAAATGCTGATTTTAAATTATTTATAGATTTATAGTAATTTTTGCTTCAAGCTTACTATATTTTAGAAATGGATGTATATCTGTACTTGCTTTTATGTCTATAAATGTTATTAACAGCAGATTTAAGTTTAGAAGCATAAGTAATATATCAGAGCAACACTGGGAACTTAGAAATTAATATTTGGTGCTATCAAGAATAAACAAGTGCATTTCTATTTTTACATTTTTGAGGAACCTCCATACTGTTTTCCATAGCAGCTACGCCATTTTACATTCCCACCAACAATGTACAAAAGTTCCCTTTCTTCACATTCTCACCAACACTTGTTATTTATTTTATTTTATTTTTTAAATAACAGGCATCCTAACAGATCTGAGGTGGTATCGGATTGTGGTTGTGATTTGGCATTTTCCTAATGATTAGTAACTCTGAGCACCTTTTCATATATTTCAGTCTGTTTTTATGCCAATATTGTACTGTTTTAATAATTTAAAATAATTCCATATGATCCAGCAATTCCACTTCTGGATATATATCCAAAAGAATTGAAATCAGGATCTCAAAGAGGTAGCCACATTTCAATGTTTACTGCAATATCAATCATAGCAACCAACCTAGAAAAACAACATAAATGTCCATCAATGAATAAAAGAACCTCAAAATGTGGTATATATGTACAAGCGAGTATTATTCAGTGATAAACAGAAGAAAATTCTGTGATATGCCACAATATGGACGAGCCTAGAGGATTGTATGCAAAGTGAAATAGGCCAGTCATAGAAGGACAAATACTATATGATTCTACTTATAAGGTTTCTAAAATAATCAACCTCATCAAAACAGTGCAATGGTGGTTGCCCAGGGCTGGGGGCAACTGAGGAGCTGGTGTTTTACACGTATGAAGTTTCAGTTATGCAACGTAAGTTATAGAGATTTGCTGTACGACATCGTGCCTGCAGTTAACAATACTGTATTATGTACTCGAAAGTTTATTAAGAGGGTAGATCTCATGTTGTTGCCACAATTAAAAATAAATAAATAAGTGAAAGTGGTGTGTGTTTTTTTGTTTTTTTTTTTAAGACTAAATAAGTAGAGTATACTAGGGGTGCCTCAATGGCTCAGTTGGTTAAACCTCGGACTTCGGCTGAGGTCATGATCTCACAGTTCTGGGTTCGAGTCCCACGTCAGGCTCAGGCCTAGAGCCTGCTTCAGATTCTATGTCTCCTTCTCCCTCTCTGCCCCTTTCCCACTCATGCTCTGTCTCTCTCTCTCTCTCTCTCTTTCTCTCTGAGAGATGAACAAACATTTAAAAAATCTTTAGAATGTACTAAAAAAGTGCCTTAAATTGTAATTCTAGGTAGGACCGTGGCCACACCATTTTCGCAATGTCATTTTAACTTAAACTCAGAAATGCTGGAGAAAGGTGTTGCTGATAATTTTCATCTCAGTTTTTCACTTCGCGATACAGTTAATAAACATCAATAGATACTAAAAATGTCATCTCCTTCATACAGATTTGGTCTTTTTTTTAAGAAATATTATTTTAAAAATATTTTGTTTAATTTTTTTAAACTATATGATTTTTGTACAAAGTGTGTTTCATCTATACATTATGGAATTTCACTGAAGGTTTAAAAAGATTCTGTTCAACTTATAAGAATTCTTCATATAAACAAATTACTGTGGAAATTTAAACATATACATCATTTATAATGTGATTAGCTATTTGCAAGCTGATAGGTTTGCAAGTACCCCAGATTGGATTTCCTTGGCTTCCCTCAGTTGACTTTACTGTGTCTCATATCAAAGCACATAGCTTTTTATCTCACCCCTATTTCACAGGGTCAAGAATTGATATTAACCCTTTTCCAAATGAACAACTACAACTAAAAAGTCACATAGCAAAAATATGTCCACAGGATATAAAGAAAGGTAGAAGGGTAAAAGGGTAGAAGGGTGGCTTTTTTGAGAAATAACCAAGTGGGAAAAAAATGATATTTTTAGATTCCTAAGTATCTTGAAAGAGAAAAAAAAAAAAAAAACAAAGCAAGAACAAATGATAGGCTCTTGCCTGGAACTGACACTTGCACCAAAAGGAAAATGCAATGAAGAAAATGAAAAGCTGCTCAGTGACCTTTCCTTTAATGCACCAAAGATAAGGTTTGCTTGTTCTTTCTAATAATGTGGCTGGTAAAATAAGAATTCTTATACTTGACACTCTTCAGTTTCTCCTATTGTACAGAGAATTGCATATTACCTTTCAGTGTTTTAAATATAAAATATAAAAAAAAAATCTTTGTGGCAATCATAGTTTTAGCTACTTAAATCCCATTCACTTATAAATCTGATGACACACAAACTGTTATCCTACTAAAGCGAAATGAAGGATCGGAGAGAGAGAGAGATGATGGAGCTCCCCAAGAAAAACACATGGATCGGTACCTGGGTTCCCAGAGCTCCAAGGATAGTGCAGAAGGTGGCAAAGAAGGAAGAGAATTCAGAGAGAAAGAGGATTCCTTAATTACACTTGATGCAAGATGTTCACCAATGCTCCAGGGAAAAAAAGAATAAAAGTAGTAGTAATAATAATAAGAGCTATGGTACAATAAAAACGACTGCTAACAAATACTAAGCACTCCCTTTCTCTTAGGCACTGTATTCTAAACAATTTATTTCCTTTAATTCTTTCAATAACTCTAGTTCTAGGGTTTCGAATAATGAAATTAAGGCATAGGAAGGTTGAAAAGTTTATTTAAGATTACACAATTATCAGGTAGCAGCAATGGGCTCCAAACTAAGGCAATCTGGTGTTTGAATCTATGCTTTTTACCAGTATATTATATTGTGTTTACTGAGATCTAAATATCAAAACACTTAATTTTTTCCCTCAGTAAATGCTACATAATTAAATCCATAAGATGGGTACATTCTTTACATTTGTTTAAAATATTGATATATAAGTTACAAGTAAAATAAGCCTTTAGTTTACACAGGGACTATTTATCTAGAGTTTCTTCCATAAAGTCAACTGCGGTTAAAATATTCTGGTCCTATATTGAACACCAGGCTGATTAAATTGTCCTGCACAGAATGCCTGAATGTAATACCTTCCTTCAAGACAATGCCACATGCACAGATTTGTGCTCTTGGAAATTGTAAGTGACTCAGTGATAACTGCTAAATTATACAGTGAATTTTTCGGAAATGTTCCATTTTCATATAGTCAATCTCCAATGGGTTGCAACAGGATTACCAGTAGTAGATTATGTAAACTTGTTAATATCTCTCATTCTTACACTCAGAGGAATGCATTTCTCAATGCTTATTGTTTAAAACATAAAATCAATAATACATTGCTGAAACCATCTGATATGTATTCCCTGTAGTGCTTTATTAATGCTACTTTTATTCATCCTGTATGCAAAATAGAAGTGATTGCTTGTTATACAGTTATCCTTTGTTGCTTATCATACTTCTTAAAAGCTTGCTCATCCTGTGCGAATCAATAAAAAATAGTGTATCACAAATACCACATTAAAATAATTGCTGTTTTTCATAGAAAAAATTAATTATCTGAAATATTTGGATTTTATTTCTTTATTTCTTTCATTTCCTCTTCTTCAAAAGAAAAATTAAAAAATAATCAAAGCATTTCTTGCCAGGACTCAGGGATTCTGAAGGCTCTCATATTTCATGAACACTATTATATTGATCTTTTCCAAGACACATTCACATTATGACTTATTTTTCACTATTAACTGTTCTACCTGATAGATTAAAATTATCCATACCACCACATTCCATATATTTTCTATGGTTAAAAGACCGGAGGGGTGCCTGGGTGGCTCAGTTGGTTAAGTGTCTGACTCTTTTTTTTTTTTTTTTTTAATTTTTTTTTTTTCAACGTTTATTTATTTTTGGGACAGAGAGAGACAGAGCATGAACGGGGGAGGGGCAGAGAGAGAGGGAGACACAGAATCGGAAACAGGCTCCAGGCTCTGAGCCATCAGCCCAGAGCCCGACGCGGGGCTCGAACTCACAGACCGCGAGATCGTGACCTGGCTGAAGTCGGACGCTTAACCGACTGCGCCACCCAGGCGCCCCAAGTGTCCGACTCTTGATTTCAGCTCGCGTTATGACCTCATGGTTTGTGAGATTGAGGCCCACATCAGTCTCTGTACTGACAGCATGGAGCCTGCTTGGGATTCATTCTCTCTCTCTCTCTCTCTCTCTCTCTCTCTCAATAAAAAAAATTTAAAAAAAATCTTTTAAAAAAGCCAATAATAATAAAATTTGCATGACATTTTACACTTTACACAGCTTTTTTACAACCTATTCACAACACTTCTAGATAGATCCAGTACGATTTTCAGGTTTCCACAAATGTGTCCTCATTACATCCACAAACTGGCTTCCATCTATTCTTACTCCAGTTAAGTTAGCCTGCAGAATACTTTTTCTAGCGGCGCCTGGGTGGCTTAGATGGTTAAGCTCCAGATTCTTTCTCCCTCTCTCTCTGCCCCTCCCCCACGCCCATGCACCCCGAGCTCACTCACACTCTCACTCAAAATAAATACATAAAATTTAAGAAAAAAGAAAAAAAAAAAAACCACTCTTTCTATAGAGCTACTAACTTCCCTTTTGCATATGCCATGCCCTATGCCTACTATTTTTACCTTTATACCAAATATTTCCTGTCACTTAAGACCCAGTTCAGATATCTCCTCTTCTACAAGAATTTGCCTATTTCCTCCATTTGCTAGTGATATATTTCCCTCTTCTGGATTGCTAGAGCATATTATCTCTTACGGTGTGTTCCCTGCTCTCTTATTTAAAATTAATGAGATATATGTATTATCTCACCTTTACATGGTAGACTTATTAAGCACAGCATTCTGTTCTTTTTCTTTCCTCCTCTAGAAGCATCTAGCATAGTACACATTGTAGGAATTCCAAATATTTATGTGGAAAGAATAAACTTTCAGAAAAAAATACATAGACAAAAATGCATCTCACAGCTGTGGGAGAACTCAACCTAGGAATTCGGACTCTTAAACTTTTATGTGGAAAAGACATAATGCTAGATGACCACTAAAAGCCAAAGTATTACCATGTTCTAAAATCAAACCACTCTGGGGCGCCTGGGTGGCTCAATCAGTTAAGCGTCCGACTTCAGCTCAGGTCACGATCTCGCGGTTCATGAGTTTGAGCCCCTCGTCGGGGTCTGGGCTGATGGCTCAGAGCCTGGAGCCTGTTTCCGATTCTGTGTCTCCCTCTCTCTCTGCCCCTCCCCCGTTCATGCTCTGTCTCTCTCTGTCCCAAAAATAAATAAACGTTAAAAAAAAAATTAAAAAAATAAAATAAAATAAAGCCACTCTACCCTCAAGCTTAGTGCAATCATTTTATCTGGAACATATCTGGATCTCACGATTTGTAGCTGCAAATTCATGCTTTGAATTCCCTTCTTCGTTCTGCTTTCATTATTTGTCATGTACTTTCTTAGATTTCTTTGGGGTATGGTATTTTTAACATTATTTCACCTTAAAATTTGCATGTCAATCTAAAACCCTCCTTGAATGGCTGAATCAAATATATGCAAATGAACAAAAGTATAAACAAAAAAACTATTTCCGAAGTAGTCATTGGAGATATTGTTAATAGAAAATAGAGGAATTGATGTAATTATCCTGACCTTAATTTTGGTTTTCAACATATTCCATTTGAGTGTAGCATGTATTTCTTTCAACGTTGATCAGAAATCTGAAATACTATAAAATCTTTAAGCTCGGACAAAACTGTAAAGAAATGGTGTTATAATTAGAACAAAACATATTTTGAACTGGAAATCTACTGGGCTTTTGGGCTTGAGTTGGAAGTCCATATTTTCTGCTTCATATCATTATTAGAGCGTGCATTAGCTGCACCCTTTTATAAGCCGGCCTTTTTTTTTCTAGGAACCACTGGTGCTTTTAAATCATTCTTTTCAAGGAACTCATGCAATTGCCACACTTTGTAGGCAACAACTGTAATTCTAAAACGTGTCCAAATCTGTCACAGATCTGCTTTATTATTTAGTTAAACTTGAAAATAAAAGATATTTTCTCTCTATCCAAAGGCATTTTTGTAGAAGAAATTACATACAAACACACAACACAAAAGAAACTGAACGAGAAAAGAAAATTGACATTTTGATTTGTGGACTCTCCAGTAGGTCTATCATTCATCCAGAAAAATATCACTATTGTCACTCTTCTCAGGCAGGGAGACTAATTGGTGCAGCTGTGGCAGAACACTGTCTGCAGGGAAAGCCGCCTTGCAAAGAAATGGAACACGCTAAAGGACTTGCAGGTGTTACGAATTGAGTCTCAAAGATGAGACTCTGTCTGATTAAAAGGAGCTAAAGATGTATAGACCTGTCTTTCTAAACACGGAGTTACTAATATGCTTTTTTGTCTGGATGACAGTTCATTTGTGGAGCAAATATTTTTGAATTTGTGCTCTGTACAAAGCAGTGTGCTACTTACTTCCTTTAGCTTAACAAGCAAACCAAATTTGACGTGTTGGAAAAGATGGTGGAGAATCAACATGGAAATGAACTCACTCCCTGAGTCATGCAAGGCCTTGTTTTGGTTTTCTTTTTTGTGATCTGGCTCCCATCGAAGTCATTCTAGAATCCATAAAGGTGATAGTGACAGGTAACATTTACCAAGGTGCAGAAAGGCGAAATCATTTGCCCAAGGTCAAATGCAGGCTTCCAGATCTCCAGTTCTGTGGAACATTGACTTTACCCGAATCTGTGAACCAGTCAGATAAGAGTGCATGGCCACAGCATCCTCTTACACTACTTCGGTGCTTTAATAAGAATTATGATGTATGCTTTCAGGATAGTGGGATCTTGTCCACCAGCCCGGAGGCCAGGTGAGAGAAGGAGTAAGATCAGTCCTTCACTGCAATGCAAGAGGTTGGGAATTTTCCTAGAAGCAAGAAAAAGTCTTAGAACCCATATTTTCCACCTAAAAGATTGATTTATCCACCATTCCTCCTGGCGTTTGAAAGGAAAACATTGCATATAAAATAAGAAAGCTTATCATTTGGGCAATCTTGAGGGTTTTTTTGTTTTGTTTTGTTTTTTAAGCTCTGGAAGTTTCAGTTTTTATCAGTATCCTCGGACTACCTTTATCAATGCATGTCTTACGCTGTACTTATTTTCTTTCTTAGCTAAGTGTTCTTAAGGACAGGAAGCATGTTTTATTTATCCGTGTAAGTCTGAAGCCTGCACCAGGACATCTCAAACATTAGATGATAAATGACCATCAAATCAAAGAATAACACAAGGATAAAATATTCTCCTTATCTACCTCATGGAATTACTATAAATATTAAATGGAAACATTGTGAAAACACTGTAAAACTTTTAAAAGCTATGTAATATAAGTGAGCATAACACATGCTTATAAAATCATTATGTTAAATGTGACTTATCTGTTCACATCATTCTTATAAAAAAACTGATAAGGGAGGTATTATTGTTATCCCCGTTTTAAGGATGTGAGAGCTGAGCCACAGAGAGATGGACAAAAATGCCCAACGCAACTTAACCAGTACTTGCTAAAGCTAGGATGTGAGCTCCTCCAGTCCAAAACCAGAACCTGTGCTCTTAACCAATGCCTATTATTGCAATCAGGTTGATTTATATATTGCTTATCAATGTCTCTATGTTTCTCAATTAAAATATCAAATGGCTAAAAAAAGAATGTAGTTGATGAAGGCTTATGTTGAGATGACCCCTGAGATGTGAGTCAGGCAGACCCACCAAACGCTCATTACCCTACTCTTGCTGCATAATCTTAAACTTCTCACTGAATATACCACAGACTTGGTTTCCTCATCTGTGAAATGGATGTAAGATTTATGTATGAGATTAATCTACAGGTTTTATTATATGGCACCTAGTAGGACTTCAGTAATACATAGGTGCCATTATTATTATCATTTTTGTTATTATCTTTCTTTTTTCTTTCTTCCTTTCTTTCATGCTTTATGTACTAATTCTTTCAACACTTATGGATTGTGCACCTACTGTGTGTCAAGTACTGGGGATGCATAGGAGAATAAAACAGATCAACACAGTTTTGCACATAGAGCTTACCAGCTAGTAGAAAGAGATATGGAGAAAAATATAAAGCAGGCAAGTTGCATAGGGTGTCCCAGGAGAGAGGGGGTATTAATTTTAGTAAGGTGGTAAGAACAGATTGCACTAAAAAAGGGACCTTTCAAAGAACACTTGAAAGAGATAAGAGAGGGAAATCATGTGAAGATCCTAAAGAACAGCATTTTGGGCAGAGGGTAGAGCAGGTATAAGAGGGCTGGGGTGGGATCTTGGCTTGTTTGAAGAACAGCAAGAAAGCCACTGTGGATGGAGTCGTCTGAGGGAAGGGGACGGAAATAGGACTGAGGTCAGGGAATTAGAGTCCATTGTAAGCATTTTGAGTTTTATCCCAAGTCAAGTAGGGCACTACTGAAGTATTTTGAGAAGAACACAGCCATAAGCTGATAACTTGGGCTGGCATATTAAGTAGGCAGAGATGGTGGAGAAGGAGGGTGATGGCAAGAAGCCAATTTGGAAGCTTTTGCAATAACCCTGCTGAGAGATAATAATTTCTTGGGCCAGACTTTATGGCAATGGGGAAGTTGAGGACAACCACTTAGGTCATGCTGACATTTGACTCCTTCCATTGGCCCCAAAGCAACGAGACAACGTGAAGGCAGATTTTGAGAAGGGTAAGAGGCATCTGGCATCACCTCAGATGAATTATTTGCACAGTGTACAAGCAAGAGAAGTGGTTACCTTCTAGCTAAGGGGATTAGGTCGCTTATACTGTCCAGAAGGTTCAGAGAAATTCGGATGTTCTGGGTTCTCAAACACATCAAACTGCTCCCAACCTGGGTCTCTTTCTCTGTCAGAGTCCTGAATGTAGCATGGAAGACTTGCCAGGATTATAAATTCAGTTTACTTGGAAACTTTGTTATTCTCAAAATTTGATCCGGGGCCTCATTTTTAGCACAACCTGCTCTCTGGCTACAGGAGATGAGGGTGTTTTACATACTGCTGTCAAAGTCTTCTGATTCCCACACTGTGCCCTGAGCTGATAGCTGGCTGATTTGGTTTTATTAGTTCCTTCCTTCCGTGAATCAAAGGCACTTAAGAACAACCAATCACCTCCATAGTCCTTATAACTACCACTACCCTCGCAAAAGTAGCTATTTCGGAGCAATAATAATTATAAGGACTGGAGTGATAGCCGGAGACTCTAGATGGAAAAGGAGGAAGTGAAGCAGTTCTGACTTATCATCAAGCAAGCTATCCCTACAACTAACTAGACCTTAATCTCACTGGAAAACTCTGGAAGCTGATGTAGAATTCATCTCCCAGAGTTAACCCAGCAGGAGAACAACAAACTGAGGTATTTACACAGACTCCCACTAGTCACTGGTTCCAGGCTTCTCCTTGAGACGTTCATTCTCTGGCACTTACTTCCTGATATGCCCATGGTACAATGAAATGAAGCCACTTGAGAAAGGCTTCAGGCAATGAGTTACAGATGCTGGTAACTTGAAGTCAGTCTGTTGTGCACTACAACAGTAAGGTCCCAGGTATGTGGGCAGGGCAGGGCACTGACAGTGTCTAGCATGGCATTCTACTTTTGATGAACATCTGGGTAGCCTCTAGGTTTTTGCTTTTCTGATTCATGCTGCTGGGAACATTCTTGTACATGCCTTTTAGTGAGCACATGTGTGTGATTATATTGGGCATCTATCTGGAACAGCAATTACTGGTCGTGGAGTATACATTATGTTCAGCATCTTAGATACTATCAAACGTTTCTCTAAAAGTGTTATACCAATTCACACTCTCAGGACAGTACGGGAGAATTGCCCTTCTTCCATGTTGTTGGTAACAATTGATACTTTCTGTCTTTTCTCATTTTAGCCATTTTTTTGGAATGTGTTATTGCACATGTAGGGTTCTTATTTGCTTTTCACTGACTATTAATGAAATTGTGTGTCTTTTCACATTTGAAAATGGCACACCTCTATTGCAAAGTGCCTATTCAAATAAGTATCTTTAATTGAACAATGGTGTGCTATAATTTTTATTTTCTTTTTTAATTCATCATATTTCTATATTCTTTACATCTATCAGTGTTTTACCTATAGCTATAATGTATTCATTTTATCCATCCAATATCATGCTGTACCACATAGTGTTCATCCAGTCCCATAGAGGTGGGCACAAATTTAGCTTCCTTTCTTTCCCTCATTCTCTCACTCTCTCTCTCTCTCTCTCTGATGAAAATGATGTGAAAAACCATCCTCATTCACGATTTCTTTTGACCGGTGTGAGCGTTCCTTTGGGTTACATCCCAAGAACAGGAATACCTGTATTGTGAGCTATATGCCAACTAACATTCAAAGAATGCTGTGAATTTAAAAGTAGCAATTTCACGTTCCCCATGAAGCACCTGAGTGTTCATATTTTCTCATATCTTTGGCCAGGCCCTTCTAGTTTTCAATTTCCTCATTGTTGCTTCAAATTTCTATTGTTTGCTTTCAATTTCCTCATTGTTGCTTTTTTTCTGATTACTGGTAAACTTGAGCATCTCTCCCTCTGTGTATTGATAGAATAGCCTCATAACAGGTAATGTAATACAAGTATGAAGCAGGTTTACTGGAGAAGTTCTTATGCAGAAGTTGATTATATGTAGTCTCCTGAGTCCTCACTAGCCCACTAGCCTAGTACAGCTGGGCATAATGTAGCTAGCACATTGTAGCTTGTGCTCCAAGAAATTCCATTAACCTTCTTCTTCACATGTTTACTGGGAAATTGGGAGGAGACAGAAAGCACCTGATTAAT
Source organism: Puma concolor (assembly GCF_028749965.1). Taxonomy (NCBI): domain Eukaryota; kingdom Metazoa; phylum Chordata; class Mammalia; order Carnivora; family Felidae; genus Puma; species Puma concolor. Next base: position 118,979,498 of record NC_141675.1, read on the forward strand.
TATGTAATGTTGAGAATCAGAAGATCTTGACCTTCCCATTCTTGGAGGTGTCCTTACTGGTGAAAGGAAGAGCTTGACTTCCTGAGTCTATAGGAATTTGATTCCCAGTGCTGGTATTAGAAGGAGACCTTGTGGACTCTTGTACTGAACCAGTTGATTACTATGCTAGCTGAGTGGGAAGCTTCTTGGGTCATCCATCCATCCATCCATCTACCCATCTATCCAACTAATGCCCCTGCATCTTCTTATTCACCAACTGGTCCCTAGGAGAAGAATGGGTTAAACAAAAATTTTCCCATCAGGAAATTAATTGAACTTCCAGTGAAGCGTCTAGCTTCTCTTGAAAATCATGGAGATGATATTCTATAATCATGGAGGCAACAAAATTATTAAAATTCTCAGAAGGATATGTGAAGCTTATCTAAACCACTTGGCTATGAAGCCCAAGCTGGAGAAACAAGAAAAACTACTAGGATCAAATTAGGAATGGCTCAGTGTTATTTTTTTTAATATCCTTTAAATGAAAGCCCATATATTCTTTATTAACCTAAGAATGCTGCTGACAGTGCAAGAAATCTGTGTGGACACTGTCATCTTGTACCTCCTCACCCCTTGTTCTTGAGTCATCATGAAGGATCAGACAGCTCCCTCCAGAGAGCAAACAATATTATATCTCAGTGAAAGGCAAGAGAGAGTCTGCCTACTCCAGACAAAACAAGTCCTAGGGGACAAAAAGTGTTGTTTTGAGATTAAATCATGTTTTCAACCAGTATTGATTACCTCCTGCTGTGGGCATATAGCTTTTCTGCTATTTAAGATGGAGGTAATGTTTTTAGTTGCATTAAGGAGGGTAGAGAAAATTGTAGCCATGGCTTTTGCAGTAAGCTCTGCTATTTGGAGTAGTTGCCAAGACATTAGCAGAGGTATATCATTCTTCTAATGAGGAAAGGCTGATGTAATTTGTGTGGCTGATGAAACATGAAGGTGAAAGGCAAAGGCAAATGGGCTAACAAGGCTGTAACAGCCCTCAGGAAGGTGTGCTTGTCTAGGAATCACTAGGAATTGTGTAGGGAAGAGAATGGGATCTGACATGGTCCCCCACGTCTTGGTCAGTGTTTAGGGACTCTTTGCAACATCACTATAAGCCACCCACTGAGACGTTCATAGGTAGGTGTTTAGGCTGGTCATATTTGTAATGAGAAATGAGAAAGATCATTGATGACCACGTTTTCCCCAAGATCCCAAGGTCAGATGTGTTCATGTATTAATTGTTCTTTGGGAAACACCTTGAGTGCTTGTCCTTCCTCGCAGCCATACACTCTGCAGAAAACTGATAGGCACCATTCTGCCTACCATGATGAGCTGTGTGAAGAAAAATGAGGACTGCAGGGGGAAGGGAATGTGTAGTGAAAGCATGAAAATGATAGTGATATCTGTCACTTCCAGAGAGATGGATTCACACATCTCACAGGGGATGATATGCTACTATCCTGGAAGCAAGAGGACCCAAAAATCACTTCTAGCATCTTCATCCAGTCATCCTCAATCCATGCAATCCAAATCCCCATCTCTCCACTGGGGGTCAAGGTGCCTATGAATAAAGGGGAAGGAAGAATGAATGCTGAGATACAAAATCGTTAAATTTCCTACAACTCAGACAAAAATATGGTATTGTGTAGCATTAAAAGGAAAATAAAATAGAAGAAAGGGGGAGACTCTTCATAGACTAAAATGGAATGATCTCCAAGATGTGCTAGGTTAAAAGGGCAAAATGCAGAAATATGTTATACTTGTGTTAAATATATAAAAATATATAAAACTCCTCATAATGTTGTATAGAGATACAAGGATACTGATTTATCAGATGGACTTTCATTTCTTTGTTCCTATGTCTGATGGCCAGAGGCCTAGGAGCTTCATCCGGGTAGAAAATCCTCACAGTGTATGCCAATGCTCAACTGTTTTTAATTCAATCCCCCATTGGCAGCAGAAGTCATTGCAGGAGAGGCTGGTGTAGATAACCTTTGAAAGTCATCCCATTACTCAATGGTATTTGCTTCCCATGTATAATGGTGACAAGAACCACCAAATGCCATGCTTGGAGGCCTAAGGCAGGGACAGACATAAATAGAATCCCACTGATGAATTTTATTAAATGGGGAAATTTCAGTGCCTGGCAAATATTGTCGATCAGATGCTTGCTAATATGTGTTCTATCTGGTCCAGGGAGATATTTGTATGGACCAGCTCCATATTTTACAAATGTGTCTATGGAAATCAGTTCAAACTTTTGTCTCCTTAATGAGGTCAAATGCATCTTCCAGCTACAAGTTGGTCCAGATGCATATAATGTTTGCCTGGTTTGTTTTAAGTTATGCCTCTTGTAGAAGGCAAATTGGAGCATTAGCTGCAGAGAGTGGGATTTAGTAGGTCTTGCTTTCAAATTGGAGGGATAGCCTCATCAATGAGAGAAACGTCCTGACCTTAGAGTCAGATAACTTGTAGAGTTTGTATACCAGAGGCTCTATCACTGGGAGAACTTGCAGTCCTTTCTATGGATCTAGTGGATTGCTAGGTTACTTGAAAGAGCCATGGAGATTCTGGTTAGTAAATAGGTCTGTCTCTCCTTAGTTATTAAGGTGCCCTCTTCTCTAAGTTCTTATTTATATCTACTGCTCATTTTCCTATTGATTAGTAGGGTACCAATTTTAGAATTGATTATCTGGTTTCAAATCCCAGATCTACCAGTTAAAAAACAGTGGGATTTTGGACAAGTTATGTAAATTCTTTGTGTATTAACTTCCTTTCATTTAAAAGGGACCAAATAATATTTTCTACCTCATAATTTTGTGCTGATTAAATGAATTAATATTTTTAATCACTTTCAAAGATTATGGAATAAAGTACACTGAGCTCTCTTGTCTCTTTCTTACCGCTCCATAGAAATGTATTCTACATACCAGATATTAATTCTTTATAGATTATAGAATGGCATATATCTTCCATTCTATTACCTATTTATTAACACCCGTTAGTATAGGGAAGTCTTACATGTTATCTAGTCAAATATCTTCATTTTTTCTTTATGATTTTGGAGTCCAGCTTAAGAAATTTTCTCTACTCCAAATTCAAAAGGGTATAATTCTACAATTTCATCTATTTGCCTTGTAATTTCACCTTTAACATTTCAGCATTTAACTTACTTAATCTAGTACATAGCATTTTTTAGAGATATAAGTGCGTTTTTTAACAAAGCTGTCTAAAAATGGATCCTTTATCCACAGATTTATCTTACCACCACTATCATATGTCAACCTCAGATTTAAAATAGGATCTATTTCTGAACTATTCTGTCACATAGGTCTACTGATATTTCTCTTTATACCAATGCCATCATGTTTTCATCATTGTAGCCTTATAATGTACACATTTGAATGTGCTTTGGTAAGACTTTCTCAGTAATTTAGATTTTCACATTGTGAACTCTGTAGTCCACATTCAAGTCTAAAAGGAAGATTGTTGTGACATAGGTCAATGTCATTGCAAAATTTTACTAATATGCAGAGCATTTTACCTTTCCAAACAATATTTATGGTCACCACACACATTAACTTACAACCACTGTGAAACACTTACATAGAGTTGACTGAGAAGTTTAGTAATCCAAGACTCTCTTGGGACTTTATTTCCATGCACAATGATATATTACCCATGCAATAACTTCAATAAAAGTTTAATAAGAAAGTTCCATTTGGCGTCTTGAGAAAATGTTGCAGCCAATTGCATGCTATTTTGAACTAACAGATACTAGTTTTATATGAACTTGCTATAAACATTTAGTGGTCCAATAGTGATAAAATCCTTTCAATTGTGCCTTGTAAAGTGAGCAAGTTGCAAAGTCACTGCAATGCTTTATCAGAAAAAAATCCATTATTAAAAGTTGATACGCATTGGTTAGGATTGGAGAAAAGACAATTATGGGAAATATTCAGAGAAATGTCATTTAAAATTTAGGTTTTGTAAAACATTTAGTAAATTTTCTGTTATTTTCAGAAACAAACTTTCTTTCTTTCTTTCAACTTTCTTGAAAGAAATCCTTCTTCTCAACAAGAAGGATTGACTTACAACACTAGAAAATCTCTATGTGGAAGTTACATGATCATATAAAGTATAATCATAATTATCTGACAGGCCACAGATGATTTTTAACATACTAAAAAGTAATCCAAATTGTTTCAAGTTTGGGGAACAGGGACTTGAATATAAACACAATGTCATTAATGCTGTATCATTATTCAGCTGATGATTTGCTTTTCTCTGACAATAGCCTTGTTTCAACACTAACTTCATGCAAAGTGCGCTACAAGGAAGGATGGAGACAATAATTACAAATAAAACATATTCCATGAATTAATGGGGTTTGCAGGATACAGGGGCAGGTATATAAACCAACAACTATAATTATGTTAAGTTTATTTATTATATTAGTTTGGTAAGAATCTAGGAGACCACAGAAAAAGAAACACCCAATTTAATCAAAAAGGGGGGTGAGGAAGCAGGGAATAAATACTTCACAGAGATGACAACACTAGAACTGAATCTTTTTCTAATGTTTATTTATTTATTTTTGCTAGAGAGAGAGAGAGAGAGAGAGCTCACATGTATGTAGCAGTGGAGGAAGGGAAGAGAAGGAGAGAACCAAGCAGGTTCCCCAAGTTCCCTGGGCACAGGTTCCCTGGGCACAGACCCCCAGGTGAAGCTTGATCTCATGAACTGTGAGATTATGACCTGAGCCGAAATCAAGAGTCAGAGGTTTAACTGCTTAATGGACTGAGCCACCCAGGCACCCTTAGAATTGAATCTTGAGAGAATAAGAGTTCAGAAACCAGAAGATGATGAAAAGAAGTTTTATTTTATTCATTTTGCTTTCAAAAATTACTTTTAGTTCTTAAAGAAAAATAACATGCCTATGGTAGAAAATCTAATATTTGAGAGAATAATAAATGATAAGCAAAAATAATGTATATGTTTTATTTTGTTTACATCTAGTCATAGAGTTGTATGTTTACTGTGTAAAGATGCAATCAATACAATGACATCGATTAGGCTTTCTATTTGCCAACCACTGGTCTGCACATAAAACTTCAGGTGATCATAACATAGCCTAGAGAACTTGGGCAACATTTTTACCTCTATCTAACTGTAGAAAGTCTTTCCACCATAGGGAGAACAAAAGAGCCTTTCATGTGTCTTGTTTTTGACAAGGGTTTTTCTCTCACTTCTGTGCCCCATTCAGAAATTGTACAATATTGATTATATAGGTCTTATGTGATCCTTAGGATTGCTTTATTCCATTGAAAAACCATCTTTTGGTTTGTATAGTTATTACAGCACTGCAGGAGTCTTCATGGATGCAATTATCCGTGCATTGTTATAGAGCAAATGCCGAGGGGGGAAAATAACTACATAAAACAACGGAACCAGATGGATACTTGAAAATAAAACACTTAAGATATATGTAGTTTTTTGTGGTTAACAACTGTTCAGCGGCAGAAAAAAAAAAAACACAACATAAATAAAACTTCGCAATTCTTATAGCCTAAGGTGGTTTGGTTGTTGGTGGTATTGTTTTTAATTCTCATTTGCATTTCTTTAGTTACTTTCAAAGGAAGGAGCCAACAAATATTTTCCTGTTGCCTTAGTGGTTAAGGGGAAAAATAGTTTATCATTTCCTAGGCAGTGCCAGATGACAGGATAGAGTCAATCCCCAGGAGTCTATGGGAAAATTACCAGTTACAGAAAGCATAGTGAATACCACATTTGAGACACTATGACCTCCAAGGTTTAAAATTAGAGCTTAAATTGGGCATGACCTTACAGGATATATTACTATCTTTAAAATAATGAGGAGAAAAAGTAAAGCAGACTCCAGGTGGAGAGAACAAGAACAGGGTTTCATTTCCTCAATGCCAGGAAAAAGTTGAGTTACAGCACCCCAAAGGGCCAACCAATGTTCGGGTAATATCAAGACTGCACAAATAGCAAAGACCTCTTCCATTCCTATGCTTTCCCCAACACTCAGTGTCTCATCATATATATAACCTCACTGGTTACAAACAGAAATGAGTTGACACTGTTTTGTCCAATGTTGACTTTGTGGCTGCTATTTCTGGTAATGGCATCATAGTGTTGTGCTGTTGTATTATTTTATTTGAAATGACTGATGTCAGTCCAAATGTTGAGGTAAATGTGTGAGCTCTCAAAACAGCTTGCCAACATTCATTCATTGTTTCTCAGACTACCTAATGTCCCTATGTATCACTTTTCTTCACTGAAAAGGGAAGGTAAAAATAGCACCTTCCTCAGAGTGAAGTGAGCATAAAGGTATTAATCCAGTGTCTAGTCCATAGAAAGAATGAAACAATTCTTAATTCTATGAGTGTTAATAGTCTTATGATAAAAAACCAAATCGCTTTGCCAAATTCTACATGTTAAGGTATAAAGAGATCAGGAAGAAAGATGTTTAGCAACAGAAATAATCACTTTGACCTTAAATACAATTCCTTTCCTCTCCTTTTGATCTTTGAAGATAAAAGAATTTGATCTTTTATTATATGATATACTTTTAAAAATATGCTTTCATAATTTACTAATTCTGAGAGTGAGGCTGTTTTAGTCTTTTTGCAACTCCCAGATGTTTCTGGCTTATTTCTCACAACCGATGCTTACCTTCAGAGAGGTACACAGACTGGTAGCAACTTAACATCAGACATCGGATGCGAGGGTTCTTCACAGTGCCTAATACAGATTGCATGGTGAAAAAATGCTTGTCTTGGGTTAATGGATAAATGGATGGTTAATCAGAAACATCATCCTCTTGCATTATGGTATGTAAAATAGAAGAAGCACGTCATCTGTTTCTAGGCATTTTAGGTTTTGTTCACTTATAATTTGACTTCTGAAAGCTTACGATCATCAATCTTTTTTGTGTTGATGAAACTTTTTTACTGAGCTGTCATCTAACTATATATTCAAACCTGAACAAATGTCATGATGCTGAAGATGTTCTCCACCACCTGGTTCAATAGAATCGACATAATTCACCAAATTTGACATTTCCTTCAGAATTTAGTGTTAAGATAAACTTTGTTTACCCAGAACTCATTCCCTCTCTTTACAAGAAATAAGAATTGAATGTAACATGGCTGATTTTCTCTTAGCTGTCAGGAAGCTTAGACAAAAGTTTTATACAGAATCATAGCAACAATTTAACAATTTTGTTTTGCTTCCCTCCAGCTCTTATTTTTTTCTTCCAGTCCTATTTCAGTGTTCTCAAACTATTTGTTGGAATACAAACACCTAGTGTTCTTTAAGTGTTCTTTAGGGAGAAAGGATGTTAGTTTTTAGGAAATACTTACTAGACAAAGTTCAAAATATTATTTGGCTGTGTAGGACCTCCCATCTCTAATGTGCTAATGTATATTTTAAATATTAAGAATTAATTTGGATTAATTTTCAGCCTTATGTAATTGAAGAACCTCTTTTTAAGAATATGAAGAATGAGATTTAGGATAGCACATTTGGTATTATCTGAAGAAAGATTTAAGAAACAGATCTTTTTTAGTTATACAAACATGTAGATGAATACATGCATGTAAGCTACAATAAGGTACACTAGAAATTTAGTTAAGTCCTTATGACCTTTTGTACATAACTACTGATATCAACTTGAGTATTCATTCATACTGCTGCTATACATCTATATATGTATATACGATAATAGTTTTTGCTTATGTTGGTTGTTTTAACATAATTGGTGTCATACTGTATGGTGAGTGGCTTCTTTTGCAAGTAATGATATGTTAATTGATATATCATGTCACCCATTCATGGGTTAACTTTATTTTTTTATTGTCACATAATACTATACAGTCTATATGTATCTCAATTTATTTAATGACATATGAATTTGTGAATATTTGGTTATATTTCATTTTTTGTCCTTTGTAAACCAGCTATAATATACACTTGTTCAATGCCTGTGTTAAGGATGGGTACTTAGAAGAGTTAAATGATTTATTGCTTAGCTTTTAGTGTGGTAAAAAGCAATTATCCAAAACATATATTTTCAATATTTCAAGATAATGCAAGCTCTTGAAAAATGCTGTATCAATATCCATTCCAACCATCACTGCTTATAAGTGATAATTTCCTCACACCTCCTTAAGTCCTAGACGTTATCTAACTCTTTTCTTAATTTGGGTTATTCTGATAGATGAATAATTATGTATCATTTAGTGAATATTTATTATTAGTTTGTTTTGGAGAGATCTCAGTTTCAAAGAGTTGAGTTAGTCAAGTTGTTTGCTCCATGGTATATCACCAATTCATATAAGCTCCTTTTCTTTTTTCCCTCTATTTCACTATTATTTTTCCATAATCCTCCATCATCATTCTCTTTTTGCTTCTATCTATAGTCTCCCCACCAAAAAAATAATGTATACATGTATTCTAATATGTGTCTTTGGATTTGTAAATATCTATGAAAAGCATGCTATTGTTTTAATATGTAAGTAATTTATATCTAAATAGTATATTACAGAATACAGAATCCCTTTCCTACTTTACTATGCATAAAATTTTATGATCTGTCATTGTTGCCATATGTACACCTACTTGACCGCTTCTAACTGCTGCATGGTGTGTAAGGTTAAGCAGCCATCACAGTTTGCTTACCCATTAGCCACCTAGGCTAGCTCTAGCGCTGTGTGTTCACAAGCACAATGATGAATAGCCTTGTGCATATCCCCTTGTGGACCCGCGTGTGAGCTTCTCAGGGGTGTAGCCACAGGCGCAGAATTGCTGTGTCACAGTATACACACATAATTAATTTTGCTAAGCTCTGTCAAACTGCTCTCCAGAAAGCCATAATAGTTTACACTGCAGCAGCAATTCTCAAATATTCTCATCTTCCCACATTCTTGTTAATGTTACTTTTTATCTGGCATCTTATACATTTTTTAACTTGTTAAAATTCTTTAAATTTATTTATTTTTTACTGTCTGGCATTTAAAATTTCTGCTTATCTGGTAGGTAAAAGATCCAGCTCATTGTTTTAATCTGATTTTCTGTGATTACCAGTGAATGCGAGCATTTAATTAGTTAGCCATTTAAATTTCTTCTATAAAGAATTATATAAAGTCTTTATAATTTTCAAAATTGGGTTTATAATTATTTACTGGTTTCAAAGCAGCAATTTCTTATATTTCCTTCATAAGATTTCGTTATATTATAAATATATTGTAAATATATTTATATATTTATTTATATATATATATTTATTTATATATTGTAAATATATTTATAATATGTCACTTGTTAGTTTTTGTTGGTATCATTCAATGAAACTTAAAAGAAAAATTTCAGTTTTAATTTGTCAAATGCATCACTTTTTACAGTTATATGTTCTATATTTGAGTTTTTGTGTATGAACAATTCCCCCATTCCCTTGAGGGAGTTACAAAAATACTCTTCTATCTGCCTTCTTTTTGTATTATTCAATATAAAGTCTTTCATATTTGCATTTTTAATTATTTTATTTAGGTAAGATATAAGGAGGCAGGTTCATTTTTTTTTCCCCTCCAATAAGCTGGTTTTCCCCATATCATATACTGAGTGATTCATTTTTATTCATAGCTTTGTGGGGCACCTCTATTGTATACCAACTTGCCATACGTGCATAGATCTATTCCTAAACTCATTATTCTCCTCCATAGTTTATTTTTTGTTCCTTCACCAATACTCCAGTTTTAATTACTTTGGCTTTCAGTGTTCTTGCTATCACTATAACCTGTTTGATACATACTGGAAAAAAAATCTATAGAATTATTCTAGAAAAAAAATCTATAGTGTCTATAGACACTAAAATTTAGGGAAAAAGTTCAGTTCAATGTATGGCAATAAACATTGCTTTAATAATCCTAAAAGTTCAGCAATGTGTAAAAGAATAGAATATTTCATGACCAAGTTGGGTTTATTCTAGAAATGCAAGGTTGCTTTCACATAAAATAAACTGCTACAATTCACTAGATGAACAGTTGAAGTAGAAACAGAAAGCATAATCTCAAAAACGGAAGACACCATACATATGATTTCCTTTTCCCCCTCCCTCACTGGTCACTCTGCCTCAGTATAACTCCAACTGCATGACATTGGAGTGTTCTGGGGTTCAATACTTAGAATGTTTTTCTAACTACAGTCAACCCTTTAATAATGGCATTGAGTGTCATAGTATTAACTGTCATTTATACATTATGCTGTGCTCACCATAAGTGTAGCTGCCATCTGTCACCATACAATGCTATTTCAGTACCATCAGCTATGTCCCCTATACTGTAAATTTATCCCTGATATTTATTCATTCCATAACTGGAAGCCTGTATCTCCCTCTCCCTTTCACCCATATTACCCAACCCACTACCCCTTCCCTCTGGCAACCACCAGTTTGTTCTTATGGGTCTGTTTATGGTTTTTCTTTGGTCATTTGTTTTGTTTTTTAGATTGCCCATATAAGTGAAATCATATGGCCTTTGTCTTTGTCTTTCTTATACGATAAACTGTGGAATCACCATGTTCCACAACTGAAACAATGTCGCATCCTGTGTCAATTATACTTCAATTTAAAAAATAAGTTACTTGCTCTTTTTATTAAAATCTTAGTTATTTATTTTGAGAGAAAGAGAGAGGGAGAGAGAGAGAGAGAGAGAGAGAGAGAGAGAGAGAGAGAAAGGAAGGGGCAGAGAGAGGGAAAGAGAGAGAATCCTAAGCAGGCTCTGTGCTATCAGGGCAGAGCCAGACAAGGGGCTTGAACTCACGAACCATGAGATCATGACCTGAGCCAAAACCAAGAGGCAGACACTTTATGGACTGAGCTACCCAGGTGCCCCAATAAGTTACTTACTCTTAAAAAAAGCACTAAGAGGGGCACCTAGGTGGCTCAGCTGGTTAAGCCTCTCTCAGGTCATGATCTCACAGTCTGTGAGTTCAAGTGCCACGTCGGGTTCTGTGCTGTCAGCTAAGAGCCTGAAGCCTTCTCCGGATTCTGTGTCTCCCTTTCTCTCTGCCCCTCCCCCATTCACGCTCTCTCTCTGTCTCTCAAAAATGAATACACTTTAAAAAAAAATGTAAAAAGCACTAAGAGTTAGATCCTAGACTGCCTAATTGATGTATGTCTTCTTCACAAGCCATGCACATGCTATATAATTACATAATTAGTTTTAGAAATAAATGTTTCAGGTTGCCAAACACAAGATTAAATATAGACACGGGACATAGGGAATTCAAAAAGCAATCAAAATAAAATACAATGAAAAAAATATGTCATTTATAAGCCCAAGACTCCCAAATGTGTATCTCCAGTCTGGACCACTACCCTGAACTCTACACTCTACTCAACTACTGATATAACATTTCCACTGGGCTGTAAGATAGTTAATTCAAATTTAACTCTAGCTAAATCTCTGGTACTCCATCCACCAAAGCCTGTACTTCTATAGCTTTTTCCACCTCAGTAATCATCATCTCCCTCCAAATATCTATTTGTTTTGAATAAATTCACAAGATTACAATGGCTAGGTCACATGCTTACATGGGTGACTTTTTTAAATTGTATCCTGGACATTTTTTATTGTTGCTATGTTAAGAGACCCTTGGTTCTATTTGAATCTTTTATTTTAGGAGCCAGGCACCTTGTTTAAGGTGAGCAGCTTGATCTTGCCTATTTTCATGAGTTGTGGTTCCAATGGTAGCTTAACTTCCAGCACTTTGCAGTGTTATTTCGTTCTGCTTAGTTTAGCCGGTGCCATCTGGGACTCCCATTGGTCCATACTGGTGCTGCTTGAGTGGCAAAGGCATCTCCCTAAGGCAGGATGCCAGGTGTCTCTTAGTGGAGAAGAACAGTGAGTGCTGTCCAGGCTTCTCCAGTGTCTCTTAAGATTCCCAGACCAATGGGAACAATCTTGGATTGGCCAGCACACTATGACCAGTTTCCTTTCTCTGGTTTCACACACAGGCCTGGTGTCTCTTGTTGGGAGAAAAGAGTCTCAGGGACAAAGAGGCTTCTTGAACTGGATCACTTGCTGGAACTGGGTTACTTTTAACTGCGTGGTTCTGCCCACTTCCTTGTCTCTGGGCGGTATTGAAACATCTCAGGTCTGTAAACTGTGAGTTCTTTTTCCCATTTGCCTACCTCCCCTGCTGTCTCTGGGCAGAGGAGGAGAGTATCAGATGCCTCTGAACAAAGAGGCCCCACAGAGCAGGCTGCTTACTGCAGGTGGATCTCATTAGAGGTTCTGCCTGTCACTGTAAGATTTCTCCATGGAAAAACAAAGTCCCAAGCTTGGTGGGGAAGGAGAGTGTTCTCCCAATGGATTCTCCTTGCGGTGGGGTTGGGCTTACCTGATGTTGGGAGAGAGACTCCTGTTCTATACCTGAAGAGATGAGGCTTCCAGAGATGCCTTCTTGTTCTAAGTCAGAGATCAGGAAACACAGGGTCTAGCTCACCTTCTTCTGTTCAGTAGAGGGAAGCAAGACACAGGCTGCTGTGTTGTTCCTCCAGTCCTGGGGTCCCGAACCAACTCGCCTTCTTCTTCTTCTTAAAGTGTTTCTAAGTTTTTATTTGGTTTTCTCTTATACCCTTTCCTGGGTTTATAGCTGTGCTTAGTGGGGGGGGGGGGGGTGATGGAACCAAGGAAAGATTGCTCTATATCATCTTGTCTGAATAAGAAACAATGAATCAAGCGTTTCTTTTTAAATCTAATATTGACTGTGTTATTCATCTCTTTAAAATCTTCCAACGGTTTTCCGTATCATTCAGACACAAACACAATACAGTCACAATGGCCTATAGTATGACCTGGTTTGACCTTGAATTCATTCTCTCCTGTCTCCATCTGGCTCACTCTCCTCCCACCTTACCCCTTTAAGCAGGATAAGCATGCTTTGGTACTTGCTGTTGCCTCTGCCTGAAATTCTCTTTTCTTACTACCCACGTGACCAATTCACTCATTTATTCTCTTCAATTCTCTGTTCCAATGTAATCCTACCAGAGGACCTCCCCTCAACTTAATTTTGTAGTAGTATTTATCACTACTTGACCCAGTATTACTATATATTCATTTACTTATATTTACCTGTCTCTTAGCTTTATGGGTCAGAGATTATTTTGCTTACTGTTTCATATCTAGCTATTCAACTAGTGCCTGGGGTATAATAAGTATACACAAATAATGGCTTTTAAAATTATGATTGAACTTTTTAAGACCCATACCTGTGTTTGCTTCCTTATAAACTTCTTAACTTCTCAATTATCTGTCTTGTCCCTGCTTGCCCCTGTCTTGTCTGCCCTGCTCGCTCTACCTTCTTTGTGATATTCTGCTGGAATTGCCATTGTTCTAGGGAGCCTGGGTGGCTCAGTTGGTTAAGCATTTGACTTCGGCTCAGTTTGTGGGTTCGAACCCCCGTGTCGGGCTCTGTGTTGACAGCTCAGAGCCTGGAACCTGTTTCAGATTCTCTGTCTCCCTCTCTCTCTGTCCCTCCCCGCTCATGTTCGCTTGCTCTGTCTCTCTCTCTCTCTCAAAAAATAAATAAAACATTAAAAAATTTAAAAAAAGAATTGTAATTGTTCTGAAAAAGGAAATATATAAAAAAACATGTTTGTGCAGGAGCATGTGGCATATTAGTACAATTTTTAAAGTTGTTTAATCATCCTTACTTTATGTTTTAGTATTTTTCTGTTTCTTCTTTTAACTGATATACTTCCTGTAATAGTGATGTATAGAAGGATATTTATATGGTAACACTTCTGAGCCCTTGCAAGATAGAGAATTTTACTTATTTTACCTTCACATTTTAATGAACAATATAAATACTGAGGTGTGAAGGCTTTCCCTCCTCACAATTTTTAAAATATTCCTCTATTATCTTTTTCCATGAAATTTTTAACATTGAGAAGTCCAATGGCTTTTTTTCTGTTGTTAACTTCCCTAAATATATTATAATGTCATCAGAAAACAGCCTGAAATTCATGAGTATTTTCTAATTTATTGATATTTCCTTTTGGACAATGCTGTTGTGTAAGATTTCAAATATTTCATGTGTTTTTAAAAATAAAGCTCATTTCCTAGCTATTGGCTATAAAGTTCACAGATATTAACTGTGATATTTAAATGTGTTATGCTTTAACTGTTTTAATTACAGATTTCATTTTATCTTTTTTTACGTTTATTTATTTTTGAGAGAGAGAGAGAGAGCATAAGTGGGGGAGGGAGGGACAGAAAGAAGGAGACACAGAATGTGAAGCAGGCTCCAGGCTCCAAGCTGTCAGCACAGAGCCCAACGTGGGGCTTGAACTCACAAACTGTAAGATCATGACCTGAGATGAAGTCAGATGCTCAGTAGACTGAGCCACCCAGGAACCCCTCCATTTCATTTTTTTTTTTTTAATTTTTTTTTTCAACGTTTATTTATTTTTGGGACAGAGAGAGACAGAGCATGAAGGGGGGAGGGGCAGAGAGAGAGGGAGTCACAGAATCGGAAACAGGCTCCAGGCTCTGAGCCATCAGCCCAGAGCCTGACGCGGGGCTCGAACTCACGGACCGCGAGATCGTGACCTGGCTGAAGTCGGACGCTTAACCGACTGTGCCACCCAGGCGCCCCCCTCCATTTCATTTTAAAAAGTACTTACTCTCAACCGGTGATTATAAAATATCCCATTACCCCTTGAAGCTCTTATCAGTTTTCTTCTGCACACATTTAAATTTACTACGGTATACCTATATAGATTCATGAATGATGGGTATTTCCATGGACTTTGATTCTTAGCGAAATGAAAGCTACCTTGTTTCATATTAAGGCCTTCTGGGCTGAATTCTCTAACGTGATAATAAAATTGCTATATAGTATTTATTAGAATATCTTCTCCACATGTCTTTTCAACTCTATTTTCAACCTTATTTTATCAACCTTATTTTACCTTATTTGTTTAGGTAAGACTATCAGTATATGGCAAATTTTTTGTAAAATCAGAAAGTGTTTTTAAATAGAAAAGTGTATACAATTAACATTCACTAAGAATTTTGTTATGTTTGCCTTTGTCCCTACCTGTTTGTTTCATGAATGCATTATTTTTTTATCTCTTTGCATATATGTATTATATTTCTTTCAAAATGTTCACTTTTTTGTGTTATGATAGCTGAAATGTTTTATATTATAATTTGTGGGGTTTTTCTCATTCATTGTGTTGGTTTTCTTTGAATGTTTGAGATGATGTAATAAAAAAAGAGGACCCAAATAAACAAAATCATTAATGAAACAAGAAAAATAACAACAATGCCACATAAATACAATTAGAATAAAATTAAAGCCTATACACACACACACACACACACACACACACACATATATATATAAACATTTATTTATTTTTGAGAGAGAGAGGGAGACAGAGCATGATCATGGGAGGGACTGAGAGAGGGAGACACAGAATCCAAAGCAGGCTCCAGGCTCTGAGCTCTCAGCACAGAGCCTGACTTGGGGCTGGAAGTCACAAACTGCGAGATCATGACCTGAGCCAATGTCAGACGCTTAACTGATGAGCCACCCAGGTGCCCCTAAAACCTATATGCCAAAAACTTGCACAACTTAGAAGAAATGGACAAAATTCCTAGAAACATATAACCTACCAAAACTAAAGCAGGAAGAAATGGAAAGTTTGAACAGACCAAACGCCAGCAATGAAATTGAATCAGTAATTTAAAAAAATCCCAAAAAACAAAAGTTCAGGACCAGACAGCTTCACAGACAAATTATACCAAATGTTTAAAAAAAAGTTAATAACTATTCTTCTCAAACTATTCCAAATAAAATGCAAGAGGAAGGAAAACCCAAATTCATTACATAAGGCCAGTATCACCCTGATACCAAAACCAGATAAGGGCACCACAAATAATAATAATAATAATAATAATAATAATAATAATAAATTTAGAAAAGAGAGAGATAATTACAGGTCAATGTCTCTCATGACTGCAGATGCAGAAGTCCTTAACAAAATATTAGCAAACTGAATCCAACAATACATTAAAAAATTATATACCATGATCAAGTGGGATTTATTCTTAGGATGCAAGGGTGGTCCAATACTTGCAAAACAATCAATGTGATACACAATTTCAATAAGAGAAAGGATAAAAACCGTATGATCATTTCAATAGGTACAGAAAAAGCATTTGACAAAGTACAGCATCCATTCATGATAAAAACACTCTGCAAAGAAGGTTTACAGGGAACATCCCTAACCATAATAAAGGCTTTATATGAAAAACCCAGAGCTAAGATCATACTCAATGGCGAAAAGCCAAGAACAAGGTAAGGGTGTCCACTCTCATCACTTTTATTCAACATAGTACTGGAAGTCATAGCCACAGCAATTAGATGACACAGAGAAATAAAAGGCATCCAAATAAGAAGAAGTAAAACTCTCCTTATTTGCAGGCGACATGATACTATATAGAAAAAACCCAAAGACTCTGCCAAAAAACTACTAGAACTGATAAATTAATTAAGTAAAGTCACATGGAACCATGAAAGACCCTGAATAGCAAAAACTATCTTAGAAAACAAGGGGCACCCAGGTGGCTCAGTCGGTTAAGTGTCCAATTTCGGCCTATGTCATGATCTTGCAATTCATGAGTTTGAGCTCCGCATTGGGCTCTGTGCTGACAGCTTGGAGCCTATAGCCTGCTTCAGATTCTGCATCTCCCTCTCTCTCTGTCCCTTTCCTGCTCATGCTCTGTCTCTCTCTTCTCTCAAAAATAAATAAATGTTAAAAAAATTATAAAAAGAAAAAGAAAAACAAAACTGTAGGTACCACGATTCCAGATCTCAAGTTATGTTACAAAGCAATAATAAATAAAACACTATGGTACTGACATAAAAATAGACACATAGATCAATAGAATAGAACAAAAACAACAACAACAAAAACAGAAATAAACCCACAATGATATTGTCAATTCATCTTTGACAAAGGAGGAATGAATATACAATGGGAAAAAGACACTCTTTAACAAATGATGTTAGGAACATCTGTGATATGCAAAAGAAAGAACAAATGATGTTAGGAACTGGACAGTGATATGCAAAAGAATGAAACTGGACAACTTCTTCCATCATATGCAAAATAAATTCAAATGGGGTGCCTAGGTGTCTCAGTCGGTTAAGCAGCCAACTCTTGGTTTCAGCTCAGGTCATGATCTCTTGGTTCATGAATTCAAGCCCCACGTCGGGTTCTTCACACTGATGGTTCAAAGCCTGCTTGGGATTCTCTCTCTCTCCTTTTCTCTCTGTCCCTCCCCTACTGGTGCTGTCTCTCTCTCTCTAAAATTAATTAATTTAAAAAATACATTCAAAATGGGTTAAAGACCGAAATGTGATACCTGAAACCATAAAAATTCTAGAAGAGAGCACAGGCAGTAATCTCTCTGACATCACCCATAGCAACATTTTTCTAGATATATCTCCTGAGGCAAGGGAAATAAAGCAAAATTAACTACTGGGATTACATCAAAATAAAAAGCTTCTACACAGCAAAAAAAAAAAAAAAAAAAAAAAAAAAAAAAAATCAACAAAACAAAAAGGCAATCTACAGAATGGGACAAGATATTTGCTTTTGACATATCCCGTAAAGGGTTAGTATCCAAAATATATAAAGAACTCATGTAACTGAATGCCCAAAAAACAAATAATCCAATTAGAAAATGGGCAGAGGAGATAAACAGACATTTCTGCAAAGACATACAGATAGCCAATGAACACATGAAAAGATATTCAATATTACTTATCATCAGGGAAACTCACATCAAAACTACAATGAGATGTCACCTCACACCTGTCAGAATGGCTAAAGTCAAAAACACAAGAAACAAGTGTTGGCAAGGATGTGGAGAAAAAGGAACCCTCTTGCACTGCTGGTGGAAATTGAAAACTGGTGCAGCCATGGTAGAAAACAGTATGGAGGTTCCTCAAAAAATTAAAATTAGAACTACCTTATGATCCAGTAATCACACTACTGGGTATTTATCCAAAAAATACTAAAACACTAATTTGAAGGGATACATTTACACCTGTTTATTGCAGCATTATTTATAATAGCCAAACTATGGAAGCAACTCGACTGTTGTCAATAGATGAATGGATAAAGATGATGTGGTATATGTATATACATATATATATATATATATACATCCACATATATATATATCCACACACATATATATATCATAAAGATGATGTGGTATGTGTATACACACACACACACACACATATATATATATACATATATGACGTTATATTCTCTCTCTCCCTCTGCCCCTCCTCTGCTCACGTTTCTCTCCCTTTCTCTCTTTCTAATAAATAAACTTAAAAAAAAAAGAGTACACTTGTCACAAATAAAATAAAATAAAAAATAAAAAATATTTTGATTTTAAAAATAACAGAAGAATATGTTTTGGCTATAATGACAAATGAAAAGAGCTGGTAAAAAATTTGCATGTACTCTATAACCTTGACCCTGGAAAACAAACTATGTTCATTTCAGTCTCTTTGGTAATTCAACTTTTAATTTGTAGGAATAAATGAGAAACTGATTAAATGTATTTCCTAGTGAGAATAAATAATAATAATAATAATAATAATAATAATAATAATAATGTTTGATATGATGTTTGGGTTTACATGCATTCTTCCTGTAATTTGGGGAAGTAAGGTGTACCTGAGAGAAATTTACCAGTATATTATGTTCCAGATATTGGAGAAATTCATTTCTCCCATCAGTCACCACCATGAAGCAGGAGGACACTCTCTTTCCTTCTCCATCCAAAGTTCCACTCAAAACCTCGGACTGAAAACAATACCTAGTGCTGGGCACAAATGGATTTAATGGAGGGAAATAAATGAAAAAGATTTCCAAGGATGATTATTCTGAATTTAGTTTCTGAAACAATCCCTTTGTGGCATTGTCTCTGACTAGTAAGCACTCACAAAATTGCTCCCACCTTCATAAAAGTTTTCTTTATTACGTATTTTAGATGATCTTTTCCTACTTCAAATCAGGCACATCTACTTTCAGTTTGTTTAGACATGTCTCAAAATTTCTGGTTTATCAATTGATATCTTTCTGATTTTCCAATATTTTTAAGCATTAATTTTTTTCCTATCATACAATAAACAAGAAAATACTTTTAGAAAAGACAGATAGGAAACTGTCTATTGTTCTCTGTTTGATCCAATCTTTCTTAGATGCTTACTTGTATAAAAATAGATAATTTACATGTGGTTGTTCAATGTCCCTACTTAGAAAGCTGGAAGATTGTAGAGGCAAAAAGCCAAAGAGATTGAGTGTGTGTGTGTGTGTGTGTGTGTGTGTGTGTGTGTGTGTGCCTGCACATGCGCGCATGCCCCACTAGGGCTGACTGTGCTTGGCTCTCATTCTGCTAATGTGTAGACTAGAAGGCCTGTTTAATTACTCTTTGCCTCTAAAAATCTGTCACTACAAACAATACTAAGCATTCTACTGCTCTTTATGAGGCTATACATCTCTATAGAGGAATGTACCAGTTTTTTGCTAGCATTGGGAATTGAATGTTAGCTCTATAAGGAAAATTTACTAATTATATAGTTAAATATTTAATTTTCTAAAAAGGAAAATTACTTTCAGCTATGATTTGTGGTTTACTTATGGCCAAATGAGTGAAGAAGAACCAAGGTTTCTTATCCTTCAGATGGTTTCTTTTTCTATTACAACATGCCTGTCCCTGGTAATTGGTACTTCTTTTTATGAATAAAGGAACCCAAGGCTTGTAGTTGAATGATATGACCTATGGATTTATCAGCTATCTATTTCTAAAACTACAATTCCTAGATTAGGTTTCTTTCTTTTTCCTTATTTCTCCTTCCCTTCCCTTCCCTTCCCTTCCCTTCCCTTCCCTTTCCTCTCCTTTCTCTTTTTCTCTCCATAGAATTTTTAAGCTGATTGCCGGTTTTGTTTTATATTTATTTATTTATTTATTTATTTATTTACCAGATATATTTTGACTTCTTATATGCCAAGTGTCTTGGTAGGAATTTAGGAATGAAATGTGTAGAGAGGGATATAAAGATGAATATGACCTAGTCATTTCTTTTTTTTTCTTTTTTTTTTTAAACTCTCCCAGGCAGCTATTCATAACTTTGGCTCTCTTCTTAACGTTTTTTATTTATTTTTGGGACAGAGAGAGATAGAGCATGAATGGGGGAGGGGCAGAGAGAGAGGGAGACACGGAATCGGAAACAGGCTCCGAGCCATCAGCCCAGAGCCCGACGCGGGGCTCGAACTCACGGACCGCGAGATCGTGACCTGGCTGAAGTCGGACGCTTAACCGACTGCGCCACCCAGGCGCCCCGACCTAGTCATTTCTTAGGTGTGCTTATACTTTTATTTTTATTTAGACTTATATATCCCATATATGAACTATAAATGAATATAACATGCAGTTTATTATTTTGTGATATAAATAGTGAACTCTTTCTCCCTTGCTAAAGAGACTTCTCTCTTTTTTTCTTGGTTTCTGCTCATAATCAGTGAAAGAACTAGTGAAGATTTCTTTCCCCAGTAGAAGAACTCTACTTCAAATCTGAAATACTTTTTGCTCTATTGCTTATGTTTTCAATTAAGGATGACAAGAATATGCATAAATTAGTTTGATAGATTTTATGGACTTTCTTTTTTAAAAAAATAAGGAAACCTGAAAAAGGAAGTTGGCTAAATCTCCTTTTCTGGAAGAAAAAAAAAAAGAGGAAAATCAGGTAAGAGCAAGTAAGAGGAAGGTTAATAAACATAATGAATGACAATAGGGTAAAAGTCATTCTGAACCAAAGCAAAATTAGGTATTTTTTTTCTTTTTGTCCTATGTATATTTAAGGTTTATTTTTTCAACTCTCCCATAAGCCTTCAAAGGCACTGATACTCTACAAATTTACTGGAAAAAATTTGCAGTAAAAATGTATATATAAAAATACTGTCTGAAAATCCTACTCTCATTTATTTTGTTCCAGTCCCTTTCATTCCCTTGACTCTCTTATCCTGTTCTACTCAACACTGTGGATCTTTATTTAAGGCACGGGGATACTAGAACAATAAAGTGAGGTCTTGGAAATGATATGCATGAAAATTATTCCTAATGAAGCCCTGCGATAGAATAGAATACATAGGTATAAATGAATGAAATGTACTCAGAGCTGCAGTTCTGCCTATCCTTAGAGGACATAGTATTGTCATACCATTATCTGAGAAGAGTTTAATTATAGTCACATTATATCCATCCCCTTTAAAACCCTTATCATGCCAGAACATGCTGAGAAATCTACTTTCTAAACACTCACCCTGCAGAATCCCCTGTGTGAATCTGCACCTTTCAATGGCTTTATGAAACCCAACAGTGCCTCTAGAGGTTTTCCTTTGATTTTCCTGGGCCCCGCCTACATTGAGTAAACACAGAGGCCATTAACTCTCAGTTATCTGGAAACCCATTTTACACTTTATGATTTTCTGCAGAAAGGTTTTTTAATCCCTAGTGACACTCCATCTGCCTCTGGGCTATTCCTTCTCACTTAGATATGTTAACGTTGGTACAATCTAAACATCTTTTTTTTTTTTTTTAAGGGAAAACCAGCTTCTTTCCAAATCATGATAAGAAATCCAAAACACAGAATATTCCAAAATAAAGCAGCATTGGTTTTAGATGATACGTCTTTTCAGAGAGTGTGTGGCTGATAACGGCAGAATTTATTTAACTAAAATAAAATGGTACAGGGCTTTTTTTTTTTTTTTTTAACAAGGAAGATGATGAACATTGATGCCATCTGTACAAGATGACTAATTTTTTTTTTAACTTCAAGTGGGCATTATGAATGGAATGAAAAGTGTACTCCACATTACAACATTCTTAAAATACACATTTTAAACATATGAATTAATATATTTTAAATCTTTTTTAAAGCTTTCTCTCAATATCAAGAGAGATATTTTTTTCTCAAACACATCTTTTTATAAATAAAATGTTTTTGGAGATTAATATAAAATGATGCACATTAAACATTTCAAGAATATCTATTGTTAGACATACATATGTATGTCCTAAATTTCCAAATAGAAAATGTTTTCAATTTTCTTTACTATACTCAACCAGTTTGTTTTCTTCCCCGTCTTCTCATTCTTTTTATTTTATATACTACATGTAATATATAACATTTGGCTTTACTATAGGCTCTCAAGTTTCAAGTAGTAAGAAATGCTAAAAAAAAAAAACAAAAAACAATACCAGGTTTTTCTTATTTTCATCTACCGTTTGTTCTATACTATTCTGATTTCCTGATTCTTATCTGGCCATACAAGTGGTTTAAAGTTTTATTTTGTTAAAAGGTTTTCTGGATATATTGTTTTTTCCTTAAAATCCATTCCTAATCATTCTCCACCCTGTTCTTCATCCCAGGAGGTTGATTTTGTTAAAGTACATCAATGAGCTCCTAAACCTTGCTGGCTTCCTATTGATTTAGGTCAAGAGGAGATGCTCCAGGTGATCAAAGCAAGCAAGAAGGATGAGGGCCTGGAGTTTACTCCCCTAGGTGCATCTCTTCAGGGTCACGCTCTCCTGGGGCTGACCCTCAACCTTCTCTAAGGAAGTCCTTTCTAAGTATTCTCTTTCTAGGTTCCTGTAACAGGTAACTCCCCACACCCTCCTTTCCTGGCTTAGAAGTGGTACTGATCTGCTGATAATAGCCCACTGGGTATGGCCTTACCCTTTGTGGTTTCCTTGCATCCTGCCCATATCTTTGTAAATAATTTCTTCATAAGCCCTCCTTAAAAAGAATACACAATTTTGTGTGTGCCATTTATTTTCTGCTTGGAACCTGACTTACCCAAGGTTTTGGGGTTTTTTTGTTTTTGTTTTTGTTTTTAATCTTGGCTCTCTTGATTACAGATTGTCTAACCCCACTCCCGACCCCAATTCTTGCTAATAAATTTAGGTTACTCATGTGCATTTGCTTTTTGTTTTCAGATATGCTTCAGCAATTCGTACTATCTATAACTTTCATCTTTTTCCACAAATTTCCTATTTTACTATCCAAAAATAAATTTATGCAGCAGTAAAATAAATTGAACTTCAAGTGTTGTTTTGAAGTGTATTAAGAAAAGATCAGTGAATGAAACCTTCACAAAGTGAGCAATTTGTAGCTGAAAAGCAATTCCAATTACCAGTAGCCAAGTTCGAAGTCTTCTGTGAGGCAGTATCTGTAGCTGATTATTTGTATATAATTATAGGTATAATTATGTGTATAAGCATGCAACATGAAAATTAAATGAAATATATTACCTCTTTGGGAAAAGAAAAACAATGTATTCCTGAAATACATTCTGAATATTACATTCTCTTCCAAATAAATAAAATCACAGTTAGCATTTTGTGTTTAAATTAATGAATTCCTATTGGGTTTATATAAAACAATACATGGAAAATTAATTGTAATATAGTAGGGTAATTCCATTTAGCTATCCATAAGAAAGCTAGAATAAAATATCTAACTCTCTTAACACCATCCACTTCCCTTAGTTTTCTTCAATTGGCTAAAAAATAAAAACCAATTTTAAAAGAACATTTTCCTATGGTAGAATGTTAGACATAGATACTTCAAAGGCATTTCAAAAAAAAAAAAATCAGAAAATCTTTCTTGTCAGGCTTATATTAGAAAATAATGTAGTTGAGGCAAATGAAGAAAATGTAGATGATGTCTATGCAATTGTTTTTTAATAGACTATTCTTAGAGCATTTTTAGATTCACAGCAATATTGTATAAAAAGTACAGAGATTTCCCACGTACCTCACATACATAGCCTACCTCATTATCAACATCCCTACTGAGGGGCACATTTGTTAAAAGTAATGAACACATTATTATCATCCAGTATGTATAGCTCACATTATGGTTCACTCTTGGTATTGTACATTCTATGCACTTTGGACAAATGTATAATGACGTGTGCATTAAAATAGTATCATACAGAGTAGTCTCACTAAAAATCCTTTGCACTCTACCTATTCTGTCCTCCCTCTTCCCTAGCCCCCTGGCAACCACTGATCTTTTTACTGCCTCCATAGTTTTTGCTTTTTCCAGAATGTCATATAATTGGAATCACATAGCATGTAGCCTTTTCAGATTGGCTTCTTTTAGTAATTGTCATTTAAGTTTACTATATGTTTTGTCATGGCTTGATTCCTCCCATCTTTTTAGTACTGAATGATATTCCATTTTCTGGATGTACCAGTTTATCCATTCACCTACTGAAGGACAGATACCTTGGCTGCTTTCAAGTTTTCACAGTTATAAATAAGGTTGCTATAAACACAGGCATGCCAGGTTTTGTGTAGACATAAATTTTCAGTTCTTTTGTGAAAACCATTAGAAGGTGTCCCTCTCCGGTCTTTTGGACTGTTTTCTGCCACTGGACATAAATGCCCATGGATGAAATTCTAATGTTGGTAACCAGAACTTCCAAATGCCAATTATTCAGGTTTTCCCTAATTAACTCTACTGGGACTTCTATTAGGTCTGTGCCTTACTTCTATTTGGTTAGACGCTGAATTTACAATCCATTCTTGCCTACATCATTAGTGTATTTTGATACATTTTAATTTAATACTTTTAAAAATTTGCCTGTTGTTTAAAATAATATTTGTTCGGGGCGCCTGGGTGGCGCAGTCGGTTAAGCGTCCGACTTCAGCCAGGTCACGATCTCGCGGTCCGTGATTTCGAGCCCCGCGTCAGGCCCTGGGCTGATGGCTCGGAGCCTGGAGCCTGTTTCCGATTCTGTGTCTCCCTCTCTCTCTGCCCCTCCCCCGTTCATGCTCTGTCTCTCTCTGTCCCAAAAATAAATAAAAAACGTTGAAAAAAAATTAAAAAAAATAAATAAATAAAATAAAATAAAATAATATTTGTTCAATGTAGTCATTTTAAATATGCAGGAAAATATAAATTAAAAATAATGGACTCCTTCCACTTTTATTTACTAGATGTAAACTGTCTATGATGTAAATACTAGAGTTGCCATATCTGGCTTAAAATTCAGTCAGTATAGATGATGGTACATCAAAGAGAGAGCATGTGGTGGTTAATTTTATGTGTTATCCTGACTGGGCCAAGGGATGCCCAGATGGCCAGTAAAGTATTATTTTTGGGTGCACCTGTGAGGGTGTTTCCAAAAGAGATTAGCATTTGAATCCATACACTGAGCAAATAAGATCACCCTAACTAATGTGAGTAGACACTGCTAAATCTGTTGAAACCCAAATACAATATATATAGAACAATATATACCTAGATATAGATATAGATATAAATATAGATATCAAATATAGGTAGATACATATATATTTAACTGTGCAGTCGCATGAAGCTAGAAGTAACCACAGACAACAAAGATCACACACACACACACACACACGCACACACACATACACACACACACACATTCCTATTGACATTTATATCTGGATCACACTGTACCTAAAACCCTCCACATTTCAGATTCATAAGTTTCTTTTTGGAATTTAGCCACCTTGAAATAAGTTGCCTGTCCCTTGCTGTCATATAAATCCTAAGTAAGTAAAAAGATGGATCTATCGTACATTCTTCTCATTTCTTCCTCATGATATGCATCATTCAAGAGTTTTTCTTTTGTTTAATATAAAGTTTAATACATGTATAAAGGCCTTCTATATTTTTATTTCTGTTGGGAAAAATAGATCAAATTCTCCATGTGATATGTATTTTACTTTTTCTCACTTAATATTTCTTGGGAAGACTTTCACATGTTATTAAATGGTTGTATCATATTCTCTAGTATTTATGCACCCAAATGCAGTGAACCATATTTTTCTGAATGCTTTTTTCTTTTGTTATTTTTTTATTTGTTTCTTTGTTTATTATTTTTGTATTTTAAGTAAAATTGTAACAAATGTATTTGTTCTTCCATTTTGAACTATTGATATCTAGGCACTGGCAAATAGTCTGAATGTCTAGTTGTATACACAAGAGAAGGGTATGGAGATACATCTCTTTCAGAAAATTGTCATTTATCCTTTTGATAATGTATCTTAGTTTCTTTCTGAGGAACCATTTATTGATGACTTTATATGATTCTAGTGGAGTTGATTCTACTCAGATTTAATATACCATAAATTCAAAACTCTTTGATCAGATGTTATTCTCATCCTAGTCACAGAAGATAGTTAAAATATGAACATGGAAACATCAAAGTAATGAAACCTTATGAGACTTTTACTTAGATCTCTGGAACCAGATACTGGAAGTCTTTCTTCTACATTATGAAGCTTGCACCTTATAAATTCCAGAGATGCTACACCATTTGAGAATTGAATTAGCATAGAAGATAGAGATAAAAGTAAAAGAAAGAGGAGGAGAGAGATCATTACTGGGTTCTGGATCAAGCTGAATCTGAAATCTTTGAGTTTTCATCTCATGCACCAACAAATTTCCTTTAGGAGTTCAGCCAATTTGAATTAATTTTTCTTATTCACTGTCAAAGAAACCCTATGTGCTAAAGTGAGTGCAACTATTTTTTTAACATAAAAAGTAACAGATTAACTTACCAAAAAGTTTAGTAATTTATAGATCCATAAATTAAGTAGTGTTCATTTCTTCACACAGCTGCTAACCCAAAATGCTATTAGTCATTTCAATTTTTGTCAGTACTCTGGGCAGAAAATGATATTTAATTGCTTTTTTTCAATTTGTGTTTTCTCTTTTGTTAATGACTTTGAGCATTTTTCCCTATACTGATCATTATGATTTCATATTCTTTGAATTGCCTGTTCATGCACATTTCTCTCTTGTTTCTTCTAAATCACCCTGAGTGATACATTCAGGACTTGAAATATAATTCAATCTATTCAGCAAGCCAGTCAGATACCTTTCCCAAGAATTTTTCTCAGGAATACCTTCACATTCAGTGTCTTAGACCTATATATATACTTTCATCTTTCTGTTTCTTTTCCTATGAAATAATTTATAAAATGTTTGCTGTTCAATGCCTAATTGGGCTCTGTCCAACATCCTATGAAAAAAACATATAAATGATATATATCATACATAAATTTATATATAATATGTAAATGAGAGAAATATGCAACTTCTTTTCACGTTTTAATAACCTGGGGATCTTAGATATTGCTCTAAAAGTAACAAATAACAAATGACTAAAAGGCATGTATTGTAGGACTAAAGAAATCATATATTTATTTAAAACAATATCTGTTATATCATTTTCCAAAAAGTCATTTGGAAACTTTCAAAGATTTATGAGTGTACCAAAGGAAATGTATTCTCATAAAAGCCATTTTATTTCTTAACTTGAAATCAGTAAACAGGGGCGCCTGGGTGGCGCAGTCGGTTAAGCGTCCGACTTCAGCCAGGTCACGATCTCGCGGTCCGTGAGTTCGAGCCCCGCGTCGGGCTCTGGGCTGATGGCTCAGAGCCTGGAGCCTGTTTCTGATTCTGTGTCTCCCTCTCTCTCTGCCCCTCCCCCGTTCATGCTCTGTCTCTCTCTGTCCCAAAAAAATAAATAAACGTTAAAAAAAAAAAAAAAATTAAAAAAAAAAATTAAAAAAAATTAAAAAAAAAAGAAATCAGTAAACAAAAAAATATTGGTTATTTTCTATGAAATAGAAATACTAGTCTGAGTCTCATTATACATTATAAATTTTTCAGCAGAAATATAATATCGTATAATAGGTTCACAGCATATTATAATACTTCAACAATGTTAGTACAGTGCAATAAGCATTCTTCAGAATCAACAACTCAGTGTATTTGTCCCCCAGCTGAACATCAGTAATCACAATTCAATTTCACCATTCACATGTTTAACATTTCTCTGTTACATTTAGTCACATGCTATTTAGTTCCACAGTTTCATAATATGAGTCACTTCCATACTTCCATACTGCTTTTGTGGCTTTTGCCTGAAGCTGAGAAGAAAGCCAGTATGAACATAAGGAGACAGAGCTGGAAACATTGGGGTAGACAGAAGAACTGAGGCTGTATCAGGAAACCCTAGGACCTCCGGATGGACTGGAGAAGACAGCAAGAGATAGATGTCCTCTCTGCACACGGCTGCACAGTTTTCCTGAGACTATATGGTAAGCAATTATTCTTACTAATAACTAAAATATTATGTGTCATCAGAGACCATATGTGTTCTAAATATACCAGATTTGGCCCATCACCTATTTTATAGCTAAGAATGCTTTTTATATTTATAGTTAACTTATAAAAGAATGTAAAAGTACCAATATTTTACTCTCTATTGTATTTCTTGACCCCCTAAAAAGATTTATTTTTTGGCCCTTTATGAAAAAAGTTTTTTAACCACTAGAGTGAAGCATGGATGCCCCAAAACATTTCTATAATTGTACTCAAGGTGCAATTAAAATGGTTTTTATATGCTATTGTGTTGTAGTCACATATTCAAGATAATCCAGGAAGATCTAAACACTATAAAAATGCCATTTATTTTTCTAAAAAAAAAATCGTGTGATTTCCAATATCAGGGAGTATTTAATGGACATGATCATTAGTACTGAAAATATTCACACAAATGGGGCTTTTGTGACCTATGTTCTGTGAAGGACCAGTGCTTTTTCTTAAGTTTTGTGTTCAACACACACACAAAAATGCTTTCATTGATTCCCTTGCTTGGACCATAAGAGTAGGGAAGGGCATTTTATCATAATAACAATACCAAGTTGCAAAAGAGAAGGTCAGGTTTAGGGAATATAACAAACGCTTATGAAAGCAGGTTATGAGTCAGTTAATAAATTAGAGGTGGCAGACATCTATAGGTGCTGTCCTCTGGAGACTCTTGGAAGAATACGTTCCCACCATGGTTGTCAAAGATTATGCATCACTAGAAGAAGTTCATGCTAATCAGTCTATGACTGACATTCTCCTTGGACCTCTTTAAGTCCTTCAAGTGGGGCTAAGTCATCACTGAAGAAACATAAATGGAAATAAATTAAATTGATTCTTTCAGCAAATTACTTTGCAAAGAACACATCAGCAAAGCGTCCTTTAGAAAAGTGAACAAAAAGGGAAACCTTTTGAGCATATTTGAATTAATTCACAAAAATACAAAAATAGAAACATTAGAAAAGTAAACAAAAATGCAGAAAAGTCTCTCTCAAACTGTGTTTTATTGTTAGTGATGAGTGGACCACAATTTCACCAACCGTTGTCTCAACAAAATACACATGCTTTGAATTTTATGGTAAAATATTTCAGACACACAAAGAGTGATATAAGAATAATAAAGCAAACACTCATGTGCCCAGAAATTAGCTTAATAAAAAGCATTACAAAAAAATGTGTAGATCTCCGTTGATGATTACCTTAACCACTCTCAGTTGAAACTACAGTCCTCAAAGTTTATTTTTGGTCCATTCTTAAGCATGTCTTCATATTAAATTTATCTCTGCTCCAAATAATATATGTTTTATGTTATTATAGTAATGTAATATATGGTATAGTTTAACCTACTTTAAATTTTAAATTAATGACATCATATGGACATTTTCTTCTGCAACTTATTTTTTTCATTTACTGTTATATTTGGGGGATTTTAACACAAATAGCTCCAGTTCATTAACTTTTACTGCTAAATAGTGTATATAATGGCATAAATAAAAAATTGTTTCCATTAACTTCTGGGTACATATCTCCCTATGCCCATGTATAAGAGATTCTCTGGGGTTTTTTACAGGGATTTAAATTTCAGAATCTATGTTTATGAAAATCTCATTTAAAATATTTCCTGTTAAATTCTCTCCAATATAGTTGTTCTAATTAACTTTTTCCCCACTGCTCTTCAACAAAAGAGTTCTCATTTTTCCCCATCACAGCTAGCATGTGATATTATTAGGCTTTTTAATATTTGCCAGCCTTTCTGTGATTAGAATTCTCTGTGAGTGCATGAACATGTGCATGTGCGTGTGCATGTGTGTGTTTGTATGTGTGTGTGGTGTTTATCAGCCATTGGTATATTTCCTCTTCTTTAAATTCCTGGTTCATATATATTTTTTGTCAGTTGTGCTTTTGGATTGATTACCTTTTTCTTACTAATATGGTCAATAAGTTATTTGTACTAAATACTAAATTTTGAGTTCTATGACTAACCATATCTCTTCACAGGCTTTGCATATTATTTCTCCACTTAAACATGTCTTTTTTAGAGCTAGAAAGTTGTAATTTTAGTGTACTCAAATTTATCTTAATTTTCCTTCTCATCCATGTTTTTTGGAGTTAAGAAATCTTTTCCTACCCTGAGTACAAAAATATCCTTCAATATGTTCTTGTAAAAGTTTTAAAAGTTGTGCTTTTCACATTTAGATCTATATTCTACTTAGATAGATTTTCTGTATATGGGATGAGCTATAAATTTTATTCCATTTTTTTCCACCAAGATATCCATGTTGCTTATGGATGCACAAAAGATGACTTTTCAAAACATTTTATCTAGAATGTTTTAGTGATTACATTAGTCCAGGTATACAGGATACCTTACAGCCAGAAATGACAGCTAGCTAAAAATTATGTGTCAAATCCTAAAACAGTAGTACTCTTATACTTTCAACTATTTATTCTATGTAAACTATGTTTCTTTCTCTAGTGTCAGAATGGCTTCTTAAAAACTATTGCCAATACTTTGTAATTTTCTGTCACTATTACATCTCAAAATATCTATGATGTTTATACAGTAAAACCTTGGATTATGAGTAACTTGTTCAGCGAGTGTTCTGCAAAATGAGCAAACATTTCTAATAGATTTGAACTTGATAAACGAGTGATGTCTTGCAATACAAGTAGTATGTGATGCCAAGTGTCACATGATCACAACTGAGGCAATGGTTTCTGATATTCACTTTGATATACAAGTGCTTTGGAGGACCTAAACGTGAGACAGGAAACCATCAAAATCCTAGAGGAGAAAGCAGGAAAAGACCTCTCTGACCTCAGCTGCAGCAATTTCTTACTTGACACATCTCCAAAGCCAAGGGAATTAAAAGCAAAAATGAACTATTGGGACCTCATGAAGATAAAAAGCTTCTGCACTGAAAAGGAAACAATCAACAAAACTAAAAGGCAACCGATGGAATGGGAAAAGATATTTGCAAATGACATATCAGACAAAGGGCTAGTATCCAAAATCTATAAAGAACTCACCAAACTCTACACCTGAAAAACAAATAATCCAGTGAGGAAATGGGCACAAAACATGAATAGACACTTCTCTAAAGAAGACATCCGGATGGCCAACAGGCACATGCAAAGATGCCCAACATCACTCCTCATGAGGGAAATACAAGTCAAAACCACACTCAGATACCACCTCACGCTGGTCAGAGTGGCTAAAATGAACAAATCAGGAGACTATAGATGCTGGAGAGGATGTGGAGAAACGGGAACCCTCTTGCACTGTTGGTGGGAATGCAAATTGGTTCAGCCGCTCTGGAAAACAGTGTGGAGGTTCCTCAAAAAATTAAAAATAGATCTACCCTAGGACCCAGCAATAGCACTGCTAGGAATTTACCCAAGGGATACAAGAGTGCTGATGCATAGGGGCACTTGTACCCCAATGTTTATACAGCACTTTCAACAATAGCCAAATTATGGAAAGAGCCTAAATGTCCATCCACTGATGAATGGATAAAGAAATTGTGGTTTATATACACAATGGAATACTATGTGGCAATGAGAAAGAATGAAATATGGCCTTTTGTAGCAACATGGATGGAACTGGAGAGTGTTATGCTAAGTGAAACAAGTCATACAGAGAAAGATAGATACCATATGTTTTCACTCTTATGTGGATCCTGAGAAACTTAATAGAAGACCATGGGGGAGGGGAAGGAAAAAAAAAAAAGGTTAGAGAGGGAGGGAGCCAAAACATAAAAGACTCTTAAAAACTGAGAAAAAACTGAGGGTTGATGGGGGGTGGGAGGGAGGGGGGGGTGTGTGATGGGCATTGAGGAGGGCACCTGTTGGGATGAGCACTGGGTGTTGTATGGAAACCAATTTGACAATAAATTTCATATTAAAAAGAGAAAAGAAAAGAAAGAAATAAAAGAATTTTCCCAGCAGGTCTTTTTGATTCCATTGTCTCTGTTTTGTATGAAATAAAAGCTACTCATTGTTTCCATAAAAATAAATCAATAAATAAATAAACAAACAAGAACTTTGGATTACAAGCCTGTTTCTGGAATGAATTGTGCTCACAAACCAAGGTTTTCTGATGATGAGGGTAATAGTTTTGGGTAAGATGGTTGATTAAGTAGATCTTATAAAATTAAGGAGGTTTGGCACCAAGGTAACACCCAAGCTGGGTTTTGAAACATGAGTGGACTCAGAGTGAAGGACAATCACAGACAGAAGGAACAACAGTAGGGGAAGTGCAGAGGCATACAGCTATAAGCAGCTCTAAGTGAAGAGGGGAGGAGGCAGAAAGCAAGGCTGGGCCAGATCCATCTTGTTGAGAAACCTGGATGTTGGGTTAATGACAACACAGAGAACTGTAGATGTGGCTTAAGAAGAAACTTATACTTTAAGTTTTGTGTATTAAAAAGAAAAGTTTGGTAGTTGTGTGTGTGTGTGTGTGTGTGTGTGTGTGTGTGTGTGTGTGTGTTTGAGCGTGCTGCCTGGAGAGTGGGGAGGTTGGGGAAGGCTGAAGGATTAAAGCCTAGAGATAGGAAAAGCATTTGTTTTACTATATAGCAATTCCAGGTAAGGGTCTCCAAGGCCAGTACTAAGGTAGTGCTATATTCAAGTACTATTTGGAGGAGGGAAACACCTGCATCCGGTGAAAATTAAATGCAATGAGTGAAGAAGAAAGAATATTTAAGGAAATCACTCTGGTTCTTGTTTGAATAGATGGTTGACAGTTGATAGTTATTGAGTGGCAAACACCAGGCCTTATAGCATGAATAAAAGGTAAGATCTGATATATCAGTTCAGTAATTAATTACTGAGTGCCTGTCATTTTTCCGTCTCTAAGAACTGATAGAATTTACCTCAGAGAATACCAAGTGAAAATATACATAAACACTGTTGCTCGCATGCATGGAATAATATTGCTCTAAGGTTGTTGGATTGCTCCTATTCTTTGCTACCCAAGATCAGAAAAGCGAAAGTGGACTTTCAATACACCTTACATACAGTATTAAATTCTGGTATAGTGCTACAAATGTTTTGAGTTATTTTCATTCATAAAGTTATGGATTCACATAAAATCAGTATAGACTAATTGATGTCAAAAAATTAAATCTGAAGGGAATTTACAAAGGGCAGTCACATGTGAATGATTTGATTAGGGTGATATTTAATTTTCCAGTATATTTTACTCATCTTTCCAAATGTTCCATTGTTAATATACACAAATTTTATATTCACATAAAAGTTAATAAATTTCTTTAAAAATATGACTGTCCTGAGGGGCCTGGTCCCTCTTAAATTTTCATTCCAGGTCTCTGTGTTTGAATTTAAATTGGTTTAACTGTGTAATACATGTCTGACTTTCTGTGAAGATATACTTTTCTTTAGGTTAAATCCAAAGAACAATACTTCTCTTTAATTTGCCTCTGTGTATCTTGACCTGGACTTTTTATTGTAAACTTTCTGCTATTATTTTTAGCAGCCATTGTTGTAAGGAATACCTACAGAAGAGACATTCTTTGGGCCAACAGTTGGCTTGCCATTCATCTATCTCTTTATGAAGATATATTAAACAATTCTCTTTGAACTTTTTACAAATCCTCATTCATAAAATATTACAGACTTGAATATCTTGAAACAACCTGTTAATCTCCATTTATGAAAAATGCCTAGCACTATCCTGGGAGACTGCCATCTGTCAACACCTGAACTCAAATTGGTCCTACTGAGAAATAGATGACACCGCATTGTTGTCCAGTAGTGTTCATCCCTTCTTCACCTTGCTAGTGCCCGAAACCGACAGACATGACTGGACTTTGCTCATGTTAACATCCCATTAGTCATTCACTGCCCCCTTTAATTTGCTCTGCTTGGTGGACAAGTGGCCACTTAAAAGCCCCTCAACACAAGCTTTATAGCTACAGGCACAGAGCCAAAAATAACCCTCATTCCTACCTACTGTGCAAGTAATATTAAAGGTATACTCTCTTGTGACTTTATTGAAGACGGTCCTGCTGGAGCTGGGAGCTGCATACTCTCCTTAATCAAGAGCCCACTGTGAGCTGGGTTATAAAGTCATTGGGCAGCCCCTGCCAGCAATTAACACACGGCATGTTGACCATTCTTGGCAAACCTGAAGTAGGAGCCTGGTGCCAAAAAAGCAAGATCGATCTTGAAAAACATGTGGCCATCTGTTGGCACTGCCCATTCTCCTTCCCACAGGGCTCAGAGATGGCACTAACACCCGTGGTGCCTGCTTGAATGGATAGAGTTATATTTCAATTCTTAATCATAAAGAAAAGTTTTCTCTATCTTGAGGTTTTGCTCCTCCCCAGTTCTACAAGATGAAAAGTCTAGAATTAATGAATTAACCTCCACAAAAGGAAAGTCTCCTTCCTGCTTTACTATTGGCAAGAAATTTTTTATTTGGCTCATGAAAAATCTGTCCATCAGGATTTATCTGGCAATGGCAGTGGAAGTCAAAGCAATGCATAGCCAGTGCAGTATTTCTTGACCCTACGCTTCATCTCAGGTCAAAGTTACCAGATTTAGCAAATAAAAATATAGGGTGCCCAGTTAAATTTGAATTTCAGATAAACAACGAAGGTAAGGTGGGGGGTTACTCATACTAAATTTTTTCTTACCAGAACTTGAAAGTCAATTAAGAATCCTGTATTGTATCTACAACTCTATTCTATGCTAAACTCCTAACTTCTATTTGATGGTCCTTGGTACCATACCATTGTCCTGTCTCACTGTACTTGAAAACTATTCAGGGGACACCTGGGTGGCTCAGTCAGTTAAGCATCCCACCCTTGGT
Organism: Puma concolor; assembly: GCF_028749965.1. Taxonomy (NCBI): domain Eukaryota; kingdom Metazoa; phylum Chordata; class Mammalia; order Carnivora; family Felidae; genus Puma; species Puma concolor. The sequence goes on from NC_141675.1 coordinate 119,014,692, forward strand.
TTCAGCTCAGGTCATGATCTCGCAGTTGCCTCTATGCTGACAGTGCTGAGCTTGGAGCCTGCTTTGGATTCTGTGTCTCCCTCTCTCCCTGCCCCTCCCCCTGCTCATGCTCTCTCTCTCTCTCTCTCTCTCTCCCTCTCTCTTTTTCTGGCAAAAATAAATAAACATTAAACAAAATTAAAAATAACTTCAGAAAAATTCTTCAAACTGTACACATACACACATATACACACATACCATGTAGTAAAGTATATAAATGGCATTAATTTTACATATACAGCCTGATGATTTTTTATGTTTGCACCTATGTGACCACCATGCAGATTAACATAAGGAAGAGCTCTATCATTTCCTGAGGTTCCCCAGTGTTCCTTCCTAGTCTATAGCCACTGTCCTTCCCTGCTGAGCTCTCATGTTCATGCTCATGCTCTCTCTCTCTCTCAAAAATAAATAAACATTAAAATTTTTTTAAAAAAAGAAGTATCAAGGGATAGTCTTAGTTCTCTGTCTAGCGTTTCTTCCAAATAAAGATTTTATTTCAGAAGGTGAACTTTTTAAAAAATTGTTTAATGTTCATTTATTTTGGGGAGATATAGAGAGACAGAGACAGAAAAGGAGAGACACAGAGCATGAGCAGGGATGGGGCAGAGAGAGGGGGAGACACAGAATGCAAAGCAGGCTCCAGGCTCCGAGCTGTCAGCACAGAGCCCTATGCGGGGCTGGAACTCACGGACTGCGAGATCATGACCTGAGCTGAAGCCGAAGGCTTAACCCGTTGAGCCACCCAGGTGCCCCCAGAAGGGAACTGCTTTAATGGAAAACCTCAACTGTTTTACTTTTATCATTCTAAAATTGCACTAATGACAGCAGTGCTCAAAATATTAGAGCTTCAGAGATGAAGCATTACTACGACCTTGGCCCCGACCACCCAACATTTGAGAGTACTGCTCTTGGGTTTTGAGTCACCTGAGAAAGAAAAAATTCAAGTCACTGCCTAAGGGTGACCAAGAAACGGCCACAAGCTCTGCCCCTGGAGCGCTGCCAGGATTCCAACCTAGCCCTAAGCAACCTCACTGCTGCCGTTGCCATTGCCCCTCCAAGGCCACTGTCTCTAGTTCCTTCCTCCACAAATCTCCCTCGTGGATTTTCAGTCACCTGTGGTAAAGAACATCCTCTTTCTCCCAGCCCAAAGTTCAAAAGTAGTTTCCTCATATGTTAACAATGAAATAACTTACTGCAAAATAGAAAACATTTTTCACCTCCCTTTCACACAAATGAATTTTTATATTTCATATTTCTTTGTTTATGCTTTGGTATTTCCTATATATTTTGTTGCAGTGACAATTTTAAAAAGAAAAGTATTTTTGTAATTCTCAAATAATTATAATTGAATAACAACCACTACTGTAACTATTATGCTGTTCCAGAAGTTAATTCTAATACGTTGAATCATGTTATGAGAATTACAAACCAAAAATAGGTGGTTTCTATTGCTGTTGTTGTTATTACTATTATTATTATTCACCCTTTTCTGATAAGGAAACTAAGGCAGAAGTAGTTAAGTTAACTTGGCCAAGGTCATTTAAGTAGTCAGTGGCAGATTCAGGTTTATGAACCCCATAAATATTTAATACTATATTTCCTGCTCTTATGGTGAATTTTGTTCTGGGTGGCATTAAGAATTATATAAAGAAGACAGACTTTCATCACAAAGGCAAATTTTATAGGTATAACCTAGACATTACAAATAAGGGCGTTTCCTTCAGTCACTGCAGGTGTAATATAAGAGCGAATCAATTTCTCTTAAGTTTTATATCTCATTCCCAAGATATTAACTAAATTGACAATTATAATAATGTATATGGAATCACAAGTATCTTTTCCTACTGATTTGACTGAAATAGCCAATTATTTCTCACTAATCAACCTAATATTAATTGTACTGACAGAGCTTTTCCCGTCCTTGAGTTTTAATGTACATTTTAATGTATTTTTTAAGATAATAGGTTTTCCAAGAAAGGCTATGATTCATGCACTTTTCTAGAGGGCAGAATGAAACGCTAGAACGATGCACTAATCTGCCCAGATAAACACAGTCAGCATGCCCTCCAATGTTGAGGAGTTTTCAGAACACTGTAAACTAAACATTTAAACACACACACACACACACACACACACACAACACACAAATGAACTCAAAAGAAGATTGGCAGATGTCATTCATTTTACTATTTATCTGAAGGCCTATGTTGATAAAACACCATTTTAATATCCTTCCTCTAATTATTTACATTACCTAGCTTATCATCAGCATGAGTCATAAATAATGCAGCTGTGTCTCCCCCAAAGATTTACACACCTACCACCGTATCACCTAGACCGATGGACTAATGGTCAACAGGACCATAACTTTGCTTTATCTTTCCATTACTCAGGGATAATAAGAAATATTCTGAGGATAAAAAAAAAAATACTTCAAAAATTTTTCCACAGTGAGAATATTTGACATTTACATTGTGCAAATGTAGGTTTTGTAATGTTATGACATAATGCCCAGAAACCATATGTCATTTGGTTCTTGCTTACATAGATTTTGTTTTTTTTTTTTCTTATGTGAGTTGGGCAGCAGTGGTCTAAGGAAGGCGACTCCCTCCCTGAACTCCAAGAAATAAATCATGATGGGTTTCTAAATGCGTAGTGTCAATCCCATCCCCCTTTGCCACTGATGGTTTTTGGGTTAGTGAACGCTATTCTGCCCGGTGAGACATAAGGAGAAGTCTCTCAGTGACTTCTGGAAAAGATTCTCTTTCCTGATAAAAGGCAAAAAATGCCCAAGGAGAAATATATCTTTCTTCATGCTTTTAGATATAGTTATTTGAGGATATGTGGTTTGGATCTGCATCAGACATTTTGCAACCATGAAGGGCAGCCAAGAGATTTACAATGAAGCCAACCAGAACCTTCATGTCGCCCAGCTGCCAAAATTAACCAGTCCTCTACTACTCATAGTACAAGATAGTAACACTATAATTTTATTCAGTAAATCTGTTACTTGAAGTTGGAAGCACCCAAACTGTTAAAATATCACTTCCCACTAATGTTTTATCATTATACACTCATGATTTTTCTATATTACGAGAGATAAAAATACGGATTTTCAGTGATTTTAAGGCAATATGCCTCTGTTTCCAGTTACTCATTGTGATTTGAGGCAAATAGAAGGAGAAAAACTTAGAATAGGTAATTTTTCTTTCACCATAGCAATAAAGTTAGTGCTAATAGCATTTATTGAAAGAGAAATGGGTTTAACTACAAAAAAAAAAAAAAAAAAAATCATGATCCACCCAGCATCCAAATCTGGATTTTGAAATATCATTTTCCAGTATAAGTTATCAGGGCTTCTTAAGGAAATAGCTAATTCTAGGGTGGAGTCAGGGAAAATACAAATATTGAGGCATTTGGCAGTGCTAGAAAGCAAAGGAAGTACTCAAAAATCAAAAGGAGGGGCGCCTGGGTGGCGCAGTCGGTTGAGCGTCCGACTTCAGCCAGGTCACGATCTCGCGGTCCGTGAGTTCGAGCCCCGCGTCGGGTTCTGGGCTGACAGCTCGGAGCCTGGAGCCTGTTTCCGATTCTGTGTCTCCCTCTCTCTCTGCCCCTCCCCCGTTCATGCTCTGTCTCTCTCTGTCCCAAAAATAAATAAACGTTGAAAAAAAAATCTATAAAAAAAGTAAAAAAAAAAAAAAAAAAAAAAATCAAAAGGATAAGGTCATGCCAGACACTCTAGAATCAACCTGAAAGAGCTCCCCAGTGGCCAAAGTAGGAACAATTTGAACAACAAAATAAATAACGTGGTGTTGGCTTCCAATACGCATGAATCTATGCTGATACCTATAAATGACTGAACAAATAAATAGGTAAATAGGAGAGAAAGGATTTCCACATAATAAAGATATTTAAGATATTTTTCCTTCTTCTCGCAGTAGCTTTAAACTCCACTCATTTGGGTAGTATGGGCGAGGCTTTGTGATTTGCGTCCAAAGAACAAATTATAGAAAGCACAGAATAGTGACCTTACAGAAGAGAAGCCTGACACCGACTATCTTCATTAAATGACCAAGTTAACATCAACAGTGCTCTGTCATGCTGATACCATCCGCCACCTGATATGATGTGGTAAAAAGAACACTTTCTGTGCTATTCATCCCCAAATGCATAACCCCATCCAGAGAAAGGTTCAGCCACTGCCAGACTGAGAAACATTCTCTGCAATCATCCTTAAGACTAAAAATCAGGAAAAGACATAAGTTGTCACAGACTCAAAGAGACAAGAGAGACAGGAAAAAATATCCCAGATTAGATACTGGAACATAAAAAGTAGAGTAACTGGTGAACTCCAGATAAAATCCGGACTCATTACTAACAACCAAAGTTTACTGAGTTTTGACAAATATGTGTAATATTATAATGTAAGATGAAAACATTAAAGGAAACTGAAACTGAGTAAGAGGTATATAAGGGGCGCCTGGGTGGCTCAGTTGGTTGAGCGGCCGACTTCGGCTCAGGTCAGGATCTCACGGTCCGTGAGTTCGAGCCCCGCGTGGGGCTCTGTGCTGACCGCTCAGAGCCTGGAGCCTGTTTCAGATTCTGTGTCTCCCTCTCTCTCTGCCCCTCCCCTGTTCATGCTCTGTCTCTCTCTGTCTCAAAAGTAAATAAACGTTAAAAAAAAAAATTACCTGTTTTACCTTTGTAACTTTTATTTAAATTTGAAATTACTCCAAAATATTTTTTATTAGAAAAGAAAAGGAAGGAAGAAAAAAAAAAAGGCAGGCCATGACCTGGAACTGGAAGAGAGAAACTAGGGAAGGCGTTCCTGACAGATTTTGGTTTCAGATAATCAGAGTACAATATTCTAACACTGCTGGGGGAGAGTGGGCCTGGAGACCCAAAGATCTGCTGCTCTTCCATAGAAGATAACCCAAGTCACCAATTCTTCAAAAGTGCAGACTCCATCCACAAAACCAAACCATCTATGATCTTATCCGTGAATCTGAAATAATCCTCATTGATTTTGAATATATTAAACAATTTTCACTTTAATTTTAATAATGTTTACCCAGGCAAAATGATTGCAAACACATCATCAAAAATGAAGATATTTGTGAAACAGAGACAACTTCTTTAGTGTACTTTAATAGCATTTTTCCCATTTTCACATTCTAGACATAGAAGGCATATAGTAATAACTATTTCTGTGACTTAAGTTGGTTGCTATGGTTACTCTGCAGCTGTGATGTAACAAAGGAAATTATTAAGACTTTTTATGAAGAGGCAAATAAAGCTTAGCTTTGCAAAGTGTCCTTAATAATTTCAGGGGGGAAGAGATGAACGTATTTATATTGGAAATTCAAAACTATATATGAAGGGGCAAAACTGTGCCCTTAAGAAATAGGATTTCCTTTCTGAAATGAACATTTTCAGAATCATTATGGTAATCATCCTTTTGCATGCAGTGGGTGAATATATTTGCATAGGATGCCACTTATTAATATACATACAAAAAGAATAAGGCAGAAGCAGCAGATGTATTAAATGTGATGAACGAAAAAAGATTACCGAAACATTGTCTCCAAGGTTGATGAACAAACGAAATCCTTCTATGTATTTGCAAGTATATAATCAGACACTTCATTCCAGGACCAAAAAATGTGATGTTTTGAGCCACCATTCTTGCTCCCCTCGGGGTTCTTGGGTAAATTCCCTCAGGAAGGGCAGGTAACAACATCTGAAAAGTTTGAGTCTTAATAAGCCTTTCCTTTTGCCCTCTTCAAACTTGAACGAAGAGCCCTTTGACATGTGATATGCTGGTATATTAATTGCAATAAAGCTACTGCACACTAGATGCCAAGTGTCAGGACCTTAGTATGCAAAATATATTCTTCCTGCTTAAATGGGAACTTGACTCTGTTTGTCTTTAAGTTCCTCTTTGTCTCAAGTTCCTTGAGAGGGCTGATGTCATAACTTGACCATTAAGAAAAATAGTGCAAATGCAGCTATTTATTTAATTAGTAACAAGGGTAAAATCCTTCTGATACAACTTGATCAGAGGTCAGTTTGGGGTCCCTCTCATAGAGCAAGCAGATTTTGGAGAATGGCTTAATAATGATCTCAGGACTTGAATTTCTCACTAATAAAGGATAATATAATGTAGTGCAAGACTCTGTATTTGTTCAGATCCTTTAACTCCTGAAGAACTAATATGCAACAACTGAATAAATAAATTCACGTTCTGTGTTAGCAGCACAGATGACCTCTGATGGAGAAAAGGATCAATCATGTTCAGAATGAAAGGTAGAAATGGGCCATTACCATCCAGAGAAGTAAAAGTAGAAGCTGCTTTCTACTTGATTATTGAGTAATTTACATATGTGTCAAATACATAAGCATCATGTGTGATGAATTTTTCATCTTAACCTTGAAGGAATATATTCCATGTAACAATAAGTAAATAAATAAAGATAATGAACAGTGTGTGAAAGGAAGCCAAGTACTTGAAAGTTCTATCTCTCAAAATTTTTTTTTGAGTCACAAATTCTATTTTCTGAAGTGAATGTACATTCTGCTACATTTCTACAATTTTCTTTTGGCGTCAGTACAAGTCAGTTTTTATTTTCAGTTTCCCTTGTGCTCCTATAGCTAGTCTGAAAACCCTTGCAATCAGAATCGGTCTTGTCTGCCCCCGCGCCCCCATGCTGAGCAAATTATCAGGTGTTAAGAGAACACTTGAGTTTATGACTTATAAAATGCAGCCATGTTGAGCTCATATAAATCGTTTCAGCATCTATGTAATGGTCAGCAAGTTGGAGACCTAACTGTTTTACCATTAGTGTTTTTTTTCTTCATTCCAAGGAGCCAAGGAGGTGTTGCTACACATGATATGTCCTGGCCTTTAGAACTTTTTCATCTCCTTTCTCAAATGTTACTTGAAGATCTGCATTCATATCCTGGAAAGTTTGGCCTCTGACTTCTCATTTCCCTGAATAAACATCATAATGACAACTTCCTTTTTCAAATTTAAACCCTCCCTGACAGAATTTTAATCCAGTTAGTCCTTTCCTTGCAGTGCGTAATCAATACTCAGGGCTTATTCTGTCTTTTTTTCAGGCTTTTCATTATAAAAGTTAGTAGCTTTGTAGTCTCCCCTCCAAGCTCTACAATCAGGACAACAGATGAAAAAATTTCTTTGGTTATTGCCCAATTAGTTGGCATTTCCTCCTGGGCTTTGGTTGATTTCAGTTGATGATTAATACTAAGCCAATTAGCTTTAAGCAATACAAAATGTGCCAAAGTTAGAAATTAGGTAAAAGAATCTAACTTTTAATTTTTGGAGGAGGAACTGAATTGTGCAAATATACAGTTGGTGAGGGGAGGGAATATCATTACATGCTGGAGAAGTATTTGAAATAAAGTTTATTATGCAACTTATACCAAGATAGTTTTGTGTATCTATTACTCACATATGCAAGACTTTTCCTGTACAACCAGTCAGTCTTTTTTAGGACTTTTCAACTCTACACTATCACAGTAAAAACCTCATTTGCAATAGGTGAAACTTGAAGATTCTTGTATGACATTGACTCAATGGACGTCAGATGCATGGTGTTATTGACTGGTGGCTTGACTTTCTCAGAGTTCACTTACAAGTTCTGATATCCTTTTGCTGTCATAAATTGATGCAGTCATTATGATATATTAATGTCAGCATTCAGCAACACAACAGATCATCTTTTGTGGAGGACCCATTGCTGGGTTATGAACAATTTTGGTCATGTTTGAGCTTCAGTTAAAATGCCCTCTAAATGCCATGTACCTTCTCCAGTTTGATCAGTTAGGAGAAAAAAAAAATGAATCAAAAGTATTGACTGTACATTAATGTCCCATGGGAAATCTGAGAACTCTCTTTTAGGTCTTCCACGGGGGAATCATCTTTTTTTCAATGACCTCTTATTACTTAAATAGGCAATTGATTTAATTAATATTTTATAATTTCTTGCGGCAAACAGGTATTTATAAAACTATCATGCACATGGTTCATTATTTACTTGTTGAGATTTACATACAGAAATCTTTGTCTAGCTGAGCACACTTATATAAAAAAAGTTTGATGTGAGAAAAACTAATGAAGAAAACAGGTTTTCATTGAAAAAATGTGGATTTTTGTTGTAGAACAAACATTTTCATTAACTTTACCTTATCATAGTTAACAAAACCTGCATGCAACTTGAAATAAAAATAGGTCAGAAAGAGAAGGAAAAGGTAGTTTATACGTAAGCCTGGTCTCTTCAACTCATTTGTTAAGAAAAAAAATCTCTTTGAACATAAAAGTCTATGGAATAATCCATTCAAAATTTTTAATAAGAACATATTTTTAAATTTATAACAGGAAATAGAATTGCTTGAGGAAGTCAAGGAATTCCCGACAGTGCCCCTTTCACACCAACCAGAAGAAGTACCGTCAGCAGCCCGATATTTAAAAATTAAAATCTGCACTGGAGCCAGGGGCTATGCTCACCAAATAACCAATAAAAGGCAGTTGTAACTGCTGAGAAAATAAATTGCTTAGGGAAGCATGTGACAAAGGCAATTAAAAACATTTCTTTTTTCAACCATGAAATGCCCTGCCCCAGAAAAACGTGGAACCTGATTTCCTTAACTTTAAGAGAACGCAGTAGAAAAAGATTGTGCTAGAAAAGATTGTCTTCCTCAGACATCAGCCTTAAAATGTTTTCTCTTTTTCCTACGGATGCATTTTTGTGATGTTTTCTTCTGCTCTAAAGCTTGACTCAAATGTAGCTGCTAACCAAGCACATCTTTGCCTATTGAAGCTCTCGTGGACTCTATCCTCTTCTAATTGCCCAGTAAAGTGCAGCATCAAGATCCTTGGTCAACAGCTAATCGCTCATAAGTGCTGGAAGCAGGAGAGCTCTTACAGAATAAATAGCAATCAGATATGGTGAGCAGATGGCTGTTTCACATTGTAAGGGCTACTACCAAAGACATCCTTCATTTAAGATGTGCCAAAAAGCCAAGGATGGCTCTATTAACACAGTGTGGGGTTTTTTTGTTAGTTAAATGGCTTTTGATATCTAACTGAAATTTTAGAGACCTTGCATGGGCATATTTGGTCCCGTTAGCAATCAATCTTCTCAATATAAGATCCTTAATCCTGACTGCATCTCAAATTCCTTTTGCATCTTCAGCAACTTACTGTAGGACTTTGAGTTTTAGCTGATTATTAGGTGTAAATGAGTGCATGCAATCCGGGAGAGCCTCGCTCAGTGAAGTTATTGCTGTTTTGAAAGTATTTCATATTGTAAGGACTTGAATTTTCCTATAAAGTCAAAAAGCCACATAGGTATGCTGCACAAGAGGTGGGGGCGAGCATTATTTAATTGTTTTAGTTTTAATAAAGTAAGCTTTTTAAATTTCAGTGTTATTTAAGTCGTAAGGCTTTCATTTTTCTCTACTTCGTTTCATAGCAATTTACATATACATTGTAATTGAAGGTAATCCGATGTTAGGTAGCCTGATACCTGAAGCAAAGTAGGTGTTGGATAATTTTGATTGAGGGGTAAGGAAGTAGAACCTCTGAGTGGAGTACTCTACTGTAGTCTGATGGGCTCTCATGAAGAGTGGAGGCAGGAACTTGGATAAGATTAGCCTCGGGTAAATCATTCCTGTGACCTAGGATTTATCTTTATAAAAATATATTTGATATTTCTGGTAAAAGCCTTTTGGATTATTAGATTCACAGTGCCATTTGTTTTGCTTTTACGATAATTCGTAAGAAGAATCATCTGGCTGTGTGACTGACTTCCTCCCAAGACTCTTAAAGAAAAAGAGAGACCTCATGAACTGAATGCATGCCTTCGTTGCTAGAGCTTCTGGGCTCCTACAAGTTTAAGGAAATAGACTGCTAAAAAATTAAATGTGTGGTATCAGCAGTAGGCATTCTTTTGCATTTGTCTTTTCTCTCTAAAGAAGAAATTCAATAATTTACAGAATAAAGAGAAATCTTGCATCTTGGGGAGATGCACATTTATTCAGCCTTCCTATTATGAATCCTAGAGTTTGAACATAAATCTTAACACAAACCTATTCTTTTCAGGTAGACATTTGCATAACACCTCTCTTTGAACTTCCCAATCCCAGTCTTCAAGAGGGTCATCAGTTTGCTAATTGCTCAGCCACAACCTAGGTTTTAATCACCTGATCCATCAACAGGCCTCTTCACACTTTCTTTATTTATCTTGTCAGTAAGTGACATTCGAGGTAATGAAAACAACAAATCTATTGATAGCATCCCTCAATGGAGTGGAAGGCATCCTACATTAGCTCTGTCTGGGAAACCAGTCTATTCTATTACAATTGACCTTCTCTTGCTGATTACCACACAAATCATAGTCCTTTACCTACCTCCCCATCTATTAGAGTATTTCTCCTAAAGCCTTTCAATTGCCTGACTGCAGTTGGTAATTGGATTCATGTTTGAAGCACAGCACTATAAGGAAAAGCCTGGAATAATTCAAATGGAACACCCTGGCCTAAGGCAGAGACCATATGTTACACTCAGATTTGTATCAGTGAAGCTTATTGCTTTAGCAACAAGGAAACCCATTCAAATGTCATAAAATTGTTTTATTTTAGAAGTTAATTTATCTAGAGCTGTCAATATTATGTCCACAAAATTGTAATATTAAAGGGATGGGGAAATTACTTGACTTTGTAAAATACTTAAAGAAAAAAAATACACTTGGTAAATTGTCCTGTCTCTCCTCCTGAATCTCATATTCTGCACAAGTAGCTTTGAATTATGTAATATAAAGATTAGAGACCACCAAAAAGCCAATGATTTGGCAGCTATCCTTTCTTCAGCACTTAACTGCTCAGTATATGCCTACAAGCATTCCAATTTTGCATTAATCTCCACCTGATGAGTTATTTCTGTTTTATTATTAAAAGAGACAAATACTTCCTTAATAAATTTATAGTTAGTGACAGAATAGGACGTATACATTTCAAAACATGTATAAAAGTGATTAAACACTTCTTTAAACTAGTGTGTCATTGATAGGTTTGTAGTGTCTTGCCAACCCTCATGGCCTGCCCCCTGCCTTATGTTCCTTATTGTGGATCTTAAAAAACATTTTATAAATTCTGAACTGCTAGAGAAAGTTTTATCTCCCTAGAAAGAAGACTGCTCTTTGGAGAAAAATCAGTTTCTTCAGATCACTAAATTATCACTTTACATAATTAGTCTTTATTGTTAACATAAACCCTATTGGTGTACATAAAATCATAAGAATTGCTCCAATAATTGAGATGGTAATGGGTTATCCAAATATCCAGCTTGTAACATCTTAGGGTGAAATAGATATGAAAAATTTTATGTGTACCACTTTGCAGATAAATAAGCTGATTAATGCAAGCAAAAGCTTGAAAAAATTCACCAAAAATGTTACAGAATCCTAACTCTTCTGACACAATTATAAATTATAAGTACAGCTCTTCGCAATAGTTATCACCTACCTTGAAGATGGAGATGATTAATGTGCCATTTCTATTTATATGTGACTTTAAAATAATTTTTTATTTATATTTGAATATGTATATAATTATTAGTAGTTCAAAATATTTCAAACAAATGATACAAGTATGTACAACTTTACAAAATTTCTAGTGCATATGTTTAGGTGCTATAAATATGTATAATTTTATAAATATGCTCAAGAATTCAGCTACTACCTGTGATCCACTTCATTCTGGGAACTGAGAAGCATCAATTTCAAAGTGGAAAAGAGTTCACTTTTTTTTTCCTAAGAATTGTTTTTCTGGAATGAAAAGAATAACTTTTCATTCACAGCTTTTGAATGTCAGAGCTTAAAAGTCTTCTGTTTTGGGGGTGCCTGGGTGGCTCAGTCGGTTAAGCGTCGGACTTCAGCTCTGGTCATGATCTCACGGTTCATGGGTTCAAGCCCTGCATCGGGCTCTGTGCTGACAGCTCAGAACCTGGAGCCTGTTTCAGATTCTGTGTCTCCCTCTCTCTCTGCCCCTCCCCCACTCAGGCTCTGTCTCAAAAATAAACATTAAATTTTTTTTAAAAAAAATTAAATTGGGGGCGCCTGAGTGGCGCAGTCGGTTAAGCGTCCGACTTCAGCCAGGTCGCGATCTCGCGCTCCGTGAGTTCGAGCCCCGTGTCAGGCTCTGGGCTGATGGCTCGGAGCCTGGAGCCTGTTTCCGATTCTGTGTCTCCCTCTCTCTCTGCCCCTCCCCCGTTCATGCTCTGTCTCTCTCTGTCCCAAAAAAATAAATAAAAACGTTGAAAAAAAAAATTAAAAAAAAAATTAAATTAAATTAAGAAAAGTCTTCTGTTTCTGGGGGCATGGTACTCAGAGAGCAAAACAAGTCTAAATTAATGAAATTAATACAAATGATTACAAATAACAAATGGTTACAAATAACCAAGTCTAGTTAAAAAGGACTTTTGAAGTGAGAATTGTCAGATAATAATAATAAAAAACTCCCTCAGAAAACAGAGATGCTAATGTGTTGCAATATATGTTCTAAACTGATTATCGAGAGGAGGGTGGCTTAAAAAACAGATAAGAAAAGAAAGAAGAAGATGGCTATACTTAGCTACTTCGAAATTAACATTTTTTCTGGTTAATTTTTTTCCTGAGGCCAAAATATTTAGACAAATGATTTGTATCGGTAAAGCTTTGTCACCACTTAGATGTATTAGATGATAGATATATAGATGATAGATGGATAGATGGATGGATAGATGATAGATAATTTTTCTTCCAAAATAACTAGCATAACACAATCAAGATCCAAAGCTACCCTGAATTGGTCTCAGTAAGAGCTATATGCTCTTCAGTCTTGTGTATAACATTATGATGAGATAACCAGATCATCAGAAAATGATTACTTTCTAAGTCCATTCCGTAGCCTATATCCCCACTTACTACTCCATTATGATGTTGGGTATTAGAAATTTGCATTGAATATAAAAAGCTCAATTCCTTATAAACATATTCAGTTAAATGTTACCTGAAATGTATATTTAATGAGTACACTTATCCTCTGTTTTGTACCCCTAGGTATTTTAAACTACTAAAATTTTATATTTAATTTCATAAATCTAGTCCAGACTTGATGTTTTGTAGAATACAATGGAAAAGTAACATCCTTTTCATTTCTCTCTTTTAAAGTTAAGTGGGACTCATTCAAAAAGTGTAAAACAATATGTAAGTTTCAAATAGGTGTTTCTCAGGACGTAAAACTCATAAATAAAGTTAGAATAAATCCTTAAGTTTCCAAAAATACATCTGTTATCTGTGGCTGAATTTTTAACAAGTTAAAAACAATTTAGGGGAAAAAAAAACCTTGTAACTGAAATCTGAGTTTTCCTCAATACTGTAAGCTTTGAGGAGTATTTAAAGCTTTTGCTTCAAATATCCAATAGTTCCAAACTATTCTAAATAATGTTGAAGAAATGTTGGATATTCAGTGTCAATAGTTTCTACTAATATATAAAGCTTACAATTTACCACTGATTCTTTTCTGGGCATCATACTTTACAAATGGAACTAATTTCCTTTTCTAGAATCTTCTATTTATCAAATTTGGGATTATTGTTTTCATTTTCTCTTTTGTCTGCAAATTCTTCTGTTCAGAAATTTATAAAAATTTGAAGTCATTTCTGAGAGATGAAATTTACAATTTTCAATAATTTAAAAATAAAGACAGAGAAAAGGTGAGTTGGAACTGTAAAAAAGTCACTACAAGATTTAACTAAAATAGACCCAGCTTGAGAATTTGGAGCTTTGATATCCTACTACTGATCAAATGTGCCCTCCCTGGACATGCTATTTGACACATTTCTGTTCTCCAAAATCCTCATCTGTGAAATGTCCAAGAGAGGGAGAGGTATTATTTCACTGGAACATTGTAAGAATAAGATATGTGTGGGGCGCCTGGGTGGCGCAGTCGGTTAAGCGTCCGACTTCAGCCAGGTCACGATCTCGCGGTCCGTGAGTTCGAGCCCCGCGTCGGGCTCTGGGCTGATGGCTCGGAGCCTGGAGCCTGTTTCCGATTCTGTGTCTCCCTCTCTCTCTGCCCCTCCCCCGTTCATGCTCTGTCTCTCTCTGTCCCAAAAATAAATAAAACGTTGAAAAAAAAAATTAAAAAAAAAAAAAAAAGAAAAGAATAAGATATGTGTAACATGGGTATTTTTGTCTGTCTTAAATAGTGTGAGGTTATTCTTCCTGATAAGCAGTAAAACAAAAACACTATTGTTAGCGTATGGAAAAGTAGGAAGTGGCATTCACATATTATACCAAGTGATGCTTTCAAACTTCATTTGGAGACAGAACTAATTAGGAGATGCTTTGGAGATTTAATGAAGTGAGAAACTACCAGAGAATATACAGATAAAAAAATATTCCTTATTGGGACGCCTCGGTGGCTCAGGTGTCTGACTTCGGCTCAGGTCATGATCTCACAGTTCGTGGGTTTGAGCCCCGCGTTGGGCTCTGTGCTGACAGCTCAGAGCCTAAAGCCTGCTTCAGATTCTGTGTCTCCATCTCTCTCTGCCCCTCCCCTTCTTGTGCTCTCTCTCTCTCTCTCTCTTTCACTCTCTCAAAAATAAATAAAAAATATTGAAAAATATATATTTGTTACTTAGAGGAAGTCAAGAATGCAAAGATAAGCTATGGTTGGCTTTGTGCAATAAGTGATTGCATTAAGAAAAACGAGTAAAGCATAAAAGTAATCAAAAAATTGCCTACAAATACAAATTTGGTTTGAATTCTTCATTATAATTGACTGAATATACATAAAATGTGATCATTATAGCTCACAAGTCTAAGTTTATACCACTGCTCAATTAGTGGCAGATTACTTACTAGGAAAGAGAATACTCAGGAAGTAGTAAACCACAACTGGAAAGCTAGTCCTAAAAATGACAACCTATAGGGGCTTCTGGCTGCTCAGTCGGCTAACTATCTGGCTCTTAATTTCAGCTAAGGTGATGATCTCCTGGTTCATGGGATCAAGCCCCACATCCAGGCCCCTTGCTCATCATGGAACCTGCTTGGGATTCTCTCTGTCTCCCTCTGACCCTTTTCCTCATCGTGAGCATGCTCTCTCTCTCTCTCTCTCACACTCACTCTCTCTCAAAATAAATAAATAAACTTAAAAAAAGTGACAACTTATAAAATGATGGTAGATGTCACACATGTATTGTGTTACTTGGCCACAGATTAATTCCTCAAACGGTGTCAAATCTACCCTAAATATGGTAAACATATTTATTTATTCAATACATTAATTTACATAATATATATTTGCCTTCAAGCAGCAAAGTCATGTGTAATATAAACCACTTAAGGACAAAGTTATGACAGCAATCTTTTATAAGTATTCAATATTTACTGATGCTGTATTATAAAACTTCAAAAAATGCCTTCTTATACAAAAACACTAATTCAAAGAGATAATGTATCGCTACACTTACAGCAACTTTATTTACAATAGTCAAATATGGAACCAGCACAAGTGTCCATTGACAGATGAATGGATAAAGAAGATGTGGTATATATATACAATGGATTATTACTCAGCCATAAAAAAGAATGAAATCTTGCCATTTGCAACTACATGGATGAGTCTAGAGAGTATTATGCTAAGTGAAATAAGTCAGTTAGAGAAAGACAAATACCATATGATTTCAGTCATATGTGGAATTTAAGAAAAAACAAACAAGCAAATGAGAGAGAGAGAGAGAGAGAGAAGTCAAGATATGTACTCTTAACTATTGAGAACAAACTGATGGTTACCAGAAGGGAGGCTGATAGAGAGACAGGTGAAATAGGTGATGGGGATTAAGGAGTGCCCTTGTCATGATGAGCACTGGGTGTTGTATAGGAAGTGTTGAATCACTGTATTGTACACCTGAAACTAATATTACACTGTATGTTAACTATATTGGAATTGAAATAAAATTAAAAAAAAAAGAAATGCCTTCTTATTCTGAGAAATGTGCCAGTTCTTGAACTCAATAAAAGAGTATTTTGCAATGAATTAACATTTCAATTAAAGAAAATTTCCCCGTTTTCAAAACTCTGTAATAATTTAAGGTGAATTTTGTAAGTGTATAAAGCCAGAGATAATAATTATAGCAATTTTAATTGAACATTTGTAATTAAGAATCTAAATGTTCAAGCCAGGAGAAAATTTTTACAAGTACATAACTTTGAAAAGAGACAGATGCCAGTTAGAAATGTAGAATAGAATTACTAACAGAATTCCAGAAATGTGAGACATTATTTTTGGTTCATAATTGGTGATATTTTCAGATTTTAATGCAGATATATTTTCATAGACATTTAAGAGAGCAATGTAAATAGTTTTAGAATAAAATCACAAAACATAGTGATTTATAAATCTCCAATGTATTGTCTAGATTAGTCTAGTGTCCACTTCAGAGAAATACACACACAGACACACACACACACACACACTCCTGGGATGATTCCATAACCTCACTTAATAGGACATTCCAGTGTATATATTCCCCTGCAATAAGTAAATAAATGAATCAATATGACAAAGAGGTCAAGCAGTATTATTAAATTATCTGCCAGTTTGATTGTATCTCTCCAAAGACTCACTTGAGTAACTCATACTCTTTATCTTCTGGCAAAAATCCAAAAATGAAGGAGAAGCACAGAGAGTTCTCTGAAGGAATAGAAGACTTACCAGTGCATTTTGGAGGTTGTCTAAAGACAATGTTTCTTTCTAACATTTGTGATGACACTAATATTTATTAAAATATGTCTGTGGCTCTCCCAGCTTATATGAGGGTGTCTAGCCCATAGTTCTATGTTCTTGACATATAAAAGATGGTAAAGAATATATTTTTTATTTCTGTAGAAATATAAACTTCTACCAATTACGCTAATTTAGACATACGTGGTCCCTGTGTAGCCTGAATGAGCATGAGAATTTATTTTAAAGTTCAAACTGACAAAACTTAAAAAAACAGGCTGTTTTTTTAAATTTATTTATTTTTGAGAGAGACAGAGACAGCATGAGTGTGTGTGTGTGTGTGTGAGAGAGAGAGAGAGAGAGAGAGAGAGAGAGAGAATGAGAATCCCAAGCAGGCTCTGCACCATCAACACAGAGCCCAATGTGGGGCGCAAATTCAGGAAACTGTGAGATCATGACCTGAGCCGAAACCAAGAGTTGGTGCTTAACTGACTGAACTACCCAGGTGCCCCCAAAACCAGGCTGTTTTTAATCATTAGCTATGAAATTTTTAAGGAGATACCACAGTGTATCTAATATCAAGTAGAGTGTTGAAGTTGTAAATAGGCTATGAATGTATGTTACAAATAAATGAAGCCATGAGAATAATATATGGAGAGAGAGAGAGAGAGTTATCAATAGAGAAGCTTAAAAATTGATTTTAAGTATGATCTTGGCAAAGTCAGCAAGCTGCTGGCATTGGTTTCCTCATGCTTTTAGGCACAAAGCTGGACTATATTTCCTGGATTCCCTGTAGTTAAATAAAATCACAAAATTATGGTGGCCAAAAGAGTGGTAGCTAAAGAAATGTTATTCTCCTATTTCAAGTGACTGCAGGAGAAATGACTCCTAAGATATGTGAAAGATCAGTGGTGTCAGCAATATGACAAAATAGGTCATCCTTGACTTTACTCCCCCTCACAAGAAGAACAGCTAACAACTATTCAAGGACAAGACACCACTGAGAGAATCCTAGAACACAGGAGTAAGGCTAAAGCACCCTCCTGCACCACAGAGGCCAAGACAGAGTGCATTACTGCATTAAAAGGAGAAAAAAAGTGGCTACACACTGACCACGTTGCCCATCCTCCAAGCTACTGCAGCACTATATGGTACTACTCGGATCTGTCACCACGGGGATTACAGAGGACTCTTCAGGGCTCAGCCATTGAACATCTGATTGTGATGGAGAAAGGGGAAACTTGCAGCAACCAGCATATAGATCTTGGTGGGCTGAGTTCATACCTGCAGGACCCAAGTGGTAATCCCAACTAGCAGCTTTGCTCATCTGCAGAACAAAGTCAGGGATGTACTCTGACCAGGGAACTCAGCCGGGTATAGATCTGTCTGATTTAGATCCTCAAATAAGATTTTCTGACCCAAGAGCCAGTTTTGCCCATGCCCAAGCAAAGAGCAGAGTCATAACTCTACCCACTATGGAGAGTATCTTCTGGCCCCATCTAACCAGAAGGGCTGGTGACAATTCCTGGAACAGTAGAGAAGGGTAGGCAGAGTTAATCACCTACAAAGCAAAAGTGGCCCAGTTTAGTCAGGGAACTTGGGGTGCAGGTCAGCCAAGCAGGGAATCTAATGATAAGTTAGCCCCACTCATCAATGAATTCAGCCCTCCACTTGTCTAACCAGGAAACCTAACCAAAGCACACAGAAAACTATATAGCCCATTCAACAAGCCTATGTACAGTGGCACTTGAACAAAAAATGCAGTCTGTGGCTTTCCTCATTCATGGAGCAAAACTGGTAGCCTCTCCTGACCAAGAAATTCAGTGCACACCCTGGCCTAAATTGGGTCCCCAAAAGTGACCTGTACAGGCTCTTGGTCCCATCCTGCTGCCCTGGAAGGGCAAAGAAGCTAATTCATAGTCCCATCTATAGTAGATATAGTACCCAGTCCAACCATCTAGTAAGCCTGATCAGAAGATACAGGCAACCATGGAACTCATCCTATAATCTTACTCAAAAGCAAACCAAGCCAGCAGTCCTATCCAATTGTTCTTAGCCAGAGGCATACCACTCTGCATCCCTATTCTTAGTGTGCAAATAGTTGACTCGCCCAGAAGTAGACCATACTTGTAGGTCCCATTTGCCCAAGGACATTACCAGCAGACACGCCCAGAAACCCAAACTGGGCTGACTGGTAAAGAACAGTCTCTGCCACAGCAAACCTGTAAAAGGAGCCCAATTACTCAAATGCACAGATACCAATGTAAAGAATCAGGGATCACAAAAATCAGGTAATATGATGCCACCAAAAGAAACAAATAAAACTCCAGTAACTGAGCCTAAAGAAATAGAAATCTATGAACTGCCAGACAAAGCATTCAGAATAATCCTCTTAAGAAAGTTTAGTGAAGTATAACATAGACAGACAAACAAAATTAAGAATATGATGAATATGCAAACAAAATGAGAAATTTGACAAAGAAATAGCAACCATAAAAAAATTAAAAATATAAATAAGCTAGAAAAAAAAACAGAAATCCTAGAATTCAGAAACAAAATAACTGAAGAATTCAATAGATAGTTTCAAAAGTGGACTTAACCAAGCAGAAAGAAGAGTCAGTAACCTGGATTTTAAGATATTAGAAATTACCCAGTCTGTTGAAGTAAAAAAAAAAAAAAAAAAAAAAAAATTTAAAAAGAGTAAGAAAGCCTACAGGAATTATGGGATGCAATGAATGGAAATAATATTCTCATTATAGGAATTCCAGAAGGATAGGAGAAAGAGAATGGGACAGAAAATATATTTAAAGCAATAATGGCCTAAAATTCCTGAACCTGGGGAGAGAAATGGACATTCATATCCATGAGGCCCAAAGGATCCCAAATAGATTAAACCCAACTGGGCTACACTGGAACACATCATAATCAAATTGCAAAAGTCAATGCCAAAAAAAAAAAAAAAAAAATTAAAAACAGTAAGAGAAGAAAGAGAAGTTACATACAAGGGGACCCTTCCCCATAAGACTGTTGGTAGATTTCTCAACAGAAACTATACAGACCAGGAGAGAATGGAATGACATATTCGAAATACTGAAAGAAAGTAACTGTCAGCTAAGAATCCCATACTTGGCAAAGCTGTCCTTCAGGAACAAAGGAGGGATAGACTTTCTTGAACAAACAAAAGCTGAGGAGATTCATCACCACCGAACCTGACTTACAGGAAATACTAAAGGAAGTTCTTTGAGTGGAAATAAAACTACACTAATTCACATCATAAAAACATTAAAAGGTAGTTGGGACACTCAGGTGGCTCAGTCAGTTAAACGTCCGACTCTTGATTTTGGCTCAGGTCATGATCTCACAGTCATGAGATCAAGTTCACATCAGGTTCCACACTGGGCATGGAGCCTGCTTAAGATCCTCTATCTCCCTCTCCCTCTGCCCCTCCCCCACTCCTGTATGCTCTCACTAGTTCTCTCTCTCTCTCTCTCTCTCTCTCTCTCTGCCAAAAAAAAAAATTTTTAAAGTAGCATAAATCTCACTGGTAATGGTAAATACATAGTCATAGTTGGATTCTGCAATATGGTAATAGTGGTGTACAACTCACTTAAAACTCTAGTTTAAAAATTAAAGAAATGAATATAGTAAAAATAACCATAATTACAATAATCTGTTATTAATTACACAATATAAAAAACATGTACATTGTAATAGCAATAACCTAAAATGTCAGGAGGAAGAGAGGTAAAAGTTTAAAGTTTACAAATTCTATGGGAGTTAAGTTGTTATCAGTTTAAAATAAGGTATTACAAGTTTATGATATTTTATGTAAGCTTCCTGGTAACCACAAGGGAAAATTTTTAGTAATTACACAAAAATAACACAATAAAGTCA
The DNA here is from genome assembly GCF_028749965.1 of Puma concolor. Taxonomy (NCBI): domain Eukaryota; kingdom Metazoa; phylum Chordata; class Mammalia; order Carnivora; family Felidae; genus Puma; species Puma concolor. Next base: position 119,035,416 of record NC_141675.1, read on the forward strand.
AGCATACTGATATCAAAATACATCAAACCATACACACACACATACACACACACACACACACACACACACACACACACACCCCTCAGCAGGTTGGAAACAATGGATCTAAAAAACAACCAGAAAATAATTAATAAAATGGCGTTAATAAGTCGTTACATATCAATTATCACCTTAAACATAAATGGATTAAATTCTTCAATTTAAAGAAGACTCCTAATAGTTAAAGAAATTCTGAGAAAGAAGAACAAAACAAGAGGCATAACACTTCCTAATCTTAACCTATTGTTAAACTATAGTCATCAAAACAGCATGGTACTGGCATAAAAACAGACAGGTAGACCAATAGAACAGAATTGATAGCCCAGATATATGCCCACGCATACACACTCAACCAATATTCGAGAAGGTTGCCAAGAATACTCAATGGAGAAAAGACTGCCTCTTTAATAAACAATGCTGGAATAACTGGATATTTACATGTAAAAGAATGAAACTTAACCCATATCTTATGCCACTCATAAAAATTAACTTGAACTTGATTAAATACTTAAATGTCAGAGATAAAACTTTGAAACTTCCAAGAGAAAACATAAAAACAAAGTTCCTTGACATGGGTCAGGATATTTTATCCAAAATACCTAAAGCACAAGCAACAAAATCAAAAATAAACAAGTAGGACTACATGAAACTAAAAAGATTCTGCACAGCAAAAAAGTGAACCATCAACAAAGTGAAAGGACAGTTTATGGAATGAGAAAAGACATTTGCAAACTGTATAGCTGATAAAGGGTTAATATCTGGGGTGCCTGGGTGGCTCAGTTGGTTAAGCGTCGACTTCGGCTCAGGTCATGATCTCACAGTTTGTGGGTTCAAGCCCCATGTCGGGCTCTGTGCTGACAGCTCAGAGCCTGGAGCCTGCTTCAGATTCTGTATCTCCCTCTCTCTCTGACCCTCCCCCATTCATGCTCTGTCTCTCTCCGTCTCAAAAATAAATAAACATTTTTTAAAAAGGGTTAATATCCAAAATACATAAAGAATTCATACACCCCAATAGCAAAAAGTCAACCCAATTTAAAAATTGGGCAAAGGACCTGAATAGACATTTCTCCAAAGAAGATATATGAAAGGCCAACAGGTAAATGGAAAGATGCTCAACATCACTAGTCGTTCAGGAAATGCAAATTAAAACTACCTCACACTTGTTAAAATCGCCCTATCTTAAAAGACAAGACAAATGCTGGCATGGATGTGGATGAAAGGGAATCCTTATGCACTGTTGGTGGGAAAGCAAACTGGTGCAGCCACTATAGGAAACCGTATGAAGGTTCCTCACAAAAATAAATAAAACTACCATATGATCCAGCAATTCCACTTCTGCAAATATATCCAAAGGAAATGAAAACATTAACTTGAGAAGATATCTGCACTCCTATGTTCATCGCAGCGTTATTTACAATAGCCGAGATATGAAAACAATAAGTGTCCATTGATGAATGAATGCGTAAAGAACTTATGGCATGCTCATACAATAGAATATTAGTCAGCCATAAAAAATGAGGAATTCATATCATTTGTGACAACATGAATGGACCTTGAAGGCATTATGCTAAGTGAAATAAGTCAGACCAAGAAAGACAAATACTGTATGTTTTCATTTGTATGTGCAATCTAAAGCAAACAAACAAACAAAATCATAGAAAAAGAGATCATATTTATGGTTACCAGAGGTGAAAGTTGAGGGTAGGAATTACAGAAGTGTTCAAAAGGTACAAACTTCCAATTATAAGATAAATAAGTACTAGGGATTTAATGTATAACATGGTGACTATAGCTAACAGTGCTGTATAAAAATAGGAAAATTGTTAAAAGAAAAATCCTAAGAGTTCTCATCATCAGGAGAAAAAAAAATTATTTATTTCTTTTCTTTTTATTGTATCTACATGAGAGGATGGATGTTAGCAAAACCTATTATGGCAATCATTTCACAAAATATGTAAATCAAACAATCGTGTACTCCTTAAACTTGTACTGTGATATAGTCAATTATTTTTCAATAAAACTGGGAAAAAATCGAAAGATACGTGGTCCCATGTGGTAAATGTGAAGAGGCATAAGGACTGCCTTCAAAGGACAGTCTCTCAAGGAGTCACACTAACTTTGAGCTCTTAGCTAAGCAGAAATTAATTCTCATTGTCTTAGGCTATTAAGATCAGGGGTTTGTCTGCTACAGCACTTAGTGTTACCTTACTTCTGAGTTAAGGGGATTCTCAAACTTCAGCGTACATCAAAATCACCTGGGCAGCTTATTAAAACACATCAAAGGGCCCCACCCCAGAGTTTGTGATTCAGGGAATCAAGGGTGACACCCAAACATCTGTATTTCTAACCAATTCTCATATGTTGCCCTTGGTACCACACTTTAAGAATTGCTTCTTTAACTAGTACAATATGCTAAAGGTAAATATAAATTATTTTTTATTAGCTACTGGAACTTTCAAGTATAAAAAAGCTTTCTCTCTTTATTTTTCTGAATTTCTCATAATTATTTTGGTAAGAATTTGAACTAGTGTCTAAAATCGGTCAAATGTAGGGGCGCCTGGGTGGCGCAGTCGGTTAAGCGTCCGACTTCAGCCAGGTCACGATCTCGCGGTCCGTGAGTTAGAGCCCCACGTCAGGCTCTGGGCTGATGGCTCAGAGCCTGGAGCCTGTTTCCGATTCTGTGTCTTCCTCTCTCTCTGCCCCTCCCCCGTTCATGCTGTCTCTCTCTGTCCCAAAAATAAATAAACGTTGAAAAAAAAAAATTTAAAATCGGTCAAATGTAGAATCAATCTTAATTTTTTTAATTCCTACTCTTTCTTCCATAAACAATTCTTTCTTTATTAAGCTAAATGACAGATTTTCAGAGCATATTAATGAGAAGTTATCACTATAAAATCATTGTGAATTCCTAATTAGACTGAATTTATCAGTTTTTTGTTCTGTTTTCTTCGATAAGCTACACCCTAGCTATGTGCTGGTTCCTGCAACTCACCATAAACTTAAGTGAGTTCCCTTCTTCCCTTTTATTGCCATCTCTTTTAACTTCAAGTTCCTTTAAGTCCTTTCTAGGCTCTCCTGGGCATTTATAAATGACAGGGAACCCAGTTACTGCCTTCGGAATCTTCAAATCCTTCAGAAACTGAAATATCCAATTATTGCTTGAGTTCTTGTTTTTTTGCTTTCTTAGAACTTTCTCGGCCATTCCATAAATATTTGAACACAATGCAGTCATTTAAAAATTCACAGCATTTGGTTTGCCAGTTTCTTTAGGAGGCTTCAAAAGGACACATGTTTTTAAATTAAACTATAGAAACAGCAAGAAAAGTATATTTTTTCTCAAAGATGCTCTGCTGCAGGTGATGGAACCAAATTCTAAGGACATAAACAAAGCCTTCAGTTAAAATGTGTAAGTATGAGTCTATTTACCTATACATATGTATTTATAGAGAGAGGAGGGATGTAAATATAGATGTAATATAAAGCATCAAATCTCCTTAAAGAAAATGATTCAAAATCACCTATCTCCTCTGTGAATCAGGGACAATAAAATACTCATAGTATTTTGTAATAAATGAGAAAGACATATAAATATTATCGGACACATAGCAGTCAGGAGAGTTAGCTACTACTCTTACTACTGCTATTATCACTTGGATTCCTAAGCGGGCATTATAAGGACCAGTGACCTCTATGGACGACCAGCAATGTCCCTGGATTCTAGACATGAGCTGTCTTTTGGGATTATTGATACTCTAAGATTGGGTATTGGGGGCTACCTCTTTGGTACAGGATGCTGAGGCTCTAAAAATTTAGGGACTAATGAATTCAGAGGTTACCAGATGAAAAATGACACAAATAAAATAATTTCAGAAATACCAGAAAAAGCCTTTTGTCTGAAAATATAAAAGCCCACTGGTACGTAGAATTATTTAAGTAATTTTTTTTTTAAGGGAGGGAGCAAGTGAGCAAGAGGCAGAAAGAGTGAGAGAGGGAGAGAGAGGGAAGTGGGGCCCACCCAAAGTGGGGTTCATGTTTTACCCAAGTGGGGCTCATGCTCACCCAAAGTGAAGTGGGGCTCCTGCTCCCCAGAAATGGGGCTTGAGCTCATCTGATGTGGGACGCAAACTCCCAAACTGTGAAAGCAACACCTGAGCTGAAGTCAGATGCTTAACAACTGAGCCAACCAGGTGCCCTAAGTAAATAAATTTTAAAAAGTGTCTTTATTCTAGGGCACCTGGGTGGCTCAGCCTGCTAAGCATCCGACTCTTGACTGTAGCTCAGATCATGCTTTCCCAGTTTGTGACTGTGAGCCCCACGTTGGGCTCTGCACTGACAGTGTGGAGCCTGCTTGGGATTCTTTCTCTGTTGCTCTCTCTCTCTGCACCCCCCCCTTTCCCTCTCTCTCTCTCTTTCAAAATAAATAAATGAACCTTAAAAAAATGTGTCACAATTCCTATCAAAATAACACCACCATTCTTCATGGAACTAGAACAAACAATCCTAAAATTTGTATGAACCACGAAAGTCCCTGAATAGCCAAAGCAGTGCTGAAAAAGAAAACCAAAGCTGGAGGCAACACAATTCCAGACTTCAAGATGTATTACAAGTTGTAATCACCAAGAAAGTATGGTATTGGCACAAGAGCAGACACATAGATCAATGGGACAGAATGGAGAACCCAGAAATCATCCCAGAAATGTATGGCCAACTAATCTTTGACAAAGCAGGAAAGAATATCCAATGAAAACAGAGAGTTTCTCCAGCAAATGATATGGGAAAACTGGACAGCGACATGCAGAAGAATGAACTTGGACCACTTTCTTACACCATACACAAAAATAAACTCAAAATGGATGAAAGACCTAAACGTAAGACAGGAAACCACCAAAATCCTAGAGGAGAAAACAGGCAATAACCTCTTTGACCTTAGCTGCAGCAACTTCTTACTTGACATATCTCCAGAGGCAAGGAAAACAAAAGCAAAAATTAACTATTGGGACTTCATTAAAATAAAAATCTTCTACACAGCAAAGGAAATAATCAGCAAAGCTAAAAGGCAACCGATGGAATGGGAGAAGATATTTGCTAATGACATATCAGATAAAGGGTTAGTATTTAAAATCTATAAAGAACTTATCAAACTCAACACCCAAAGAACAAATTGAAGAAATGGGCAAACAAGTGAAGAAATGGGCAAAAGACATGAATACACACTCTTCCAAAAAAGACATCCAGATGGCTAACAGACACATGAAAAGATGCTCAACATCACTCATCATCAAATCAAAACCACAATGAGATACCACTTCACACCTGTCAGAATGGCTAAAATTAACAACCCAGGCAACAACAGATGTTGGCAAAGATGCAGAGAAAGAGGAACCCTTTTGCACAGCTGGTGAGAATGCAAACTGGTGCAGTCAACTCTGGAAAACAGTATGGAGTTTCCTCAAAGAATTAAAAATAGAGCTACCTTAAGGTCCAGCAATTTCACTACTAGGTATTTATCCAAAGGATACAAAAATTCTGATTCAAAGGTGCACATGCACCCCAATGTTTATAGCAGCAGTATCAAAAATAACCAAAGTATGGAAAAGGCCCAAATATCCATTGACTAATGAATGGATAAAGAAGATGTGACATACATACATACATACATACATCACACACACACACACACACTGGAATATTACTCGGTGATCAAAAAGAATGAAGTCTTGCCATTTGCAACAATATGGATGGAACTAGAGTGTATTATGCTAAGCAAAATAAGTCAGAAAATACAGATATCATATGAGATCACTCATATCTGGAATTTAAGATACAAAACAGATAAACATAAGAGAAGGGAAGCAAAAATAATATAAAAGCAGAGGGGGAGACCAACCATAAGAGACTCTTAAATACTGAGAACAAACTGAGGGTTGCTGGTGGTGTGTTGGGTGGGAGGAAGGGCTAACGGGGTGAGGGGCATTAAGGAGGACACTTGTTGGGATGAGCACTGGGTGTTATATGCAAGTGATGAATCACTAAATTCTATTCCTGAAATTTAAAAGAAATAATAATAAAAATAAAAGTGTCTTCATTCCCAGACATACAGACGGCTTACAGACATACAAAAAGATGCTCAATATCACTCCTCAGGGAAATACAAATCAAAACTACAATCTGATATCACCTCACACCATTAGAATGGCTAAAATTAACAACACGGAAACAGCAGGTGTTGGAGAAGATGTGGAGAAAGGGGACCCTCTTATACTGTTGGTGGGAATGCAGATGGGTACAGCATCTCTGGAAAGCAGTATAGAGGCTCCTTAAACAGTTAAAAATAGAACTACCCAACAATCCAACAATTACACTAATAGGTATTTACGCACAGGATACAAAAATACTGATTTGAAGGGATACATGAACACCGATGCTTATAGCAGCATTATCAACATGGTCCAATCATGTAAAAAACCCAGTGTTTATTGACTAAAGAATGGGTAAAGAAGAGGTGGTATATATATATATATATATATATATATATATATATATATACACACACAATGGAGTATTAGTCATAAAAAAGATTGAAATCTTGCCATTTGCAATGATGTGGATAGAGCTAGAGAATATTATGCTAAGCGAAATAAGTCAGAGAAACACAAATATCATAATTTCACAAATATGTGGAATTTAAGAAAAAAGACAAGCAGTGGGAAAAAATAAAGAGAGAGAGAGACAAACCAAGAAACACACTCTTGACCATAGAGAATAAACTGAGGATTACTGTAGGTGACATGGGCAAGGAAAGGGTTAAATAGGTGATGGGTATTAAGGAGGTCACTTATTGTGATGAGTGCTGGATGTTGTATGTAAGTGATGAATCACTAACTTCTACACCTGAAACTAGTATCACACTATGTGTTAACTGAAATTTAAATAAAAACTATTTTTTAAAAAAGCATCTTCATTTCTATTTTTCTTAGGGTTTAACAGATGATGCTTGAATGGTGGCACAGCCTTTTTTTGGAATTGGGTGTAGGGAGAGAACAGAGATGGGAGTGAGTTACCCGTGGGAGTGTAGAAACTTGGAACCCCTAAACAGAAAAAGTGAGCCCAGGGGAGACTGGAAGTCGGGTTTTGCTGTGGTGGTGGTTGTCATTATATTCAGATTGGCTTTTCCTTCATGGCCATGAACTTGGGAGCTCTGTAGTGGTAAAAGCCTATGAGACATGGGCTTCTTAAAACCCACTGACATTATTATTAAAAGTTTCTTGCAGCCATTTCCACTCTCTAAACTAGCTTTCAAGTATACATTAATGTGGGCATAGGATGATGAAGATAACCACAGAGAACAAAGAGCTGTGGCAGAATTATAGGGGGAAAAACTCTTTGTCTAATATGAGACCTTATTCCTATTACCACAAGGGCAAGTAGACTGAGTCATATTAAACCTCAGTGGGATTTTGTTGTTGTTGTTGTTGTTGTTTTTACTATAAAATGACATTATTGCTTTCATTTTAATTTTTTTTAAGTAATTGAAACTCACCTTGCTCAGGAAAATATTAACAAAACTTCTAAGAATACATAATTGGGGGGGTCCCTGGGTAGCTTAGCCAATTAAGCATCGACTCTTGATTTCAGCTCAAGTCATGATCTCACAGATTCATGGGATGGAGCCCCACGTCAGGCTCTGTGCTGACAGCATGGAGCCTGCTTCGAATTCTCTCACTCCCTCTCTCCCCGCCCCTCCCCTGCTCATGCTCATTCTCTCTTTCAAAATAAATACTAAAAAAATAATACATAATTAGGGGAGATAGAATTTTTTATAGGGAGAAAAGAAAGAGCAGTGTATCAACTAATATATAAAAGGAAGCCAGGAAAGAAGTCAAATAACATACATCAAAAATAGGTTTATGTACTAGTTTTACCCAGGGCACAAGTTTGGGGAGAATTAATGCTGATTTTCATGAGAATTCAAATGCAATAATGTGTATAAAAGTGCTTTACATTCTGTATGGCACTATGAAAGTGCTCCTTAGTTTTTGATAAAATAGTATAAAATCCATTATTTCATTCTCTTCCCCAACCCATCTGGGATCAGTATTCTGATACCATGGGACTTTCCTGGTGCCTATTCCTCAAATCAGATAAGATATCATTTCTGGGGGGCACCTGGACGGCTCAATCAGTTAAGCATCTGACTTCAGCTCAGGTCATGATCTCACAGCTTGTGAATTCAAGCCCCGTGTCAGGCTCTGTGCTGACAGCTCAGAGCCTGGAGCCTGCTTCGGATTCTGTGTCTCCCTCTCTCTCTCTCTGCCCCTCCCCCACTCGTGCTCTGTCTCTCTCTCAAAATAAATAAACAGTAACAAAAAATGTTTTAAAGAAATCATTTCTGAAAGTCTGGATGCTATACTTGCAAAGAGAACTTGTGCTTGCATGAATTTGAATCACTTAGAAAAAGGAGCCTTAAGCTCCTTACTTTTTATTTACTTCACTTTCTTAAAGAAGTTCCAAAAGCTTTTCAACTCTGAAAGAGCTCTAATTATATCTATGTATTTCATATAATAAATTATAGTACTATAAATCTAATTATTTGCCATAACATATCCACATGGGCATAAAAATGCAAAAGTATTTTTAAAAATCATATTTTACATTCTTCCTAATACAAAACATTTGAAGACATAATCAAGGCAATAATTCAAAAACTATTTCCATCCTAATGTATGCCTGGGTTCACTGACCCCTTATATGTGTGCACAGGCTTGCAAGAGAAACACCTGGGCCATGCTAGAATTGAAATAAAACTGTACCACCTGGGACAAAAATGCACATATCTCTAATACCTCAACATACCAGGAAACCTAACAGAATTCATATGTGTAACAAAATTATTCTCGCAAGCATTGGCTTTTTCCTCCCAGCAGTCTAGAACATAGAAAACGTTCTGGGTGCCAGCGGGCAGAGGCTGTCCTTTTTTGTTTCTGGCACGTGGGCAAAACGCGAACTTACATCTGTGTCACGAGTCGGTGTGATGCTATTGTCAAAGCAGCTCAGTCAAATTCCTTATCATTCTTTCAATATTAAGTCCTCCTGAATATATGGTTTGAAACTTTTCAGTAGCGCCAGGGAACTATATGTACCCCCAACATAATTCACATTTAAATTAGAATCCATTTTCTAGAGAAAACAAAAAGTTTAAAAGTCACACCCATATTCAATATTATTTGCCATGCTGTCACTCAGAATAATTGTGAAATTATACAGTGATTTGAAATCATTTCATTATAATGCATGTTTTCTCCTATCTTCAAGGATCAGAAGAGTCAGTGCATTTGACTGAAGTTTGAAGACCAGTTAAGTTTCATTAAACCCTATTGTTCTCAATTGATGTATTCACCCCAGAATGTTTATCCACCTCTGAACTTCCCCAACTGATTTACCTAAGGGTGTTTGGGGCTCTCTCATCACTAACTTGATAAAACCCAAACTTCTTTCTTTCTTCTCCTACTTTTCTTTCAATGTTTATTTATTTTTGGGACAGAGACTCTGAGACAGAGCATGAACGGGGGAGGGGCAGAGAGAGAGGGAGACACAGAATCGGAAACAGGCTCCAGGCTCTGAGCCATCAGCCCAGAGCCCGACGCGGGGCTCGAACTCACGGACCGCGAGATCGTGACCTGGCTGAAGTCGGACGCTTAACCGACTGCGCCACCCAGGCGCCCCTCTTCTCCTACTTTTCTTAAAGTTCTTATTCCAGTGGCCCATAACTTCTCAGCAAATCACACTGATGTGTTTTTAACCCTGCCCTGGCTGTGAAGACAGACACAAACTGGTAGATTTTCTATGTAGCTCCTAGCCTGTCTCCAACCTGTCCTCTACTTCTTCCCCTACAGTGACCCTGGGCTGCTGCAGCCTCCTCCAGATCAATTTTCTGCTTCAGCATGATTCCCTTTCTCTGAAGCCACATGTTCCCCTTACAGGGATCTTTCATATCACTGCCAACGTTGTTTTCATATAACTTGGACCATAACTCACTCTGTACATACCCAGGTTGATTCATCTCTGCTGTACCCTCAGTTTTCCAGGATTCAGTATCCTTTCTTTGCTGAAAAGTGTATTTCTCTAAGCCTATTTAACACTAGTTTGCTCAAGCAACTATTTTAATCTTGCTCTATTCCTGAATTTTCTAAGAGGGAGATAGAAAGTTATTTCATTTTTGTCTGACCTCTTGCAAGGCTGAATCCACTCTGTTCTTCAAATTAGTTTAAAATTTTTAATTTCATTTATATACCCACACATTTACACACATCTTTTTGTACATGCATTTTTATAGCTTGCTGTGGTATTATCACAAACACTAATATGAGAAAGATTATGTCTGTATAAATCTTCATAGGACATGTGAAATCTCATGTTCAGACAGGCATTGGGTACTGATTTAATAGCTGCAAAGATGTTTGTAAGAAATACCGAAACAAAAACGTATGTAAAGTTCAAGAATCAAGCTGACACTTCTCAAGTTACACAATGATAAACTACCTTGTATAAACATCCTGCATAACTACAGTTCACATAATACTATGTAAGTAATCTTAATAAACTACTGAACATTGGAATTTAGAAAACATGTTCAACATTAACTATAATCAAAATATTACTGTAAAGAAATATAGGATGTCTAAAGAAATATGCAATAAAAGTAATGGGAGAAAATCAAACCAAATATTTGCATAAAAAAGTACATGGAAAATTTGATTTCTGCTTTTCCTTAATGTTAATAGCTATCCAAAATTCATAATCTGAATTGTACACACATAAATGGTTTGGAATAGGATCAATAAAAATTATGCTAATTCTTGAGCAGTAGAAACTCAAACAGTCATAACAGTGACTTAAACAAGAGATAAGTTTGTATCTTTTATATAATCCAAACCAGTTTAAGGCTAATATAAAAGTTTCATAATCATTATGTTTTCAGATTCCTTTGATAACATTGTCCTATGATCCTCCACACATGGTTACACTTCATGGTCAAAAGAGGCTGCTTAAACTCAGCCTTCACATATGCATTTCAGCATATATGTTTCAGCCTAAAAACAAAACAAAACAAAACAAAACAAAACAAACAAAAAAAACAAGGATAGTCATTCCTGTTAAGAATACTTGTCAGAAGTCACAAACTCCCATTGGCTAGAAATAACCATCTGTACTTACCTACCTACAAATGTTTCTGAGAAATATGTTTATTGTGTCTAGTAAAAATCAGTCCCATTACCAAAAAAGCAGCAGAGTAGATATTGGGGATCAACTAGCAATATCTACCACAAGGCCATAGTTGTAAGTTTTACATTTGAACACAAAATTAATCTTCCACTTTTCTCCACAGAAGGTGTAGTGACCCAATCCAAGCTAACATCAGAGAATGACTCCCAGGACTTCAGTGGGATCTACCAGCTGAGGACAGTCAAGCGCTGGACTCAAGCATCATGCTCTGACCTGAAGCCAGTGGGGCTGTTGATAAGAACCTGAGAACAGGGTCAACCAAGGGCCAAGATATTGAGCTGGTGATATCATTTGAACTTTGAATCGAACTATGTCTAGAACCAGTCCTACCTATGTGTGTCAGTAAAGTAGTTTCCATGATGACAAGTCAATTTTTGCCCAGATTTTCAAATTTCTGCTATGTCCTCTATGTAACACAAACTATATTCACAAAGTCAGTGTGTGTCTGTTTATTTTAAATTCTTACTAGGGTTTATATATTAAGGTGATTCTACACTTGCAAAATTACAATCAAAACATTGATATAAAGAAAAATGTCCTACATGTTAGGTTTTAAGATTTTCCTTTTTTATACATTCAAGAAAAATACTGTCCAGTGTAAATATAATGCAAGCCACAGATGTGAACTATCTATATGCTTTTAAATGTTCTCAGTAGTTACATTTAAAAGGTAAAAAGAAACACATAAGATTAATTTATTTTATTTAACCCAAAACGTCAAAATATTAACATTTCAACATATGATCAATATAACAATTATTTTTAAACGTTACATTTCTTTTCTTTCTATGTCTGAGAAATCTTGTGTGTTTTATACTTAGAGTCCATCTCAATTCAACTTAGACACATTCCAAGTGCTAAGTAAACAGGCATGGCCAGTGGCTACCATATTATGGCATCTCTCTAGTGCAAGTGATTCATAGGAATGATTGATCCATACCCTAAACAGTGAAAAAAAGTTATTATAAACCAATTGAGTTTCATAAGTCTGATGGTAAGGGATGAGTACCTGTGGGAAGCGTGATAATTTTTTTACACTGTTAGGTTTTTTTGGTCATTTTTTCCCCCATGTATTGGCATGAACTTGCCAATAGGCTAAAAGATCAACAGAGTTGCTTTGATTGAAGATAACTGAAAACTCAGTTCCAACTGTCCTGAACGGGGGTAAAAAAATGCATTGAGTTATATAATTACAAAGACCAAGGGTAGTATTAGATGCATAAAACTTAAGGTTCAGGGACTCAGCTACATTCTAATTTGTGTTGGTGTCACTTTCAGTAAGGTGGACAATTCTAGATTTATGTCTAGTTGAGTCAAATTCAGCAAAAAAGAGCACTATTTCCTAACTGTCCATAAAAAACCCAGCCTGATTCCCATTGGCCTAAATTGATTCACATGCCTGATTCCTGAAGTAATTTGGGGGGCTGGGGTGGAAATTCTGGCAGATTGAAATGTTTTATTGCCAAAAGCTGGAGCTGGCGTGAGAAACTGTCTTTCTTTGAATGAAATGTGAACAATCAGTATTTTGTCAAAGAAAAATTGAAATAGGTACAAAGTGGAAAAAAAGCAAATTTCTACTCCAGTTTATTTAATTGTTTCTGATGCCCTTTATATCTGTGGTTACATTAATTTTCTTAAACACAGATTGTACATTTGTAATTCTATCCATTTTTTCTTACCTAAAATTACCAAATTATAAGTATTTTTATAAATACTTTATAAGTATCACAGTTTTTAAAGAATTAAGATGAATCTACCAATTTTACTTGGCTTCTTTTGTATTTAGTATTTTTGACTTGGTTTTTATTAATCCCTTCTTTGTTGTGTTCATTTGTTTTCCGGTTACTTCTGTAGTTGCCTGAATTTGTAGAAGCATTTAGGAAAGAATTTGATAGCTTTTACACCTGTACTGAGTCACGTAATTATTTTCCACGTGTTTACTGTGTCATCCCAAAGTTTTGTGAGTCCCTTCTGCCTCACTGCCTCTGTTCTGAACAATTCACAATATCAATATTAGGAGACTGCCATGGCAAAATCCTGGGTTTGGTTCTAAATTAGTTATCTTCATGCAGAACTAAATGATCACATGTGGCTTTTATTTCTTTTGTTCTCTTGGTTTTACTAGCTTTTACAATAACTGTATATAATGCTGTAACCAAATAACAATAAATGCTATTTTTAAAAAGGAAAACATTTAAGTGCGTCCTAAACAATATTTTTAATCATTCAGTAATACAATCTTATTTTGTAAATAGGCTCTTCTACTAAGTCTAGAGTAAGTAGTTGTAAAAAAGGTCTTTTCTCTGAAACTTCCTTCCGAAAAAAAATTAAAATGAAAAAATATTAAAACTTTTGGTTTTTTCCTGTTCTTTTGTGTCTGGTTAGGTGCTTGGGAAAGGAAGTTTTCTACAGATACTTTTCATTTTTTTTCTGTTATCTCTTGCCCAAAGTTAAGAATCAGTGTATTCAATCATCCGAGGTCCCATCTAGCTTTTATTTTCTTGAATTCTCATGTTTATTTATTTTTGCTCTGTAACTGCAGTTTTCACATTTTGCTTGTCTTGCTGATTTGGAAAAAAAATCAGCCTTAACTGTGCTGAAACTAGTTCTCTAATATACAAGTCTCCTACAGTGTTTTCTCCATTAGTAAGCCAAACTGTCCATTTCCCAACTGATTTTTTTTTCCCTAAAGCTTTTTAACTAGAAGAAAAATAGCCATACACTCCATCAATTAGTGGGCTTTATTAAAATAATTCTGACTTATATAAGCATAACATTTTATAGATTTTTTTACATGACTTCTCATATTTAGATACGGGAACTACATCCTTTATTGATTTATCAAGGAGAAACTTTCTAAGACATATTTAATTTCATTTAAACAATAGTTCTGCTGCTGCTGAGAACTAGATGCCATGCACAGCTCCTCTGGAATAGTCTATCAAGTGGTCTTCAACCCTCCACCCCTTGGGAAGTACCACTGTTTCTACACAGTTGAGTAAAACCCCATAGGGGTAAGGTTATACTGATATATGTTTCTTCTATTATATAATATGCAGACACAACCTGTAGTTTCACAGAGAAGTTATTTCTTTCTATACAATGAGAATAGTAATTCTGGTTCCCTTACTGTGACCAAATAGTAAACTAACAATTTGAGTGAGGAAACATTGTTTAATGTGAAATAATATTTCGTGTCTTAGCACCTTTTTAGTTAACAAAAACTTTTATATAGTAACAAACAATTTATAGTATATTTACATGAGGTTGTCATACTGGTGATTTTCCATTATTACACAATTAAAAAGCTTGGTATTTTTGTGCTGATTCATTCAGTCACCATCAGGGCACCTGCATTGTGCCAGGTGCTTGCGCTCTCAGGTTCTAGAAATTTTACAGTGGGAAAAACCTTTCATATTTCCTGCCCTTGAAGGGCTCAGAGAATAATGAATGAGGATAGTTAATGTATGATTAAGGTAAATAATGGTTTAATTAAATGTTCTGTAAAGAAAAGGTACACGGTACTATGAGAAAAAGTAATAGGGTTGCTAACATGAAAATGATCCTTTAGCTGAAACGACTAGCAGTTGTCCAAGACAATGAGAAGCACGAGTGTTCCTACCAAAAGGAATAACATGTGCAAAGGGCTTGCAGCAAGAAGGAACATGGCTTGATTGAGAAATTGAAAGACGGACCATGTTATTGAAATATTAAGTATCAAGTAATAGAAGTGGTGTGAGGTAAAGTAAAATCAAAACTTCTGAAGCTAGATGTCTTGGTCCAAAATCATCTTCCACATTTGTGCTTCTTAGTGCCTCCTGATATCACAGACTCTAAGAAATCACTAATCAGTATACATATATATAACACTCATCTTCCCAAAACACCTACTGTTGTTTAGCGAAGCATTCTCAAGTATTTCCTCCCCCTCTCCTCTGACCCCAAGTGCTGACCATCTCCCAGGGGCCAAAATCCTTTACAAAATTCAGGCCAGACCCAGAGCCAAACACAGAAGCCTTCTGATGCCTTATCCCTCTCCCCATTTCTTCATTTTTTTTTTTATCACTCTCAACATATTTTATCCTACCTAGAATGTTTAAGTCCAAGTGGCTGACTCTCCCTTTAGCTACAGAAAAAATGATGTAATTCTTAACAGGAAAGATAATTAACACATTTATCAGAAATAATTGATCCCTAGAAGCCAGGAGTCAATCCAGAAGTCTCTTCATCCAGAGATTAGGATGTCACCAACAAATATGAGCAACTATGTAATTAATGTAAACTTATGCCTCAAAACCCTCTACCCACAAAATCCCCGGATGCCACAAGGCCTCATTCTTTGGCAACATTTTGTACTGCTTAATCTCCATGTAGTGCATGTTCACCCCTCAGAATTAAGCTTCCCTAGTAACCTGTTCTCAACTCTGTTCTTACTCTCTGCTCTTTCTTTCAAACTGACTGTACCATCTGATTTTACTCTACCACGTCTTAAACTTCGCATTCCCGGTCAACAAATGATCTACTTCTTCACCCTCTATCTACTGTGTCTACTGGCTTTAAGTAAAACCTGGCTCTCACTGAGGATATTCTTTGTATTCTCAAGTCCAAACTGTTTGTTCTCTAGATGTCTCTCCCCTCAGAGTGAGAATTATGTCAACCTACTCCTCTATTTGTACTAAGAGGGAAAGATCTATATTCCTCCACCTTCCTGGATGTAAACCTTTGCATCCTCTTAGCTGACCCAACCTCTACTGATGCACCATTAGGTATCAACTTCTCTGTACTTTGCTCAAAAAGTTCCTCACCCCAAACCCTGCAGTCATTGTGGATTATTTATTGTCCAGAGGGTGCTGGATTTGACATTCTAACTTCTAACTCTTCTACTTGCTCAGACCTACTGGCTTACACCCCTTCTCTTATGTATCAATCTCTTTGTGACATTTTTTAAAGTTTTTTAACGTTTTTTTTTTTAATGTTTATTTTTAAGAGAGAGTGAGTGTAAGTGGGGGAGGGGCAAAGAGAGAGAGAGGGACAGAGGATCCAAAGCAGACTCTGTGCAGACAGCAGAAAGCCTGATACGGGGCTCGTACTCACAAACCATGAGATCATGATCTGATTTGAAGTCAGATGTTCAATCGACCTAGCCACCCAGGTGCCCCTGAGCCACATCTTTTTTCATTCAGCTTAAGTCCCATGACCCACAGCTTCAACTACTCTTTTTTCAATGTCCACAACTTCCTTCATTGTCTTTCTGTAGACCCTGCCTAGAAAACCCCAACTCTTGATACAGTCAACCTCACCTAGCTTGCTGGATAGAGATGGAGAACTTTACAGCTGTTCAGATGAGGGTTGTTACAGCTTCATGGTTTCCAAAGTCAATACTGCCTGGCTTTCTATGATCTTTCTCTAATCTGCTTACATCTTCATTTTCCAGTGTGATTATTCCAAGTCCCCTGTTTTCTCAAAACCCCAACTGCATCAACTTCTCTCTTTCTGCTTGAGAACAAAACCTAAGCCATCACAAAAGAACTGATGAATCTCCAGCTTTACCTGAATCAGTGCCTGCCATTTGCCCTTTGTTCCAGTTGCAATGGAATCTTTAAGGCTCATTCTCCTTTCCTCTCCTACACTCTCCACAGTCTTCTTCTTGCATCTTCAAACCTCATTGCTGACATGTGAAAAAGCTGCCTTCTATCCGTGTTTCCCACTAGCCTTCCACTCTATTTCTCCCTTCCCCTTTACACAAAAGTATCGAATACTCTTATCTTTGCTGTCTTCAATTCTTAACCTATTATTTATTCCTAAATCATGGCATCCTTAACCTTACCTGCACCACCCCAACTCCTTAAAACTGCTGTTTCAATATTCACCTGATTCTCTTGTCCCACAATCGCTTGGAAACTTCGTAGGCCTCAATTTACTTCTCTTTGGGAG